>NC_047096.1:77491707-77801707 GCF_902459505.1 Geotrypetes seraphini | reverse complement strand
AATCATGAAATCAAATATTTTTTTAATATAACGGTGGTATTGTTATATCTGGAGTAGAGGAACGCAATATGATTGATTTATATTACATGGGCAACTCATTAATATTCATGTTTAAAATTGAGCAGATTTTGGACCAAATGTCTGACCAGTAAACTTGTAAGTTAGGGCACAGTTCTTCAACCACCGGTCCGCGGACCGGTGCCGGTCCGCTGAAAATTCCTGCCGGTCCGCGCAGGGCCGGCGAGATGGACGCTGTTAAATTTCCTGCCCTGGTGGTGTTCGGGGAAATCTTCTGTTCCTCCCAGCCTCGGGCAATCAAGACAGGCTGCTGACGTTGGGCATTCCCTCTGAGTCTCGCCTATGCGGAAACAGGAAGTTGAAACAAAATAGGCGGGACTCAGAGAGGGAAGGTCCCGACGTCAGCAGCCTGTCTTGATTGCGGCCCCTGCCGAGTCGCCGAAGAGGGCCGCGGGGAAGCGGCAAGTAGAAGGGAGATGGTCAGCGTGCGCGGTGGGGGGCAGCGTGTGGATTGGGGCCATCAGCAGCGTCTGTGCTGAGAGTCTGCCCACGTGCAGGATGCGGCGGATAGGGGCCTCCGGCTCGTCTTGGGCGGCAGGGCCTGCGATGCAAAGCTGTTTTTGCCGGCTTGGGAGGGGGGGTCGCGAATGTGCAGGGACCCTTCAACAGTGGCTGTCTCCTCTCCTAGCAGTTTTGTACTTACCAGGGCAGTGATTCACTTTGGCAACTTCCCCTTCCTCAGAGGCAGCAACGACCCAAGGCTGCCTAAGGAAATCACTGCTGCAGGCAAGTACTGAGAGCTGCTGGAAGGAGAGGAAGCCACTGTTGGAGGCTGGGAAGCTGATGGATAAAGGGAGAGCTACTACTGGACCTGGAGGGAGGTAGAAGGAGAGATGCTGCTGGGAGGGGAAGAGGGAAAGGGATGGGAAGAGAGCTACTGTTGGATAGGAGGGAAGGGAGAAGGTAAAAAGGAAGGAAACAGCTGGCAGGGAGATTAGAGGAGGGAAAGGGGAGAGACAAGAATGAGAAAGTAGAGAGAGATTGATGCTGGAAAGGGGGTCAGCAGAGAAATGAGAGAGGGATAAATATGCTAGATCTGGTGTAGGAGAGATAAAAATGAAGAAAGCAGTGAAGCTGGAATGAATGATGTAAAAAGGAGAGAGGAGGCACAGGCTGGATGGAAAGGAGAAAGGGGCATCGAAAGAAGTCAGATACATATGGAAGGAGGAGAGGCCAGACAGTGGATGGAACGGGCAGACGCTGGAAGGAAGAGTGGAAAGAAGATGAAAGCAGAGACCACAAAAGGTAGAAAAAAATCATTTTATTTCTATTTTGTCATTACAATATATCAGATTTGAAATATATATCCTGCTAGAGACATAACTGGGGACTGCAAAGCCTAACACTATTCCTATCATGTGTGACTGCAGTATTCTGTTAGCATGATATTTCTGTGTAGCATTCTGTAATTTGGCTTGTTCAGTTTTCTTGATAGTAGAGGGGATATATGTGAAGGGGAGGGGAGACAGGGGTTTTGTTGGTCCTTGCTCTGAATATTTATATTTATAAAATGACAATTGTACAGAATATTGTTTCTTTTTATACTTTAATAAAATACGTTCAATATAAAATCATAACTGAGGCTTGTGCAGATGGGATCAGATGGTTTGCGGGGACCGAGCTTGCGGAGACGGGGCGAAAATGTGTTTTTTATTTCGGTCTTAGTAGTTTGCCGGTCCACAAAATAATTATTTTATTTCTGCCGGTCCACGGGTGTAAAAAGGTTGAAGAACACTGAGTTAGGGCATTCATTTAAGAGGTGTATTAGAGTCCCAGGTTGCTGTTGGCATGACGAACAGAGCTCTGAAGTCGCATGTAACACTTTAGCCATTTTAGCAGGGGTCCAGTAAGCTTTATGCATAATGAAAAATGTAGACTGGCGTATGGATGCCGACATAGTAGGTCTAGCTGAGAATGCCCAGAAGGATTTCCAGTCTATTACTCTTGGATTTTCATTTAGATCTGTATAGATTTAGATCACAGTATAGATACCAATTTATGGAAGAGGATCTTGGTTCCACTTAAGTCTTTATTATCTAAGTATAAGGACTCTGGTCTAACTCATTTCTCAAAGACTATAGGCCCTTTATTATCAGGAAACATAAGAGCATCAAAACTATATAAAATCTTAAGAGAGTGTGAGGGAGAAAAACATATTCTCTTTGAGCCTTTTCTAGCGCCGCTATATTTTTCTTGAAATAAGACCAGAATTGAACACAATACTCTAGGTGAGATCACACAATGGAGCGATACAGGGGCATTATAACATTCTTAGTCTTGTTAACCATCCCTTTTAATCTGGGAGAAAGTGACATCAGAGAGAGTTCCAAAGCTGGCACAGGCAGCAAGTTCTTCGCTGCTTGTGCCGAAGTAAAAAATGTAAGGGAAAGGGGCGCGGGGACGCTGCAGGGAGGTTGGGGAAGGAGGCAGGAGATGGGCAATACCACCTCTGGCGCCAGTCACCCTTGCTACGCCACTGGGAATAACCCCTCTGCTTCCTCTTCCTCTTAACCATCTCTGGTTTCTGAGAGAATTTGACATAATAAACTGATCCAGCTGGGAGCTCAGACAGAATGGTCCACCTCTGTGATGACCATCTCAGATTTTCCATTTTCTGCCTTTTAAATAAATTCTATGCATTGCATTTCTGCATTTTAATGAATATTCAACTAATTGGTATTCTGCTGCTTTAGTGAGCATCTTTGACAATTTGCATTTGGCTGGGTCTAGTGGCTTGTTAAAGCTTTCTCTCTGACTGATCAGCATCTATCTATTCTAGTACAGAAACTCTTTCATCAACATATGCAGCTGCTGTGCACCAAGTAACTTGTTAAATCGTAAAATGACTTTCATTCACTTGAAGAACTTTCTGGCATCCTTCCAAGAAAGGATCCCTTTTCTCAAAACCAAGCTTTTGAATTAGAAGCATGTATGTTCTGACTTCCAGATCAACTTTAATACACGAGTTAACATAATTTTTATTCTTTTCAATCTAGTGGATGTTGGAAAGGAATTATACATAAGGAGTTGAGCATGTCTGCCTGGGACAACATAACTTTCCAAAATTTAACAAGGATCAGATCTGGCATGGGTGACAAACCAATATCATACTAGTGTTGCAGAGAAATAAGCTCCCACCCCCAAAAAATGGCCTAATGTATTTCTATGAGAGAAGTAGTTCTACCTTCTTCAGCAGAGAAACTAATGATTTAAGCAGACATGAGAGGCTCCTGCCTACTTAACTCACACTCGGCATGCCAGCAGTTGATATTTAGCCACTATCAACAGGAAGTGCTGCTGAATATTGGCTCTTACTGGCCATTTAAGAAGTGTGCATGAGAAAGGTGTACTGTACAGGAAGTGGAGTCAGAAAGGAACCATAAGCTAATGCATGTGGTGGCAGTATTCAATGCCAGCATCCACATAGCTAAGTGACCAAACAAGACCACATAAAAAGCAATCCTAACTTTGGTTGCTTAGCTATGCAGATGCTGTCACCCGTATAGCTGTCAGTGATGTCCTGCCTCTCCTACACATGCTTCCCTCCTCCCCACCCTACACACACAAAATGACTAATGCCTTCCAAACCCTGCCACCATTACAAATCCCCCCCTCAATTCAGACTTCTCCCAATTCTAAATCAGTCCCTGCAAGATCCTAAAAGCATAAAAATAATTCCTCCCCTCCTCCTGGGAACCTGACAGCATAACAGAAATTTCCTTTTCCCCTATTCTGACCTCCTCCACCAATTCTGCCACCATGTACAAGTAGGCTTCTCCGGGCCTATCTTTAGGTTGCTGATAGTCAAGTGGATCATTAGGGCAGGGGCAAACCTACCTTGCTCCTAGCAGCAGCAGCTTTGAAATGGTGGCCATGACTCTACTGCTAGAGGTCTGCTTATGCACTGGACAAACATCTTAAAATTATAAAATGGATTTGGCTTTTGAAATGTAGCTAAACTTCAGCACTAAACTAATTTGAGGAGTAGTTGGGGGAAAACACTTCAGCTAACACAGCTGCAAAACCCACTATGAAGTTAGAGGGTCCAGAACTTCCTAAATGTCTTATTTATTTATTTGTGTGTCTCCATCATGCAGTAGTTCATTACTGTTTCCAGAAACTTCTAGCTCAATTGGTACTGAAGTTGTGATCTGACACAATACACCTTCATTCACAACTAGGGATTTTTCTCCCTCATTTTATATCTCTTTCCAAATCAACTAGTCCATAAGAACAGAAGAATAACCATACAGGCCTACATTTATGGTGATCAATCAAAAATAACACGAAAAAATGAGAAAGGTTAACCACAAATAACAAATCCGCAAAAAGGTTAATTAGCTGAGAAAAAAACCATGAAATAGATGATTAGTTTATAGCAAAGAATGAAGGAAAGAATCTCAGAATTGCCACTCCTAGGATCATAAGATTATCATCCATATAAGGAATTGTGGCGTGGGTATTTTTCATTGGTCCAAAACCTTCACTTTGTTATGACCTACTTTGTCATTAATAGATAATTTAAGTAAATTTTACTACTCATTCATTTAATTTTTAAATATTTGTGTTATTTTTGTTATTCTTTTCTTCTTATCTAGTGTGCAAAATAGCATTATTTAAAAATTGTGCAAATAGCATTTCACATGTGCAAATGTTGCAAATATGGCTGTGCAAACTGAGCAATATAACTTATAGGCAACTTATACGTAACATCAATAAAGGCTACAATCCAGCACTTATCTTTCAACTTAATGTTAGATTATCGTGCAGCAACACAAAGTATTCTCGCTGCTAGATCCTACGGGAACCCGTTTCGCCGCCATAGGGCGGCTTCCTCAGGGTTATTTTTATACGGGATTTAGCACTAGCTTTCAGGTGGTTCATCTAGCCCAGTATCCTGTTTCCAACAGCGGCCAATCCAGGTCATGATTACCTGGCAGAAACCCAAACAGTAGCCACAATCCATGGTACCGATCCCAGGGCAAGCAGGGGCTTCCCCCATGTCTGTCTCAGTAGCAGACTATGGACTTTTCTTCCAGGAACTTGTCCTAACCTTTTTTAAACCCATCTTTGTTTATCTATGTTAACCGCTGTTACCACATCCTCCGGCAACAATTCCAAAACTTACCTTATTTTTCACTCCATAAGACACATTTTTTCCCCAAAAAAAGTAGATGGAAATAAGGGTACATCTTATGGAGTGAATATCCAACCCCCCTCCCCCCAGTTACCTTATTTTATTTCTGGCGCCCTCCCTCACTGGACGCAGCTGCCTCTCTAGCGGCAGAGTGGCGCACAAGACCACCTGCCTGGTCGGCTGATGTGACTGCCTCCTCTTCTCTAGTGGCAGAGCGGCGCACAAGGCTGCCTGCCTGGTCCCATGCCGCTTCCCATGAGAACTTCTCACGGGAAGTGGTGCAGGACTAGGCAGGCAGCTTTGTACGCCACTCTGCTGCTAGAGAAGAGGAAGCAGCCATGTCAGCCGACCAGGCAGGCAGCCTTGTGTGCCACTCTGCCGCTAAAGAGGCAGCCACGTCCAGTGAAGGAGGGCAGCAGAATTAAAATAAGGTAATGGGGGTGGCCAGGCCTGGGCCTGCCTTCCCTGCTAAATTAAAATAGGGAGGAAGGAGGGAGAGGCCGGGGCCTGCCTAGGGGAAGGCTTGGTCGGGGAGGTGGAGGCCCGCTTGCCCCTGTCCCTTGCCCCTACATGGGGGAGGCTTGGGGGGGGGTGGCCTGCATGCCTGCCTGCCCCCTGTTCCTAAGTGCCTGCCAGCCACTAGGCCTGCCTGCCCTGCCCCTACCTGCCTTCCAGCCACTAGATCACCAAAGGGGGGACAGTGTGCAGAGCTTGGCAAGAAGTGGGGTTGGGTTCAGAGACTGGCAGGGAGAATTTGGTTCAGACTGGGTTTTTTGTTTTTGTTTTCCTCCTCTGAATCTAGGGTGCGTCTTATGGTCAGGTGCATCTTATGGAGTGAAAAATACAGTAAATATTTTTTGAGTGAAAAAATATTTCCTCCAATTTGTTTTAAAAAGCATTCCCATGTAATTTCATTGAGTGTCCCCTGTTTTTTATACTTTTTGAAAGAGTGAAAAATCAATTCATGTTTATCTATTCTACACCAGTCAGGGTTTGGAATTATTATTTATTTAAAAATTTATATACTGCTTTATTTAAAAATTTGGAATTTGGAATTATTATTTATTTAAAAATTTACTTTACTTGCAGTGTACAAGCAACATACAAAGCAGAAACATCTAACACATCACTTATTATTACAAACAGATCCTATAAATAAAACCACCTCATGATTCACATAAATGCTGACCTCAATCATATCTCTTCTAAGCCACCTCTTTTCCAAGCTGAAGAGAACATAATCCAGTCATCATAGTGATAGTCTTAAAGTGAGGGACCTATATCAAGAACTCTTCAGAGCCCTGACCACTATAATGAGTGGGATTTCCTCTACCCAGGAGCTAGGAATACAACTTCTGTCTCACCCCTATTCTCAGCTAACTCAGGGGGAGATACTCAAAAGCTTACTTTGCAAGTAAAACTGGTAGCTAAACCTCCAATGTACAAAAGGGTTCTCGGGTGCTTTTACCAATCTCGGTAGCAGCTACCAAGAATCTTATGCAAATGCATTACAAGGAGCTCATTAGTATTAAAATGAGCACTCCTTGTAATGCAGAGCAGCGAATGCCCACCTCTTATCATGCAAAATTTTTTGGCAGGTCTGAGCTGCTAATAGCTGTTTGTGTGTGTTTTATGTGCATGTTTATCCTGCACCTAACAGCTGCATTCTGATCACAGGTGAGGGACACACGCACACACACATAAAACCACCACAACAGCTGAATCCAAATCGCATGTGAAACTCGAGAAACCCACAAAAATAAAACTTGCTCGAGAGTTCCATTATTCACAGGACCTGTATAGGGCCTACCGACAAGAGCAGTGCTTACTGCTCAATTCTTGTGCACAGATGCCAGGCACAGTTCCTTTTCCTTTTACTGGGGCACTCTACACAAACAGTGTGCATATAATTTGCATGCTATTTGTGCTAAGCATAGACTAGCAAAAGAAAATCACCCCGAACCCAGTGTTTTCCACTGGGTTGCTGGAGCTTTGTGTATCCTGCCCTCAGAAAGCAGAATTCCTGATCTGCGAATCAAACCTAGGACCCCCAAATGGCAGTGTACCAGACTGGATCAAAAGTTTTCCATTGCTTCAAAGAATGGACTTGCAAGGGACCTCTTCACCAGAAGATGTTTCAGAAGCAGTATTTGCCTGCTAAGTCTCTCCTGAATATTATGGTGTAGACCCAGCAACATTTTGTAGTCCTCTTCTACAAACTCCATACTCTAAATAAGGTTTCTGAATCAGGGCTAGTCTAACTATTAGGCAACACTAGGTAGATGCCTAGGGCAACAGATTCTTGGGGGGGGAGGGATGCAAAGAGAAAAACTGCAGTCAAAGCAAACTAATAGGTCCTGACAACTGCACAATCTCAATAATAGCAAGTGCTTTTGCCTACAGGAAAAGTGGGCAGCTGTCAAATAGTCCATTTACTCAGGCTCAGATTTTCATGAAAGTAACATAGTAACATAGTAGATGATGGCTAAAGACCAGAATGGTCCATCTAGTCTGCCCAACCTGATTCAATCTAAAAATTTGTTGGGTTTTTTTTTCTTTTTTTTCACTATTTCTGGGCAGGAATTCAAAGCTCTGCCCGGTACTGTTCTTAGGTTCCAACTACTGAAGTCTCCGTCAAAGCTCACTCTAGTCCATCTACACCAGGGGTCTCAAAGTCCCTCCTTGAGGGCCGCAATCCAGTCAGGTTTTCAGGATTTCCCCAATGAATATGCATGAGATCTATGTGCATGCACTGCTTTCAATGCATATTCATTGGGGAAATCCTGAAAACCCGAATGGATTGCGGCCCTCAAGGAGGGACTTTGAGATCCCTGATCTACACCCTCCCAGCCATTGAAGCCCTCCTCAGCCCATCCTTCACCAAACAGCCATATACAGACACAGACCATGCAAGTCTGCCCAGTACTGACCTTAATTCTTCAATATTTACTATTATTTTCTGATTCTAGATCCTCTGTGTTCATCCAATGCTTTTTTTCTTTTTTTTTTAAACTCCACCACCATCTCTCTTGGGAGCACATTCCAGGCATCCATCACCCTCTCCGTAAAGAAGAATTTCCTTACATTGCTCTTGAGTCTACCACCCCTCAACCTCCAATTATGTCCTCTGGTTTTACCATTTTCCTTTTTCTGCAAAAGATTCTGCTCTACACTAATACCTTTCAAGTATTTGAACATCTGAATCATATCTCCCTTGTCCCTCCTTTCCTCTAAGGCAGGGGTGTCAAAGTCCCTCCTCAAGGGCCACAATCCAGTTGGGTTTTCAGAATTTCCTCAATGAATATGCATGAGTTCTATTTGCATGTACTGCTTTCATTGTATGCTAATAGACCTTGTGCATATTCATTGAGGAAATCCTGAAAACCAGACTGGATTGCGGCCCTCGAGGAGGGACTTTGACACCCCTGCTGTAAGGTATACATATTCAGGACTTCCAGTCTCTCCTCATACGTTTTTTAGCGCAAATCTCCTCTCATTTTCGTTGCCCTCCTCTGAACCACTTCAAGCCTTTTTGTGTCCTTCGCCAGATAGGGTCTCCAAAATTGAAAACAATACTCCAAGTGGGGTCTCACCAATGACCTGTACAGAAGCATCAAACACCTTCATTCTTCTACTGATTATGCCTCTTTATACAACCCAGCATCCTTCTTGCAGCAGCCACCGCCTTGTCACACTGTTTTTTCGCCTTTAGGTCTTTGGACACTATCACCCCAAGGTCCCTCTCCCTACCTGGGCATATCAGCCTCTCACCTCCCAGCATATACGGCTCCTTCCGATTATTAATCCCCAAATGCCAGTCTTACTGGCATGGAAAGCTCTCTCCCGATGCACAAAAGCGTTCTCTTTGGCTGCTAACAATCCTCGTAGCAGCCACCAAGAATCCTACACTAATGCATTATAAGGAGGGATACTTAGTCCTACCTCAGGGCCCGCCTCTTCAAAATGGCAGCCCTGTCCCTGCCTGATGCATCCTTGGGAAGCACTGGGCAGGGGCCTAAGGCCCTGATTGAATCAGGCACCTAAGGCTCCTCCCAGGGGAGGGGCCTTATACGCCTGAGCTAATCAAGGCCTTAGGCCCCTGTCCAGTGCATCCTGGGATGTACAGGAAGGGGCCTTAGGTGTTTGAGCCAATCAGGGCCTTTGGCCCCTCTCAGTGCATGCCAGTATGCACCAGGCAAGGGCAGGGTGGAATAGGCAGGCCCTGAGGCATGAGGGAGTAGGCATTCCTCCTACCAGTCAAGGTAATGGGGGGTGTTGGGGGTGGTCCAAGCATCGGGAAGGTCCTAGCCCTGTGGCAGGAGGGAGTAGGCATCCTTCCTAGGGGATGTGGGGGGGTGACAGCCTGTACGGCCAGGTGGAGGGACCATTAGACCACTAGACTTTTAGAGTGAGAGGTGGGAGCTTGGTAGCTGTGGGAGGGGGGGACAGGGAGCTCGAATTGGGTAGACCCTGCTCTCCCTGCTGGCTTAGCTGATGGCTGGGGAGAGGAGATGGGGAGGAGCTGTGCTTAGCAATTGCTCTTCTGAGCAAGTGCCAGGCACAGTTCCTCCCCCTTTTACTAGGGTTGCTCCACAAGTATAGTATGCATATAATTTTCATGCTATTCATGCAGAGCACCATCCACTAATGAAAAATTGCTTCCACCACAGTATTTTTACCATGGTGGCAGAGTGTTATGCATCGAGGCCTCAGATTATTCTAAGGGGGTTGATGCTGGAGGAGGGGGAGGGGGTTGATCATGACTGCAGGGGCTGGGAAGGGAGGGTAAGGGGCTTAATGGTTAATTGGTGGAGGTGCTAGGCTGGAGATTTGCTTAGTGTACCAAACATCCTTTTACCAGTGTTCTTGTTATCTTTTTTTTTGGCCTCGATTGGAAGATACATATTTATAATACATAAATCCAAAAAAGGATGCAGGATATGGAAAAAAGAAAATAATAATGCAAACTATTTTTCAATAATATTTCAATATTCCATCAAACCAACATTTAGAGAGAGATTACCAAAATACTCTGTAGTAAAAATAAAAAAATCATTGCAACTAAATCCAAAATAAATGGTACATTTCAACCGATAATCCTCTCTAAACAGACATATTTCCCCTTCTTCATTTAATTTAAGAAATTGCTCCAATTGCAATGGATCTCAAACAACAAAATCCTTATCTTGAAATTGCAAAAAAATATATGGCACCCTAGATTTTAATGCCAAAAAGGCTTTCTGTCTCAGTTGTGTAGCTTTGGTTACATCAGAAAACATAAGAATTTTTGCTTGTTCTACATTGATCTTTACAGAGGCCTTATCCTTTTTTTCCTGCTAATTATGCTTTTCCTTATTCACCTCATTGTACTATTTGTCTTGTCACACTGTTTGACTACCTGGAGATCAGATATGATCACTCTCCTCTTGTCCAGCACTCTAAATACACAGCTGTACTTTTTTTGCATTAAATTTTTGGTGCCCTTTTACTAAACTGCAGTTAAGTACTAGCGTGTGCTTACTGCAGCTTAACAGGACTTACCACAGGATGTGCTCGGGCATCCTAGTAAGTTCCCAGACTGCACATGCGAACTGTATGCTAAAAAATATTATTATTATTTTGATGGAGGGGTACATCTGGAGGCAGACAGTGCAAATCACTTAGGGCCAGATTCTACAACAGCCACCAATGTTAGGCGGTGGTAGCTGCCTTACCGCCGCCTAACTTAATTGGCTTAATTGGGTTAAAGTGGCACAATAATTGGTTGCACCATTAAAACCCAATTAAACCCTCATTAAAAAAGAATAGGCGCCACTATGTGGCCTCCAGGACCGGCGTCTAGGTCCCTGGTGGCTAGTGGCACATAGTGATGCCAAAGCCTGGAAGTGAGTGTGGTTAGGGGCAGCGCCGGACTTTAGCGTCACTATGCATCGCTGGCTGCGATTCAGGAAAGACCATAGGCGCCGGAAGTGCAGGCCTGTAAAACCCTGGCCAACATTTACAGTACTCAAGGTCCTTGGAAGCCGCGATTCTGGAAGTGGCGCCTGTCGGTGACTGACACGTGATTGGCACCGCTTACAGAATCAAGGCCTCAGTGTATCTACATTACCATGCATTGATTAGTGTCTGAGCCCTTGCCACCTACAAAATAGGTGTTGGTTAGGGTTACCAGATTTTCCATTTTGAAAAGCTGGACCCCTAGACCCACCCCCAGGCCCACCCAGTTCTACTCATCCCCGCCCCATTATGCCCTAGTCCCGCCCACAATTCCACCCTAGTCCTGTCCCTGCTGCCTGCCAGTGATGTCTTCCAAGCTTGAAATCTGGACGCCTGGTAACCCTAGTGTTGGTAAATGCTCATGCGCTTTTTTTTTTTTTAAATGGCAACATTAGCACATGGCTGTTTGTTCAAATAATGGAAAATTGAACATTCTATTGCTGCGGTAAAATGGCTTTAGCATGGGAAAGACCTGCAAAGAGCATACAAAGGCCACATTTTACTGCAGCTTAGAAAAGTGCCCCTTAATTATTTCCGACCACCTCTGAAGCTTAGATTGTTTCTCTTTGTTTTTTCTCTATAAGCAGGTGTTCATGTCATCCGGCTCTGGCCCCACACTGAATACCTGGCTGTAATTTTAAATGCTGTAATTGGCATTTTAGAGCAACTAATCACAGAGTGTGACTATCGGGAACTACAATATTACCTACTACAATTTTTGCATCATACATACCCCCATAATTTATGTGGCGGCATCAAGAAAAACACATACGATAAAAAAGGACAAATCTTACTGTACCAGAAACACATAAAATCTTCCTCCAACCAAATTTCAGTAGGCAATTCAATCCAAACAGCAGGGGCCAAAACTGAAAAAGCTCTACTACTTAGTTTGTAAATAAATCCCTTTATATGAAGAAATGTTCAAAAGAATCTTGCAAACAGAACGAATGCAAGGTCTCACATTTTTAGCCAAATTGAACAGTCCCATCCAATTCTTTCCTTCAAAATTAGCATTATGACCTTAAACTTACACTGATATTGGCATGTCAAACAAATTCTCACCCAGTTTGGCATTTTAGTATCCATGGTTACACTGTTCAGCTAGTGAAAAAAGCCTCATCTGGACAAGTATCCAAGGTTTTACTTATTTCTAAGACATCAACCCTTCCCTCTTCCCATTCACACCACCACTGTAATGCATTGATTGTCCATGGAACACATTTAGCTCTGACCTATTCATTCCATTTTCTCCTGGGGAGCTAATCAAAGTTAAAATTAAGAAATATGATGGTGGAAAAAAAAAGCAAGTTAAACAACGTAGTCTCCATCAATAGCTATAGACCTAATCCAGTGAGTTTTCAGGTTTTTTCATAAGCTACTTTTCCTATGATACGAAAAAACTAGAAACTCGTTGAATTAATAGAACTTGATAGAAACTACATTGTTTAACTTGCTTTTTTTTTTTTTTTTACTAAATTTTTCAAACCAATATAAAAAGGCATAACCTTCAATGCCAGGAAGTTCTTCTTCACCCAGAGAGTGGTGGACACATGGAACGCACTCCCGGAGGTTGTGGTGGGGCAGAAGACACTACAGGGATTCAAAGAAGGTTTGGATAAATTCCTGAAGGAAAAGGGGATTGAGGGATACAGATAGAAGTAAGGATAGGTTTTTTAGGGCAGGGAACACTTGACAGGTCATGGACCTGATGGGCCGCCGCGGGTGCGGACCGCTGGGTGCGATGGACCTCTGGTCTGATCCCGGTGGAGGCAACTTATTATGTTCTTATGGACCTTTTTCTTACAAAATCTTGTATTGAAATCCAAGGGTCATACATAAAGTATTTTCCCCACTATAATTTCCTTGCTGAACTAATAGATTTGACTGGCATAGTCACCCTCTGACAAAACACATTGCTTTGGTTTCTGTAGTCTGCTAGATTCAAGATATTCCACTTTTCTTTCTTTTGGTATTGATTGTGCTAACTTTCACCACTCGGGTAAGGTAGCTGGCCCAGGGTTGTCATCTTGCTCTCTTTCCCTATTTTTGAGAAGGGGGATCATGCCTGTGTTTTCACTTCTTTAGAATAAGTCATGCTTCCAGAGAATGATTGATCAGAACTGGCCCTTCAGTCTTATACAAAATCTTTTATTTTGTAATCTGCCTCCTCCAGTTGCAGCCCTTCTCCAGGCCTCTTCTTTAGTGAATGGGTACAAACATATTCCTGCTTTTGCTCCATCTCATTTCAGTCTTACCACCACACCTCCGTATTTCATATCTAAAAATCAATGCAATCCTCAAAGGATGGTTGCCGCCAGGATTATAGCAGAAGCAAAAATGATGAACTCAGCAAGTGTGCAGAACAAGGCAGGCTAGCAATGGGAAAAAACTGCAATAGCCATTTATAAAAAAGACAATGGAAATTCTGGGAACTTTCCTTTGATGCAACCATCCTATCCCTGCTTCATGTCAGAATGAGGATTACAGGCTGCTACAGTGGAAAATAAGCCAAGGTTTTTCTCATTTGAAACTCTCTCCCTTCTATTTAATATTTCAGTGGAGCCCTTGGCTGTAAAATTAGAGAGAATAGGGATATTTGGGAAGATTCAGTAGGAGGTTCAAGAGCACATTAGTGGTGTTTGCTGACATATGTGGCCAATCCTTGGTGCCTTTACTGTCATATTGGCCAAACTTTGAAGGTCTGAAGGAGTGGCTGGCTTTACAGTAAATCTGGATAAATCAAATTTTGAACATATCCCTAGCAAAGTCAGAAGTGGAACAACTCCAGCTACATATCCCTTTTAGATAACAACTGGTAGCACTACCAGGTATATGCAGTGCTGCACATTGTACATGTAAGAGACGGTCCCTTGCTCAGAAGAGTTTAGAGTCTAATTATAACAGACATACAGGACAAAAGGGGAATCAGAACAAGTGCTCATATAGGGAATTAGAGGGTGGGAGTGGGGGAATCACATAGGATAAAAGGGAGTCTGAACTTAGTGCTCAAGAAGGGATTTGGAAGTGGCTGAAGAGATGGTAGGGGACCATTGAGGAGATGAAAGACATATGTTGGTAGGGTTAGGATTTAAACACAGCTTCAAATCCTGGGCTTAGGAATGTATTAGATATTTTGGGGTAGAAATGAATAAGCTCTTTGATAATAATTTTGGCCTATTATTGGGTGAGATAAAATAGGATTCAGAGAAGTGGCATTTTAGTCTCCTCTCATGGTGGGGGAGAAAAACCGCCATAAAAATGAACATTTTTCCTAAGCTGTTTTGAATTTTTCAAGCCCTGCCTATTGAAGTACCTAAGACGGTTGTAAGTAGATTACAAAAAGATATCTGTCGCTTTATTTGGGGACACAAATGATCATAGGGAGTTGAGGTTTTAATTCCTAAGGAAGGAAGGAAAGAAAGAGGTAATTTAGGTTTATGAAATACACAATATTAATATTTGCAAGCCCAAATGAAACATTTGCTGGACTGGTCTCTAGGAATTGAGAAACTAGGGGCTCAAACAAAAGTAGAGTTGTAGGGAAAATGATCCATGGGAAGGTAGAGTGAGGAAATGGCCCTGGGAGGTATAGACTTATAACTAAAGCGAAAAATGAAGATAGGAAGTGAGGTAAATTGGAAAACTCCACAGCAAAAAATCAACCTCACTCATCAGGGTTTAATTATAAAGTAAGGTGGTAGCAAAACGTGCTCACTCTATACGTTGATATATTACTTTAAATTCAACTATTAATAAAATAATAAAGAATCAACAGCGTATGAATCTTTTTACTTATCCTTTATTGCAGTATCATATGCTTGCCCCATTGGGACAATAAAGGATAAGTAAAAAGATTCATACGCTGTTGATTCTTTATTATTTTATTAAGAGGTACAGACTTATACCCAACTTTTATTGAAGATGTGGTAGGAGAGCCTTCAACTGAAAGATAGAAAAGGGAAAATGTTTCAAAGCACGAAATCAGGGATAATGAGGCATAGAGAGGTTTTTGAAAAGTGGGAATCTAAGGGACAAAGAACTTTTAGCCAGTTGGTAGGGAATCATATGTTTCTTCTCTTCCAAAAGCTTACAGAGCGATATGGGCTAGAGTTGGGCGATTTTTTTAATAGTCCATTAGGTGCAGGGGTACAAGAAGAAATGGGAGAGAGGAGTAGAAGATATAGAGGGTAGACAGATGGTTAAGAAACTTGTAAATCTTTGGGAGTTAATCCATCAAATGAAGTGAGTCATTACAGTATGATGTACTTCAGAATACAGAGTTCAAGAAGTTCAAAGATATGAAAACATGGGTTAAGAACTGGGGGAGAAATTTCTATGGATAGCTAAAAGATGCTTAGGATAAGCAACATAAAATCTATTTTACTACTTGGGATCTAGCTATGTATTTGGAGCCAGGGTTGGCCACTGTTGGGAACAGGATATTGGGCTTGATGGACCTTTGGTCTGTTCCAGTATGGCAACTCTTATGTTCTTATGAAATTGCTTGGAATTGGTCTGCAAGTGACCTACAAAGTTCTTTACATATAGTGCCTTACCCTTTCCTGGCTCAAAGATTTTTCCAGAAGCCTGCAGTGATTGTTGGAAGCAATGTTGCCAGGAAGGTAGTTTCTGGCATATAAGATGGGGGCGTGGTAATGTGATGAATATTTGGTAAAGGCTGGGCAAAGAAATATATACATTATCCGGTGATCCGATATGAGTAGATGCAAAAACTTGTTTGTTGGGTCTATTGCCAGGTTGACTCAATAAAAAGTAAAAAAAAACCCCAAACATTAGTAAAATGGGGTATTATGTATGGTGCAAGGAGTTTCATAGTAGAACATTAGTAACAGATGAAGATCTTCATTGCAGGCGTGGAAAGAATGCTTGGATCTTACAGCTTGGGTGGAAAAATTGACCAATATCCACATGAAATCTGTCTCATGCTGAAGAGTAGTCCAAATTGAAAGGCTATTGGCAGGGCATGGGAGCAGAAAGGGAGGGATGGATGGGAGGGAGAATAGGAGGGCTAGTGGGATTGTTTGTTGTGCATTACTGTTGACAAATGTTATGGCTGTATAAATTTTTTTTTTAAATCAATTAAACAAAAATAACCTTTTCTCCACAACTCTGCACCACCAGCCACAATGTAATGTGTAATATGGGAAACTCCATCTCTGACCAGACATAAATTGAATTGAGCCCACAAAATGATTTACAGGGTGCACAGATGCTGATCAATTCCAATAGTACTAGCTGCAGTTGTTAATACCAGCTGACCAGGGGGCGTGGCTGATCTCCGTGCTCCCGCGCTGCTCCTCACACTTCGGCAAACAGTTTAAAAAAAAATCAATACCGAGTCGCAACGGAGCGCGGCTATGAATCAGCAGGTTTCACTGACCTAAATCGCGGGCTGCCGACCCAGAAACAACCGCCGGATGTCGGATAAAAAGGTCGGGAAACGGCACAAGCCTGAACCGCTTTCCCCTTCAAAGGCACCGCTCCCACCTTCCACCGGCGATTCGGGACGTGAAATCCTGGCAGAGCTAAGAGAGCTTAAAGAGCTGGTAACAGAAACAAAGGCTTCTACAGATGAAATAAATGAAAAAATAACAGGTATGGCAGAAGATTTTGCACAGCTCCAAACACGTGTGAACACATTGGAATCCAAGATGGAGGCTAGCACTGTGCAACTGGCTGATCTCAGGAAACAGGCCACCCGCAGAGCTGCATTAGAAAGAGACCTGGAAGATAGTAATGACCGGTCTCGAAGGTGTAACATTCGCATATTGGGGCTCCCGGAGAATGGCCGAGATGGTGAGCTTATTAAAAATCTAGAAGCTCTAATTCCTCGGCTCCTTGACCTTACCTTCCATAGAGAATTTGAAATTGAGAGAGCCCACAGGGTACCCTCTTCTTCCACCGGAGACCGTCGCCCCAGACCGGTTGTCCTCAAGCTGCTCAGATACCAACACGTTTTGGAGATCATGTAGCGGGCTAAGATCAGGGCTCCAATCAAGCATGAGGGTTCCACCATCCTATTTGTCCCCGACCTGAGTAAAACCACTGCACGCCGACACAAGCTGCTTCTCTCCTACAGACCACAGTTGAAATCTCTAAATGCAAGATTTGGCTTACTTTACCCGGCTCGCATGAGAGTAACACTGAATAATACAACCAAGGACTTCATTAACCCGGAAGAGCTGGCTTCATTTATTGAACTGCATTCACCTACCCCAATCAATCAGGTTTGAATGTCTGACAATATGGTTTATCATATGTTGCTGTATTAGCTGAAGTTATTCTGTTTGCACTATACATTACAGCCTTTTACCATATTATATGAGATTAATGTGATGCTATTAGCTCCTGCCAGCGCAATGTTATATTGTTAATAACTGTTTGTATGTTGAATTTTGACACTAATGAGGGCACGTTGGGATCTGCCTGCCGTTATGGCTCCCTCAGCTACACTCACATGGTTCTTACATAGTAGTGACTGTTTTGTCACTCTTCACAGTTCAGGGTGCTTTTTACTGGTTTTGGTTTATTATTTTTCTATGAGTTACATACTGATGTGGTTCCTTTCTCACTCCTGGTCTCACATAATAAGCTTGTATTGCTGGTCGCTTTTTACATCTGCTTATCATTGTCTCATGCTCATATGTCTTTTTCATAATTGCAATGTCTCTTAAAATTATATCTTTAAATGCAAAGGGTCTTAATAACAAAATTAAGTTGAAAAAAGTTTTAACATACCTTGATAATCTTAAACCTGATGTAATAATGTTACAGGAGTCCCACCTAGATGCTTTTGCATCAGCCAAGGTTTCTCTCCCATGGGCCTTGCCCCCATGTTATTCTCCTACCATTGATAGAAAAGGTGGCGTTATTACTTTGATTCGGAGATCCAGTAATATTTCCATCATTTCCTCCTCAAATGACCTCAATGGTCGCTGGGTCAAAGTCACAATTAATAGCGCAGGTGAGATATATTGTTTATTCAATTTATATGGTCCGAATCTGGATAAACCAGATTTTTTCCATTCAGTGTATGAATCTCTTCTGGATGAATCCACGGCCAATCTGGTTGTCACGGGCGACTACAATCTGGTTTTGAATCCTAGTATAGATAGAAAATCAAACTGCACATATAAAAAAACCAAAGCTTGGTTCGCCTTACAGGATCTCATAACCGATGTTCACCTTGTGGATATATGGAGACACCTACATACTGACACAGAGGCCTTCACCTTCTTCTCTCCCCCCCCATGCCTCGTACTCGAGGATTGACTTTTTTCTTGTGAGCGACTCTTTGTGTTCTTCCATCACGGATGCATCCATTCTACCAATCACTATTTCAGATCATGCGGCCATTACAATTCAATTAAAAGGCAATGTTTCTTCTCAGAAAACTCGGCAATGGCGTTTCAACAATGCTCTCTTAAAAGATGAACAGTTTTGTGAATTGATAAGGTCTAAAACACAAGAATATTTCCAGTTTAATACTCCTGCACAAACTTCCTGGTCTTGCTGGTCTTATAAAGCTTTCATCCGAGGTATCATAATAACCTATTCTGCCCATAAAAGTAAAAAATTGAAAGAAGATCAACAAAAACTGGAAGACGAAATTAGAAGCCTAGAATCTCAACACCAACAAACACCTCGGGACATAGACCTCCTGCTAAGATTGAACAGAACACACTTCCGCTATAATTCAATCTTAAGTAATAAGGCCTCACATGCGATATTTCAACAATCTGCATCTTACTTTGCTGAGAATAATAAATGTGGCCATTTATTGGCTAATTTTCTTAAACGACGTGAGGCTAAATCTAACATTGCCTCCATCAAAATGGAATCAGGAGTTGAAGTCACCGGTCCTAAGGCCATCTCCCAAGCATTTATGACATTCTACAAATCACTATACACTGCTGAATCAAGTAGCCCGCAACTGATTTCCGAGTTCCTGGCAAATATTCCTCACACCACCTTGGATGAGATTGATAATGAACAGCTAAATGAGAGGATCTCACCGTCTGAAATTTCCCTGGTTATTCAATCAATGGCTCTTAAGAAATCACCCGGACCGGATGGCCTGACGGTCGAGTTCTATAAGGCATTTCAAGAGATCTTGATCCCGTTTTACCTTCCCTTTCTTGAACATCTCATTTCTTCAGGTGAGGTCACTGGCTCTTTCACCGAAGCTACCATAATTGTGCTGCCAAAACCTGGTAAAGATCCGCGTCATCTTGCCAACTACAGACCATTTTCTTTGATAAACGTGGACGCAAAAATATATGCTAAACTATTATCAAATAGATTGCAACGAGTCATAACTAAACTAATACCATCAACCCAAAGTGGTTTTGTCAACGGCCGGTCATCTAGTGACAATACTCGTACATTCTCACATGTCATAGCTCAGGCACAATTACAGAAAAAAGAATTGCTAGCGGTTGGATTGGATGCAGAGAAAGCCTTCGATCGCATTTTCTTTTCTTTTCAACACCTTACTCTGGTTTGGCTTCTCGGAGGATTTCATTACTAAAATAAAAGTACTCTACTCAAGGCCCACCACCAGAACGTTTATTAATGGTACATTGTCTGATGCTTTCTATCCTAATAGGGGCACCAGACAGGGATGCCCTTTATCTCCATTACTATTTAATCTTGCACTGGAACCACTGATACGGACCATACGTAACAATCCTGACATTGTTGGTTTCAGACTTCCAGAATATGAGCAAGATATTAAACTCTCTGCATATGCAGACGATATTTTACTTTATATAACACCTACATCTTTTTCGTTTCTACTATCGGACATAGCACGTTATGCGAAAGTCTCTGGATACAAACTCAACATGAGTAAAACTGAAGTGATGCCTCTCAATTGCCCGGCAGTGGAATCTGACATAAATACTTATGGAATGAAATGGTCAGCTACATCCATAAAATACCTGGGAGTGCTGTTTGGCCTGAGTATTGAAGAAACCATTCTCCTCAATGTGGAACACATATTAGACATTGTCAAATCCTCCATATCCAAATGGTCCCCGCTAACACTGACGTGGTGGGGTAGAGTGGAAACGATCAAAATGATGATTGCTCCCAAGGTTAATTATATCTTATCTATGTTACCCTTTCATTTACCACTCACCTTCTACAAACAAGTGGATTCTCTGCTGACTAAATTCCTGTGGAAAAACAAGCAGCCACGTATTGCTCTAGCTAAGTTAAAAGTACCTCGTATATTGGGTGGAGTGAACTTACCTAGTTTTCTACATTACCATCATGCCTTCATCCTGAAACAGTGGACATCAGGTTATCATAGGCCCAATGCCTGTGACCCTCCTGTGTGGCTCTCTGTTGAAAGCGAATTATATGGGGACAGACGCATTAGATACTTAGCTGGTATCACTCTCACTAAATCAGACAAGTTGGATAAGATACTGGTAGCTTATAAACTAGCGGTTGATAGCGCTGATTCCACTTTCTCGTCTAGATGGTCGGATTCCACCATACTGCCTTTATGGAACAATGATAGGTTCAAGATAGCGGAGTCACCTATCTCATGGACGGACTGGCAGAAATGTGACATATACCTGGTGAAAGATCTTAGAACAAAAGATACATGGGCATCTTTTTCAGACCTGTCGACTGATTGCGGTCTACCTGGGTCTCAATATTTCCGGTGGCTTCAACTAATACACTGTGTGCAACACTCAGTTCAGAAAGATGGTCTACAGTCAGCGGACCCCGGTATGCTTAAATTTTTGCTTTCTCTACCTGATGGTAATATCAAAGCTTCTACCTGGTATCATATACTACAAAGAGCTTCCTTTTCTGATCCCTTGGAATTGGAAGTGAAATGGTGTAGCGACCTCAACTTACCTTCCGATGCAATAGATTGGGTGTCCCTATGGCTAATATTTTTCAAATCCATTTGCTCTGCCTCTCTATTACAATCCATATTTTTTCTTTTGCACAGAGCGGTTTGGACTCCTATATTGTCACACAAAATAGATCACTCAATGTCCACTTTATGTTGGTCCTGCTCTACCTCTGATGGTACTATGGAGCACCTACTTTTTTCATGCCCACTCTTAAAGGATTACTGGAATAAAGTGTGGAATATTATATGTGACATATTAGACATCAAAGAGTCTCTGACCTATCCTATACTTATCATAATGTCACAAGCGATTGCTACACCCATGCATTCTGATAAGGCTCGTTTAATTACTATTATGTTATCTCTGGCGATACAGACTGTGTTGTTTTGCTGGAAAGACTTTACTAAAATACCGGTAGATTACCATATGTGGTGGAATGCTCTCTGCCTTACAGGGAAATATGAAAATGTATATGCGGAACGAACTAACTCCATGCCTAGATTCCTGGCTATATGGCAGCCTCTCCTTATGCATTGTAATATATAACCCTTGCATTTTCACGCTTTTGTATACTTGCTTGCTTGATTCATCAATAGTTATTCTCTTAGACAATGCACCTAGGGCATGAGTAATGTAATGTAATTGAGATCAGTGTGTGTTGATAATGTACTAGAGTATTATCTTTTATGCATACAACCCTCGGTATATTCTGTTTATGGATGTGACTTGCACCATGAATTGTATTCACCTTTCATCTTTATTTCTGCTTTTTCTGTAACTTAAAAACTCAATAAACAGTTTGAACTGGAAAAAAAAACAAAACCAGCTGACCAGAGGTGTTAAACTAGGGACTCATTATAGCTTTACCTCTTTCACAACTGCAACAATAAGCAAATGAACATAGCCTACAAGGGATGTTCAATAACCACAAGGAAGATCAGATTGCAAATAGGGCTGAGATGTGGGCAACTTAAATATACTTCTAACAAAAACTAAAAACACCATTAATTACTACAGAAACCTTTTCAAGGAAAACATACATTTGGCTAAAGAGTGCCAGAAACAGCATCTAGCCACCTGTGGACCCAAATTTCCTTCTACAGTCTTGTAATATCACAATCTCATTAAGGGCTCCTTTTACTAAGGTGCGCTAGCATTTTTAGCGCATGCAGGAAATTACCGCACACTACGCTTCTAGAACCAACGCCAGCTCAATGCTGGCGTTAAGGTCTAGCACGCGGGGCAATGTAGCGTGCGCTATTCTTAGTAAAAGGAGCCCTAAGGTTTATTAGAGGTCCCAGATGAGCATTAATTTAGGACTTTGTCCATTTCTGAACGAATAAACATTCTGTTATGTCAGGTTAAGAGGTCCCTATGATTTGGACAGTAGCGTTTAATCCATCCAAGCATACAATATGGAAGTAATTTTTATAAAGTATGTGGCCACATACGCATGTAAATGTACACACAATTTATTTATTTTAAAAATGTATAATCCACTTACAACCTAAGAGGCTAACAAGTAAACATACACAATTGTGAACAAAGATATACAATAAACATTACAATACATTACTAGACCAACAAATAATACAATCAGGAGAAAAGCTAGCCTTCAAACCGCGTTTTCTGTTATTCTTTGAGGTTTCATTTTACTGTCCCATGTCCACATAAATTATTTAAATCAATTGAAGGCTAAGACAAAGAGGTAGGTCTTGAGTGACATGTAGTGCGCTTTTCTGGCAGCTGTGAGTTTGGGCAGAGTGGCCCTGATTCTATAAAACACACCAACAGTGAAGCACCCAGATTGGTGCACCTAACTGATCTAGGTGCCAAATTTATTTTTTTTTTAATTTGCTTAATTAGCACTGAATTGAAATGGCCATTAAAACCCAATTACAAAATTATTTTAAAAAAATTAATTTGCCGGTAGGTACCTAACTCGGCAGGTATTTACACCAAGGCACCTACTGGCAAGTAGAAACATAATGGCAAATAAAGGCCAAATGGCCCTTCCAGTCTGCCCATCCGCAGTAACCATTATCTCTTCCTCTCTCTAAGAGATCCCATGTGAATATCTAAGGCTTTCTTGAATTCAGACACAGTCTCTGTCTCCACCACCTTTTCTGGGAGAGTGTGCCACGCATCCACCAGCCTTTCTGTAAAAAATATATTTCCTTAGATTACTCCTGAGCCTTCATCCTATGTCCTCTCATTGTAGAGTTTCCTTTCAAAGGAAAGACTTGACTCATGTGCATTTACATCACGTAGGTATTTAAACATCTCTATCATATCTCCCTTCTCCCGCCTTTCCTTCAAAGTATACAGATTGGGATCTTTAAGTCTGTCCCCGTACGCACCATTTTAGCAGCCTTCTTCTGGACAGACTCCATCCTTTTTAGCTAGGGATAGATTCAGGGTAGAGTTTGGGTGTGGATTGAGTTAAGTGCCATTAGGACCTTACCTTAGGTGCACTCATTTAGGCCAAGAAAACTCTGGCCTAAATGGATTTTAAAGCCTACCAGTGTCTAAGAATGCTTAGGTACCGCTAAGTGTGATTCTATTAAAAGTGCCTAGTGGTTGATTGACAACTGTGCCGAACGGCGCCTTGGAGTTAGTTGTACTTGCATAATCTAAGTATAGATATTTACACCTGCTTGACAGCAGGGGCAAGTGGTCATGTCTGCAAGGTAGGTGAAGTTTCTACTACTTCTGCTAATATTTTATACAGACACAAACATCTGTGTGTTTTTATAAAACGTCACCTATTTGCTCTTAAACCAGGTGCCCTTTTATAAAATTACCCTCCATAAGCCTATATAAAGATGATCCAGGTCAGACTGCACCAAATAACTGTTTTATTCTGACTCTGGTACTGATATCTCCACCAGATTCTGATGAGCTAATGATGGATCACCTGGATGTTTCAAGAACAGCCAATTAACACACAAACACGTTAAAACATTTCAGAATAATTGCACAGTCTGTTCTCATTATTCACAGTAGTATGGTTCCCAAAAATGTTCCTGAACCGTGAAATCACTAAGAACGAAATGTTGAGTCTATGGGAAAATAGAGGTTAGGTTCCAGCAGTATACATTGCACCTTAAAACCGTGGAAAGTGAACAGTGGATCCTATCGGGAAAATAGGTTAGGTTCCTGCACTTGAAGTACCTGTAATTCATTCTCTAGACGCATGGGGGCCATATCTGAAAACAAAGCCTGACCGCGAGGTGAAAGTATAAAAGTCTTTTTTTTAAAGTACTGGTCCACAAATACAGCAGCGCAAATAGGGAATATTGGTTGCAATTGATGTAACCATGGATAGGTGAAATTGCGCATCATGAATGCGCGATTAACAAGAACAGCCTGCAACACCATAGGGTATACAAAGACTGCAGGACACTGAATGCACTAAGCCATCACATGAGGTTTGAACGGACCTCTTTAACAAATAGACTGTTTCTCATTGCTCAAAACCAATACAATCATGCTCTTTTGAACTCTTTCCAGCACCAAAGTAAAGAGCAGACTCTCATGCCTTAAATGTAAAGTTATGTTTTTAATGCACTAACACTAGGAAACTCATAAGCTCTTTGTGCTGTGAGCTACAATCAATTTTTAATCATAGGGAGGAGTATGGCTGTACGTGAAAAAAAAAAAAAAAGACTGGGGTGGGGGGGGGGGGGGGGAGGAGGCACAAAACCCGGCTGATTCCTCGCATCTCTGCTGCTGTTGCTAGGTAACTGAAAGGTCTTTGGTTACTCTGCAGACTGAGAACAGATTCAGGAATTCCTGGTGGACAAGCAGCTCAGTGAAAAGAAAGATTAAAGACCGGATCTGAAGGTTAATCACCATAAAAGACCGAGGTAGTCACCAGAGTGGCAAGTTTGAACTTCCACAGCCAAGGTGCAAATGAAAACCAAAGCATTAATCATGGTTAGCGTCAATGCAGTGGGAAGGTCATTTCTGTGCAATTCTTGTCATTGAAAAAAAAACAAAACAGTGATTTTTCCATGTTTTATGAAACAAAATATAATCTGTCCTAAAATAATTCTTTTCTTGTAATCTTATGTCCCAACATCTAAAGCAATCCCCATCCTTTACAATTGTTTAATGCAGTCACCATTACATGCCAGAGATAAAAAGTAACTGTGGTTTCCCTCTGCACCTGAGCAATATAAGGAAGACTGAATGATGCTGCTAACAGTGCAGCTTTCTGGATCTTAACGAAGAATCAGAGTGCATCCACATTTTTCAGATCTCTTCCTATACAAAAGTAACCACCATCTGCAGCAAACTTAAAAACGATCAATCAGAAAGACCACAAAGAAACTTCAGCAGAGCTGCTGATGTTCTCTTACCAATCCAGGCAAGAGGACATGTTCCATCAAACAGGCGACTTAATCATCAGTCTTAAACTTGCCACTGATGTATGGAACATAGTCCAATATGAGCCCCACACTTCCAACAGCACTCCAGGTGGCAAGAACAGGTATCCAGTTCTTGGCCAGCTGCTGGTACCGCGGTCCCAGAAACTTGCTAATCATGGTGAAACCCAGCTTCACTTGTCCAAAGTGACTCCCTCAGCGGACTTCCAGAAAAATCTTGTTATACTTTTAAAATAGAACGTTTAATGGCTAAACAGCAGGGAAGTTTCAGGAAATTTCTGGATGATTGGGAGCCATTGGCTAAATTTTGTAAGGAATGATAACTAACTATTTTACTGACCTTTAAACATACACATCCAGGATTGGAAGGAGGGGGCAGGGGTTTGCACTGGAATTGATTCAGGGATTTTTTAAGGTAGTTTTTTGTGGGTATTTATTTTCTTGATTACTAGGTGGGAGGGGGAATAATTGCTTATTAATATCTATAAGTTTATTGTGCTTTTCTTTTAATATTATATGTACATGAATTATTTGCATGCATAATTGTAGTTTGAAAATTTAATAAAGATTAAAAAAAAAAAGAAAAGCACTGGTTGTGCTCCTGATAGCCAGGAGAAAGTCCAGAACTTTCAAAAGAGATCTAACCAGGGAACTGAAGGCAAGCAGGGCCAAAGGCCATAAAAGACCAAAGAGGAAGATGTCCATTCCACTTTCTCCTCCATCCTGAGAAAACCAAAAGTCAGGATGTAAATAGGTCACTGGGAAGAGGAAGTCATTCACTATAAATGGATTATCTCAGTTCTCTACTGAGATGAACTCTATTCCTTTTTGGCAAAGCTCTTCTCCTTGTTTCAATACACCGCTGTAGCTCCAAGTTCCTGTTCTGTTTCCAGTTTCTACTCGGACTCTTATTTATTTGGAACATTTAATATACTGCATTTCCAAGAAAACTTCAGTGTGGTCTTGGTTCAGGTTACCGTTCCTGATACGGCTCCTAGGTCTGGTCCTGCTTGACCTTATCTTGAGTCCCTGCCTAGTTTCACTCTCTGCTCCAAGTGTCATCCTGTCTCAGCTTCCAACTCCATCTCCTATTCCTGCTCAAGCTGGACGTCTCATTACCTTAGCCCCAAACTGCTACTCTGAGTGCTGGCGTGGTTAGAAAATCTAACACCGTAACAAGCAGAAAATTGCCTTGTATCAGATGACCACATCTTCAAAGAAGTTTTAAAACAAATATTTTTAAATTCCTTAGTTGCATTATAATGATGAAATGAATTTATGTACCATGCCTTTTTAACAAATGAACTTCAAATAGTTTTAAAAACAAAACAAAGCAACAAACCACATAGTGCAGCTCACACCAGAATTATGAGAGCAGCATTATGCATAAAATTCATTTTGGGGAACATCTTGGGGATAGTCAAAAGATGTTAAAACTGGCAGGAGAGGCTCCTGCCTGCTTAAACCCTGCTCAATGGGCTATCCCTGAATTGTCATCTACCATTTTGATGCCCAGTCTCACAAGGTCCTCTTGCAATTTTTCACCATCCTCTTATGATTTAACAACTTTGTGTCAGCAGCAATTTTAATTATCTCACTAGTTATTCCCATCTCTAGAGCATTGATAAATATGTTAAAAAGCAGCGATCCCAGTACAGACCCCTGGGGAACCCCACTATTTAAATCCAAATATATTATATGTAGGACACAGAGAGACCAATCTAAATACTATCAGTCATACCTCTATATATTCCCTTTCTAGTGCGGCTGTTTAGTTAATTGGCTGACAGCACACGGGGATCTGAGGCCACTCCTCTTATAAAGCATACAGTGTGAAGATTTGATATTGAAAGACTGTTGAAGATAAGTTTAGATGGAAGAATACTTATCACTGGTCTCTAGTTAGAACCCCACTATTTACCCTTCTCCAGTTAGAACCCCACTATTTACCCTTCTCCATTCAGAATATTGACTATTTAAACCTACTCTCTGTTTTCTGTCTTTCAATCAGTTCTTAATCCAGAATAGGACATCACCTCCTATCCCTTGACTTTCTAATTTCCTCAGAAGTCTTCCATGAGGTACTTTGTCAAATGCCTTTTGAAAATCCAAATGCATAATATCAGCTGGCTCACCTTTATCCACATGTTCATTCACCCCTTCAAAGACATGCAGTAGATTGGTGAGGCAACATTTCCCTTGACTAAATCCATGTTGGCTGTCTCTCATCAATCCATGCTTATGTACCAGGGTCCTTCAAAAAGTTTCCGCACTTTCATATTTTTGTGGGCTCAATCAAAAACATTCTTTTCTGATGGCATTAAGAAGTTAGTAGGATGCTGGAAAAAATGTATTGCAAAACAGGGTGATTATGTGAAAAAGCGATGTGTAATTTGTTTTTGAGATATTTAATAAATAGTGTTTAAAAAATAAAAGTGCGGCAAGTTTTTGAAGATTTCTCGTATATGTTCTGTGTTTTTGTTCTTTATAACAGTATCTACCATTTTGCCCGGCACCGACAGACTCAACGGTCTATAATTTCCCAGATCACTTCTAGAACCCTTTTAAACACTGGCATCAAATTGGCCACCCTCCAGTCTTCTGGTGCCATGATTTGATGGTATGCCACATGGACAAATACATAAATTATTTACTACTATATTTTGTGATACGATATGTTGTGCTTAATTACTTTGATTTTTCTTTCTCCTTATTACATGTAGAAATATAGAACTTCTTAAAAAAATTATATATTTTGTGTGCATTCCAGTATACAACTAGTACAGTCATGTACAGCTATAGGGCTGGTGTGAATGCTTGCATTTTAAATGTAAGCATGTTTTCGGCCATGTGCTAGTATTCTATAAAGAAAATTTAAGCACTTGTTTTTGCAATGGAATAGGCATTATAACCAGCACCTTTAGTGGGAATCCTGTTATAAAATTGCCCTTCTCGGTTCATGGGTATAGTTGTGTTCAAGGGATCTTCAAAATGTTTCTGCACATTTAATTTTTTAAACACTATTTATTTTAAACACTATTTATTAAATATCTCAAAAGCAAATTACATCCCTTTTCCACACAATCACCCTGTGTTGCAATACATTTTTCCCAGCATCCTACTAACTTCTTAATGCCATCAGAAAAGAATGTTTTGGGTTGTGCCTGTGAAAATATGAAAGTGCAGAAACTTTTTGAGGAACCCTTATAGATGTCAGAAGAACTGCAGTCTTTCAGCCAGACACCTGTTGTCATGATGGGTGAATTAGACAAAAAAGGAATAAAAAGTGTTTGGCTATATGTGAATGGCGCCATAGCCCTAGTAATACCTAAGTTGCTGAGTTAAATAAGATAAAAATCCCCAAAACAGATTTGCAAGCATACTGTATATTATCTTAATTTCCAAGACTCTCAGCTTACACTTTTTCCTGTATAGCTATTAAATGCACCCTTCTGGCCTGTTCCAGTTTAAAAAAAAAAAATCATTCCTATGATTATACAAGGTAAGTCTCCAGACCTGATTTCTCAAGTCAGAGAAATTATGTTCGCTGGCCTCATTTTTCTCAACTAATATAAGCACCTCCTTCTATCCTTTGCACTAGGAAGTGAGAGAATTAGATCCCAATTCTTCTGACAAACTGGAACTGTATCTTTGATTGGTCCCTTGGAGAATAGTACAACCTATTTTCTTTACCCTCCTGACACAGGCTCTACCTAGAATGCCCATGAACTGGATTATTGTTGTCAGGAATGGACTCCAGAGATACAGCCTTTGTTGTTGAAGTTTTGGGAATCATGCTTATGCCTGCCAAACAAAAGAAGTTTACATAAGCACCAAGTGAGAACATATAGCCAATATTTTATTTTAAAAAAAAAATCTCAATGGCTAATAAAAATGAGGATGATAAAATCCAGAACAAATGATCAAGAGTTCTAATGTAAATTATTTTGCCAACTTGCAACTCATACAGATACATACCGATAGCATGGAAAGCACATGCATTTTACAAAACCATGAAAATTCAGAAATACTGACCTTAAAGCTCCAGTAGTTGGGTTGCTAATAAAAATAACAAAAGAAAATACCATTAAGATCTGTTCTTGTTATACAATTAGCTTCATACAACAGATGACTCAGTTTCCTGCTTATAGTTTCGTCCTAAAGATATTGGGCTGCTGTCCTGCTTTGCCATTATCCCTTGACTACTTTAAAGTTCGCCACTGGGAGGGAAGAAGAGGTGTATTAAAAATAGAGAGGTCACCCCCAAACACAAACACATCACAGACAAAAAACAAGTATAACAACGTGGGTTGGGGGGAGGGGGAGAGAAAGAGTACCAAAAAAGGAAGAGGTTAAAAAAAAAAAAAAAAAAGGCAGCAATGGTTAACCATGCAGAAAGGAGTTGAACCAGGATTGCTACCTGCCAACTTGAGAACAGCATAAAAAACTCTGCCTCCTCAGTGTTTTCCCGGCAAAAAAACTAATCATGTACAGAGTAGAAAAAAAATCAGAGTTTATATGGTATGGTGATCCTTCCCCAAATTGGCAGTGAGTAGATAAATGAAGTTATGATGAATTGGCCATAAACCTAGAATGAGAGGACGTGTTTAAAGTTAGTGGCCTTAATGTTTAGTTGACTTTGGCCTTATTGCATTAAGGCTAAATCTCACAGAACACAAATGAAAGACCAACATCAAGGGCTGGCATGATTGATGCTGGGGACAACAGAGATCACAAGAAACAGGAAAGTCAGTCTAACTAAGTAATCCCAGCAAGATTCCATTGACCCTATATATAAGTCCTAGATTGAGCAGAGCATGGCAGGGTTATCTTGGGCTTGCCTTACCCTAAGCAAACCTTCAGCCTTGTGCTTCATTGGGGTGGATAAAGGGAAAAGAAAGGGGATTGGGATATGATATACTGCCTTTCTGTGTTTACAATCAAAGTGGTTTACATATTACTGTATATATAGGTACTTATTTTGTATCTGGGGCACAAGGAGCTGCAGTAGGAACCAAAATTGGCTCCCCTGTCAATGCATTAACCATTAAAGGCTTTACCACACCACCCCCAGGTTGCTCAAGGCCCTAGCCTTCCCAACCTCACAGGCAACTCAACTCAAGGCTCGTCCCCGCTATCTTCCAGGTGGCTCAAGGCCCTAGTCCCTCTCTCCCTGCAGCGTAGCCCACGGCTCTATTCAACACCCTCTGCCCCCATATTTCCAACATCTCCCTTTCCTTTCTCTATCCCTCTTCCACAGCTCATCATCTCTCCTTTCCTTTCTTACAGGCATCTAGAATTTCTCATCCCTTTCCTAACCCCCCCACCACCACCACAGGGGTCCAGTATCTTCCTTCCCTCCCCCCCCTCCAGGTGACAAGCATTCCCTTTACCCCACAAGGTGTTCAGTATGTCTCTCTTTCCTTATCAGTCACCCAAAAGTGTCCAACAGCTCTACTCCCTTCCACTACAGGTGCAACTATCCTACCTCCACCAGAGTTGCATGCATGTAAAAGGAAAGTAACATAGGGGCAGGCCTCTGAAAACGGTGCACATTCATGGCTTGCAGGGTCCCACCTCTTCCAAAGTAAGCCATCTGATGGAGGAGGCATGATGCAGCTGGCCTTCAGGATGCTGTTATACTACTTTTTTTTTTCTAGTTATGCCCCAATGCCAATACCTGCTATCCTAGGCATCTACCTAGGACATCTAGTGATAAGGATGGCCCTGAGGTTGAATTAGATTTAATTAAACATTCTGATCCTTGAGACATAGCATCTCTTATAGATGTGGCAGACCAGAATTACCAAATTCTTTAGGCTACATTTCAGAAAAATGCCTAGAGTTATTTAAGTGTGCTTGGTAATTAAAAGATCCTTCAATCTAGCGAACTTAGGGGAATGAGGAGAAAGGCCATAGCATTCCTGCTTTGCATTTACATACAGACACATACTTAGAAGGCAAGGTACACATATGAATTCTGTTCAAGACTCTCCAATGAAAAAGGTTACTTATGGTTATTAAGGAGCGACAAACAGGCTGGCCATGAGTCCCTGCAGTTATATCTATTCTTACTGCTGAAAAATCATCTTCATTATATAGTCTCAAGTGCTACAGCTAAAAAGAACCTCACGAAAAATGACTCATAAAAGTATTGCAGGAAGTGTTCAGATGCCTGACCTTATTTAACAGATTAACAAGGAAGCAGCCAGCTTGGTTATTAACCCATTGCCTCCTCTACCACATCATTCACTCCCCCTCTATCTTCCTTGCTCCCACCTTCTCTTTGTTTTCTTTTCCCCTCTCAATAGGCCTCCACTATTATCCAGTCTGCAGCAAAAAAACAAGTAAGGCACACCATATTACAACGGAGACTGACCCATCACTGACAGATACAACAGACTAATGCTGTCATTTGGCCAAATAAAGACAGACAGTACAGAATTTCTACAGCATAAGAGTCCTTACATTTCTTGTTTAAAAGTAGAATACAATGGTCCATTACAGGAGGTATGGCACACAATGTTTAAGTATACACTGGTGTGGCACAAACGGGTACAATATAGACCCAAATAGTTGAAGGCTGGTGAAACAGAAACAAGTATGGCATATACAATAAATGCAGAAATGACAAACTCTTCCCATAGAGACCATGCCCAAATGGTCTCCAGTCTTATCCTTCCAAATTCTTAACATGGAAATACACTCCCTAAAACAGATAACATATCAAATGTTTACAAACCTAATTATAAGAGCACATGAATTCCAACCTGAACAAAACTTCCATCCTGCCAAGCATGAAAAAAAGTAAATTCTACTACATTTAGGCTAACTTGGGGCAGGTTTTAAACTCCACTGGTATTACAGCTGGATACGATATAGAAGGCCGGTTGTCTCATATTGCAAGCAGAATGATGTCGCTCACTCACTCCTTCCAATCTTGAGCACTTCCTTACTAGTTACAGAAACTAAACTGGGATCAGCTATAAAATTTGATTCTAAGGAAACAAGTTACTAAACTAGAATATCTCTTCTTTAAAAAGGTTGGAGAATGGCACTTTCGTAGTAATACAGTGTTACCAATACAAAATAGTGTAATCCAGCCCAGAGGTGTATAATCAGCTATCACATCTTCCAGCCTCAGGCTCCTTCATCAACACATGAAGTACACAAGACGTGAACAACATAGAGCACAGAGCACTGGGGGTATACCAAGTGACCTCCATGAGGAACTACCGATACTTCAAAACTGGGAGAACACAAGTGTACAAAACATATACAAGGTGTATGCATGTATGGCTGGGAAATTTCATGAAAAGGAAAACAAGAACCCGGTTCTGAAGTGTTTCAGCTATAAAACTGTTTAAAGCGGGACAACATTTTTGTTACTCTGTTGTCTTTCATATCACCAGACCCAGAACCTGAGGGGTTAGGATGTCCTCCAGCCAGTCATGCAGGACAGAGAGCGGCAGAGGAGGATTTGATGTATGCAAAGTTACTCAGTTGTTCTCAGAATTTATTCCTGCTATTCCATATACTCCACTAAGCCTTAACTTCAGCCTACATTTTATTTATTAAAAGTTTAGTCAATGAACTTCCAATGGGCTAGACATGTATTTTGCTTATAAATGTTCCTCTATCACTTGTCCTTTCTCTATCACCCTGTTTATTCTCTGTTGGGGACTTCCTTACCGATGGAGAGTTATCTGGGCACACAGGTATGGCATTGTACTGTGCAAGCGTGCTGGGAACAACATCTTGGAACAACTGCTGAGGAGGGAAAAGGAAAAAGGCAAGGATTAGGAAGAACAGACACAAACAGAGCATGAAATCTCACTGTCATGAAGAGCTTCTTAAGTGATTGAAGTCTTTTGGTACCATAGCCAGGGCAGTGCAAAGCAACACTGGAGATGGCACAACAGCAGCAGCATGTCAAGCTGTTTCCCTTTTTGCCTGAATCCAGGATGAAAGCCAAGTTCTCTATACAAATATGTCAGTATCTCAATGATCACTGGCCAAAAAGGGCAGGACCTGAAAACCCCGGCAACGTGTGATAACATTCAAACCCTGCACTCTCAATGATTCTCTGCAGTACCTGAGATAAGATGTCTACATCCCTGATGTTGTCAGCAACCTAAGAATGAAAAATACTACAATCTATGGAATTATCCAAGTGAAAAGCAACTGGAGGGAAGGGGGGGAGCAGGGAGGAGGGAAGTGAATAGAAATTAACACAAAGAACCTCAGATAGATCATTATGCAATAGCAGCCTTGCTACTAATGACAGATAAGGCATACAAGTTTTACAAGTTTCCCTATCAATAGCAAACATCACATAGGATTCAATAGTTTCCATGAAACTTGTATGTAACAGATGTTTTCCATAGACAGCATGACTGAGTCAGGCACACAGATGGGTGATGTTGCACATCTCCAGGATGCAATAGTTCTCCCAGAGCTCAGTACTCAGTATGCATAGTCTTTCCTGTATGCAGCAGTATTCTCAGCTTCTCAGTTAGTTCCAAAGCTCAATTTAAGCAACTTTTGGAGTTGATAGTAGGGACTGTATGCTGATCAATCTTGCTGTTTACAGAAGGTAATTGTTATAGGTGAGCAACAATGTTTTGTCCACTGACAAGCAAAACTGAGTTGAGTACACAAGTATGTGACTTCCAAGCTCAAGGCTGTCAACACTTATGTAGTGCCATTTAAATGCTGGAGTGGATCAAATAAAAACGCTGCTAATTACACTAGAAAGTGAAGTTCGCCATCGTGTATCACTTTACATCTAACATTTAAAACAAAAAAAAAACACCCCAAAACATATAGATAGATAGAATCATGGTGTCAAGTAAGCTTAGAAAAATAAATAATTATTTATCAGCCGGTCCTAGCGTTTTTAAGAAAATATTAGCCCACCCATTGATTTATTTACCAAGCTCATTTGGGTATCCTTACTGCCAAACTTCAATTTAGAGTGGGGGGATTCAGGAGTTCACAGTGGGGCCCTCCTGGTGGCAGGAGGGAAAGGGCATCCTTTCTTTCGATCTTCAAATTAGAGGTATGCCGGGGGGGGGGGGGTGTTTGGAATTCATGGAGGGGCCCTGGCGGCAAGAGGGAGTGGGCATCTCTCCTGCTGATCTTCAATTTAAAGGTGTTTTTTTTTTGGGGGGGGAGGGTAATTGTCACTGGAAGACCTTAGGCCCCTTCCAGTGCATCCATGATGCACCGGAATGGGGAAGTGCCACCATTTTGAAGATACATTCCTTCAAGGCAGGAGGGAGTGGGCATCCCTCCTGCCTGATTTTTGACAAAAGATATGGAGGGGCGGTGTTGGTGGGTTCTGGTTTGAACCCTCCAGCGCACTAGACCACCAGGATTTTGAGGGAGGGGTGATCAGAAGGTGGGGGACGCGGAAGTGCGCCTCTGCCCTGAGTGCTCTCTACCCTCGCTACACCACTGTCGATAGCTGAAGTACTTAGATGCAAAACAGGTTAAAATAGCTTTAGCGTCGATTGTTAAAGGCACAGTGAGTTTTGAGCATACAGGCCCAAAACGTCTATGCTAAAATTAGAAAAAATAACAGCTAACATAGCAATATAAAATCATAATTTAAAAAAACAAAACAAACCAACCCTCTAAAATCCTTAAATCAGGCAGAGCACGATAATTATTCCAGCTGTGATATTCACCTCCTAATTGGCTGAAAAGCCTATGTATAAATCAAAGATCAGCTTTGGGATGGGTGGAAGCTGAGGTGTGCATTTAACGATAGACATCAAACCAGTTTGTTTTGGTGAGAAAAAATCATCCAAGTGCCAAATTATTCCATTTTCAGACATGCTTCTTAGAGTTTTGAAAATGCCCCTAAAAATGTTTAAAAATTACCTCCACCTCAAACACTCACTTCATTGAAATTTTCCTACAATCTACTTTCAATCACAGGTTCCTTCTCCTGTGGCAACCCTTTTTGATGTCACTGCTATACAATGCAGCATTTAACTAAAGGGAGCAAGTCGTGTTCTTTTGTGTGCTCCTTCATGCACACCCCAAGTGTGCACCCCATTTTGCATTATGAAATCTTGATCCTGATATTTTCTACGTCTCTTTCCACAGAGTTTTCTATACATGTGATACTCCATACTAATCATAGACCAGTATGCCCCAAGTGAAAACTATCTTTCTTCTGCTACTCTTTCTCTCAGATCAAACCATGCTCATAATGCTTCTTTCCTACAAATTGGCCTACTTAACTGCTGTTCCCTTAAAAACAAACATCTCATAGCAGACCTTAGACAGATTCAGATTGTGAGATTTAATAACAGAAACCTGGCTTACTGCAGCTGATACTGCTTACATAAACTAAGACACACTTCCTCTTACCTACACAAACAACTTGCCCTCCCACCGAGGTGAAGGAATCTCCATAATTTATCCCTCCCATCTTCACCTATTAGGATTTCAATCTAATCTCAGCACTTTGAAAGAGTCCCTTAGTTTCTGATTGTTTTCCATACCCTCCATCTATTTTCTTCTCCATCAACTTCCTCTTCCAGCACCTAGCTCTTTCGAACTTCAGTCAATTCTTATTGACCACTGTTACAATCTCCCCAACCTATCACAGAAACATAGATACATAGACAATCTCCCCAACCCATCAGAGAAACATAGATACATAGAAAAATTAAGGCAAAGTTCATATGGCCCATCCAATCTACCTAACCATGCCATTTACTGTCCCTTCCTCTCCCCCAGAGATCCAAAATACTTGTCCAAGCTTTCTGGAATTCAGATACACTTTTTTTTCTCCACTACCTCCACCAGGAGGCTGTTTCACACATTCACCACCTTTTCCGTGAAAGTATTTTCTGAGGTTACTTCTGAGTCTATCCCCATAGAAACTTTCATCTTCATCCTATGCCCCCTCATTCCAGTTTCCTTTCAATTGAAAGGGACTTGTTCATGCATAACGTGACCATTTATTTTTTCATCAAAACGGGACATCTATTAATATTCAGACACGGTATCTGTCTCCTTCCTCTTTTCCTCCTCCCAGGTCTGGTATCTAGTCTCCTCCCCTTCCCCCCTTCCCCCCTGCTCAGGCATCTCTCTCTACGCTCCCTTCCTCCTGTTCTTCTTTCTCAATTTATTTTCTGCCTCTGTCTAAATTCTTTCTTACTATTCAGTCCTCAATTTCCCTCTTTCATTGTGTCTACCTATAGCTTGCCACCTCTTTCCCTCACCCCTTCCAGTATCTAACTCTATCCTCTTCCCTCAATCCAGCATGTGCCCTTTTTTCTTTCTCTTCCCCACTTCCTTCCAGCATCTGCTCCCCCACTTCCATTCAGTCTGCCCCCCTCTCCCCCACACTTCCATTCAGTGTTTGTCCCATCTCTCCCCACACTTCCATTCAGCATCTGTTCCTCCTCTCCCCCACACTTCCATTCAGCGTCTGTCCCTCTTCTCCCCTATACTTCCATTCAGCGTCTGTCCCTTCTCTATTCTACACTTCCATTCAGTGTCTGTCCCCCTCTCTCTACCTCTTCCATCTACTGTTCACCCTCTCTCACCCCTTCCATTCTCTGCCCTCTCCATCCAGTGTCCGCCCTCTCTCTCTTCCATATGGTATCTTCCCTCTTTCTATGCTCCTTCCATAAACTGTCTCCTTTGTACATGATTCATTTCAGCTTCTCCTCTCTCCATTTTTCTGTCTCCCTATGCTCTGGAATCTCTCTTCTCCTTTCCTTCATTCCTTCCCACTCCACCCCATGGTCTGACATCTCTATCTCCTTCCCTCCCCTCCCCCATGCCCTGGCATCTATCTCCCTCCTTTTCCTCTGGTCTGGCATTTGTTTCCTCTCTCTCCCCCCCATGCCCTGCCATCTCTCCCTCCCCTTCCATGGTCTGATATCTCCTTTCCTTTCTCTCCCTCCCATAGAGTTGGCATCTCTCATTCCTCTCCCTTTTCCTTCTCTCTCCTTTTGTATCCAGCATCTCCCACCTGCCTTCCTACTTGTCATGTCTGGTTTTTTTCCTTTACCCTACAACCTTCATGTCCAGCATCTTCCTGTGTTCCTTTTTTTCTTCCTTGTCTGATTTAGCAGTTTTCTCCCCTTTCCTGAGCCAGCCAACCCACCATCTTCCCACATCCCATTCCAGTACTTCCCCTCTTTTCCCCAACTTAATAGGCCTGAATGGTATAGAAGTCCCTCAGAGTGTTCCAGTGCTGTTGCGAGACTGGAGGCAATTCTTAGCTGCCATCAGCCCTGCCTTCGGCTGCGCCAGTAATGCTAAACTGGATGGTAAAACCAAAGAGAGAAGCCACGGAACTTTCCCACTTGCCTGCATCGCTCGATGTTCTGCCGCTCTCGATACCGGCCCTGAGAATAGGAAGAGTGATTTCAGACCTGACCATTTCGGCGCTGTAGGGAGGGAAGGAGGGAGGCAGGCTTTAGCGCAGGAGGGGAAGCGATCGCCGGTTCTTTGTCCCCGCGCACAGCTTTGGGATGCTGTCCCTGAAAACGGGACATTTCGGTGTCCCAAAGCGGTGGGTCGGGACAACAGGATGGTCGGTCCCATAACGGGACTGTCCCGTTGAAAATGGGACGTATGGTCACTTTATTCATGCACATTTATGTCACATATTATATCTATCATATCTCCCCTCTCTTGCCTTTCCTCCAAAGTATACATACATATTGAGATCTTTTAAGTCTGTCCCCATATGTTTTATAATGAAGACCACCAACCATTTTAGTAGTTGTCCTCTGGATCGACTCCATCCTGTTTAAATCTTTTTGAAGGTAGGGTCTCCAGAATTGTATACAATATTCCAAATGGTGTCTCACCAGAGTCTTATTCAGGGGTATCATTACCTCTTTTTTCCTACTGGCTATTCCTCTCCCTATGCACCCAAGCATCTTTCTAGCTTTCACCATCACCTTTTCAACCCGATTGACCATTTTAAAATTATCACATACTATCACATATCATCCTAGGTGGCTTTAACTTTCACCTTGAGAACCATTTGTCCCCATTCACCAATGATGTCATCCAACTCACCTCTGACTTCAGTCTCACCCTACATGTTATGGGACCCAACCATACATGTGGATACATACTAGATCTGATTTGCTTCAATTCTACATCACCTCACCAGTTAAATAACTTCTCTAATCTCCCTCTACCCTGGAAAGATTACTGTCTTCTTGTAGACTACATTTATCACCACTCAGAATAAATATCATTCCTCTCACTCAATCTTTAGGGACCTAAATAAAAATTACCCCGATTCTCTTCTTTTACAAACCAATCTAATCTTGACAACTTCTCTAAGCTTCCATTAGATGATCCGGTATATAAATTGAAGACTAGATTAGATTAGATGTCAGAGCTGATACATGGAACTCTCCTCTCCATGCTTTTCTGGATACTCTTGCCCCTATTTCACACCCCTCCAGCTTCTCACGTAGATTCAAAGACCCTGATACACATCTGCCCTCTTCCACATTAGAAGACAGGCTGAATGTAAATAGAGAAGCTCTTCTAATTCTTCCTCTAAAGCTATTTACAATAGTACTGCTCACTCCTACAAATTGGCACTCTAAGTTGCTAAAATGACCTACTATACAAAGATAATCACCTTGACCTTAAATCCCTTACTATCCCCTGGAATTCAGAATTAACTGAGCCTATACTCCCATCCATTGAGAGCAAAGTAACCCCTTCTTTAACAGAGCCCAACAGCACCGGCTGCTGCGGTAACTGCCCCAAAGTCCATAGGAATTTAAAGGGCCCCATGAAACTCATTTGCATGTGAAATTGTTTTAACACTGATTGCTGTTTTCAAATCAGACAATTTACCGCCACCATAGCAACCCACAGTATTTTAACGATGATTTTAGAGCATCTGGCTCTGGCTGACTTGCAATACACTTTTTCTTAACCCCAGTAAATCCAAATTAGTCCTATTTAAAAACACTCACCACTCCTATTCTGCTCTCCTTCATGCCTATTCCTTTGTTTCATTTTTTAAAAATGTATTTATTTATCATTTTTCAATAACATATCAAGTATCCACTTGTACAGAAAGGTAAAGTTAGACAGGAAATAAAATACAATTCAAATTAAAATCTACTAACCCAGTATTTCTTAACTTTAACTCAAGTCCTCAATATGGGTCCAAGATGCAGAATCAGCAGGAATATAACTAAGAAATACAAATAAACTAACAATTATGTTGGCTGAGACAGGAGATCAAACAATCTAAGAGCACTTCATATTCCTCCTCCCATTTTCAGTCGAGCCGCTGACAAGAAGCTTGTCAGTTGGCTAGGATCAAAGTAAACATATTTTTGCATTTGATGCACTATCACACATTTATATGGGTGATGAAGAAAGTAAGTCGCCCCAAGAGCCATAACACCTGGCTTTAACAACAAAAATTCACGGTGACATTTTTGTGTATCTCGTGACAGATCTGGATACATTTGTATTTTATACCCTAGAAATTCTGCCTGTCTATTTTTAAAGAAAAGTCTTAATAGCTAGTTCTTATCCGGTGCTAAGGCAACTTTAAAAAGAAGTGTTGCCAGCTTTGCGACTTCCCTATCTGAAAGTTTCAGGATTGTAGATATATTAAGCAATTGTTGATCATCTTCCTTTAATTTTTCTTCCCTATTAATAGGTAAATAATACACTTGGGTGAATGGGGGTAACAATTCTTCAGTAATTTCCAACACCTCCATCATGTAACGTTTCAACATATCTCTCGGAATTGCTGCCGTAACTCTAGGAAGATTAATGAGTCTAAGGTTATTGTTGCGGGAAAAGTTTTCTAAAGACTCCAATTTTCTCCTTAAGTTGATATTATCTCTCACCAGTGTTTCTGTAATTTGTTTGGAAACTTTCATTTCTTGGGAAGAATCTAATGTTGAATTTTTCAAATCTTGTAGATCAACTTTAATATTCTTAATTTCATTTTCTTGAGTATTAATTTTATGCTCTAACTGAGAGAGCTGAGGATTAATTGTTTTAGCTAAATCCGCCACAAGATCCCAAATAGCTTCAAGAGTTACTTCTTGGGATTTCTTTAAAGTAAAGAAAAGTTTTTTGATGAAAGGTCAATGTTCTCACCAAGTGAAGTTCCCTCCTGGCTTCAGCTCTTCTGCTCACAGACATGCCGTGGTGTTGGCAAGTCCCTAAATTCCGAAGGAATACCCTGTGAATACAGGGGTTCCAACTCCATGCTCCCCTCTAAGTTCTCGTTAGCCTCCAGAAAGAGTCCTTCATCGACTTCTGATGGCTCCTCCACCCGCGGGGAGCTGGCAATTCGGGGAGGAGGGGAAAGCACTCCAGCGTCGGGGCTCAAGGTGGTTTCTAAGCCCATGGAGAATGCTTCCGTCTTACCCCGGCCCATCTCCAAAGAGCGTGCCGACGCTCCTGTGATGTCCTGCATTCGGCACAGGAGCTCGTCAATGTTGCCGAGACCGGCTGGGCCCGAATGCTGCGAGGCTCCAGTGGCACTGCGCCCTCTCTGCTTCGGCATATTGCAGGTAATTGGAAAAGAAGAAACAAAATTAGGCGAGCACTCTAACGCAGAATACTCAGCCAAACAGTTAATCTGTCATCTTGGATCGCAGGAGTAAAACTCATGCCTATTCCTTTAATTACCTCTACCTGTGTGATAAGGGTAATCCTTATTAGTTCCATATCCTTCACAACCCAAATATCTTTTTATAAGTTGTGATTAATTCGTTCTGTTCATTCTATCCTACAACCTCCTCATACACTCTGTCATTAGTCAACTTGGCTACTGCAATGCATTATACAAAAGTATTAAACTCAAAGACAGTAAACACAAATCATCCAGACACAGCTATCAAACTCATTAACAGACATCAAAGATAAGATCATCATGTCACTCCATTGCTTGAGATTGTTCGTTGGATGCCTATTTCCCACTGTATCACCTATAAGATTTTACTTCTAGTCCTCAAGGTTCATAGTAAAGGACTGCCTTATCTTTCTAGATTTCTAACTCTTTACTGCCCCCTTAGAATGCTAAGCTCTTCACAATAAAAAAAAGACTCATTGTACCATTCTTCTGCAAAATTGTACAGACACCACATGCAATTCCATCTGCTCTATACAGGGCCCCAAGCTGTGGAACATGCTTTCACATCACCTTAGGCTCCAGATGTCCCTAGATAAGTTTTAAGGTCTGCTTTGAACTTTTCTTTACTTGGACGCTTATACTGTACTTGACCATCCCCTCCCTGCCTTATATGAGCCGTGTGAGCTGCCTGGATGCTCAGATTACTTAATGTTCTTTTCTTCCCCCCCCCTCATTCTATTGAATTTTGTAGTCTACCCTCCTCCCCCACTACTTGTCTCAAATCCTGCACATGATCCCCTTGAATAGCATGTAAGCCACTTAATTTTATTGATAGGTGGGATAGTAAATCTTTATTAAATTTGGAAAGGAACTCTTAATTATGCCAATAATTCTGAGCAAATGCCAAACACAGTGGAGATAAAAATCTTTAATTCAAACAAGACTCAACACGATTGTGTTCTGACCTCTCAGCCTGCATCAGGAATCTTTGTTGAAATTATAAAGGACCCCTTGATAAATGAGTAGCTTACAATAAAATCTTGGAGTTGATTAACGGTGGATAGGGAACTCCTATATGTATTCCGTTTTTGGCAGTTACTCGCATAGCAGTATTGTTTGTGTATACTGTAGAGAAGTGTTTCTCAACTCGGTCCTGGAGTACCCCCTTCCCAGTCAGGTTTTCAGGATATCCACAATGAATAATGTATAAACTTGATTTGCATACACTGCCTCCATTATATGCAAATTCCTTTCCTGCATATTCATTGTGGATATCCTGAAAACCTAACTGGGAAGGGGGTACTCCAGGACCAAGTTGAGAAACACTGCTATAGAGTTCATAGTGGGCGAACTCTGCAGTGACATGGTCCTTGAGCTTTTCTGTGAAAAACAGTTATGTGAAAATGGTCATGCTTTGCACCCCTGTAAGAGTTACGTAAGGCTATGAATATTTATCTTACAGCTGGCTTAGCTAGAAGAAGTTCTTGTAGCATTTAGGAGTGCAAGCCAGAACTTGTAATGTAATGGTTAAAGTTTTATTAGAGAAATTTATACTAGCTTTGAGAATATTTTAAGTTGAAAATGAAGCTGCTTCTAATCAATTTCTTCCCTGTATTTGCTCACTATTTCCTAATAAATCAGAGAAAATTGACTTACAGCTGTTTCATTGCCAGGATACACATGCAAATTCTCCCCTAGGAAAAATAAATATACTTCCTTACATCTACCACTCTACATGTGATGGTATTTCAGCCCATAATGATATAGAAAGAGAAGACTTTATACCTTTATATGTGGCAGGAGTTCAATCATGCTTAGTAGACAATAGTACAATATTGCTTTGACAGTCAAAGGATTATAATGGGCACTGTGAGTTGTTAGTTTGAGCTATTTCTTCACCCTGTGCTTCCATTTCCTCAGACACAATTTATCTGTCTATATAATTTGTTCTTGTGTGTTGGTCAGTCTGTCATGCTCTAAGAACTGTATTTGTGCTAACTTTTATGGACATTACTGATTTATTTCATTTACTTAGAATGTCTTGTTTTATGAGCAGAAATTGTCCCTTTAAAATCCATAATTAGACCTCAAATACAAATACTGTAAAAGGATTCCCTTCATATTTGTCTATGCAAAGCACTGCCCCAGATGTTGGCAGAAAACCAGACTGAGCAAAGTGCATCTGAAGATGGCATCAATATACTCCACTCTCCCCCACACCCATGGTCTATAAAGACTGACAAGTACTATAGGCATGATTCATTGTAGAAGAACACTGTAGTGAATATCAAATGAGAAACACAGAGACAATTGCAGAAAGCATGGGAAGACCGAGCAATAAATATTCTGAAAGTTGTTTCAATTCCAATTGACCTTTACATTTACTTAAAATACTTAGATCCTGCTTTTCCATTTTTCAAAAAATGTTTTTATGGTGCTATATAACAAACTAAAGTACAAAAAATAAAACCCAATACTCAGTTCATCCCTCTCCCCAATTAATCACACAGTAAAGAAAACAAGACAAGCCAGCAAAAGAGAGGTCCACCTCCTCCTATCTACAACTAAGAAAAATATAATTAAATAATAAAGAAAAAATTGTTTTTATTTTGTGCCTTTTCAATCGTAGCTGAAGGTGAGTTACTCACTGTACCCGAGTAGCTTTCCCTGTCTCACACAGTCTGAGGACTATAGTATGCCACCATGTTGTTTAACTAATTTCTCCAAATAGGGGGTTCTTTAAATTCTCAATAATTTAAATTTTTGAACTCATTTATTGTAAACATATAAACTGTCACCTAAAGAATAGAACTAATCCCCGTGATTGAATAATGAGGTTGAAGTATCATAAATATGCATGATTCTCAGTAAAGAGACCTCTTATAACTTAGATGTTATTTCAAGTCTTCATTCTGAATGCATGTTGTTTAACATACATGATTACCGTACTCAAAAGATTCTATTGATAAGCCACACACATTAAGGCGTGATAAAGCATGGTAATGCCAATAGCACCTTTTAGTAAGTCTTGCTTTAGGTTAGGTTAGCAATAGAGGTTGAGTGATTCATATGAGGAAAAACTAAAAAGGTTAGGGCTCTTCAGCTTGGAAAAGAGATGGCTGAGGGGAGATATGATTGACGTCTACAAAATTCTGAGTGGAGTAGAATGGGTAGAAGTGGATTGATTTTTCAATCTGTCAAAAATTATAAAGACTAGGGGACACTCATGAAGTTACAAAGAAACACCTTTAAAACCAATAGGAGGAAATTTTTTTTCACTCAAGAGAATAGTTAAGCTCTGGAACGCATTGCCAGAGGTTTTGGCAAGAGTAGATAGCGAAGCTGGTTTTAAGAAGGTTTGGACAATATCCTGGAGGAAAAGTCCATAATCTGTTATTGAGAAAGACACGAGGGAAGCTACTCCTTGGATTTTGACCAGGTACTATTGACCTGGATTGGCCACTGCCGAGTCACCCATCTAATTTATCCCAAATGACTCTACCATCCTTCTTGTCCCCAACTACATATCTACGCTTGGCCCGTCAGTGACATAGTAAGTTGTAGAAAGGCATTAGCTTATTAGATGTTTTATTAGTATAATGCTGACATTTATTTATTTAAAAAATTTCTATACCGTTTACAACTAAACGGTTAACAAGGTATACATACATAATCTTAAAACAGCATAAAATAGACATACAAAAGGTCATCATATTATATAGTATAAATAAGAGGAAAAGAAGGTTGCTTTGATTCTCAAATATAGTAGCTGAGAAGGTAAGGAAAAAAAGGTTAACTTTCATATATTACAAAAGATCGCAGAAAGAGGAAGACAGGCAAAAAATACAGGATAGTCAAGTAGTCAGAAAAGCAAAGATGCAAATAGAAGAAAAAAAAAAAGCTGACACGGTTAAATGGGGGGGACAAGACTATATATTAGAGATAGGAGGAAGTGCAAAAATAGCATTGTGAAACTCAAAAGGTGAAGGGGAGAAATATGCAGAAGCTGATAAAGATGAATTGCTAAAGCGCTGGGAGCAGGACTGAGAAAACAAAGGCAAGGTGTGGTAGACCCTGAACGATTTTCAGAGGATTGTGTTCGAGAGGAGCTAGCTAAACTAAAGGTGGACAAAGCAATGGGGCCAGATAAGTTACTGAAGGAACTTAAAGAAGTTCTGGCAGCTCTGCTGGCTGACCTTTTCAATGCTTCTCTAGTCTGGAGTGGTACCGGAAGACCGGAGAAGAGTGTATGTGGTCCCTCTTCACAAAAGAGGAAGTAAGAAAGAGGTAAGAAACTACAGGCCTGTAAGTTTGACTTCTGTGTCATGTAAATTAATAGAACATTTCTTAAACATGAGAATAGTAAAGTTTCTGGACTCCAGTGGATTACAGGACCCGAGGTGACATGAATTCATCAGAGGCAGGTTTTGTCAGACAAATCTAATCACTTTCTTTGACTGGGTGACCAAAAAATTGGATAGAGGGAGAATTCTAGATGTGGTATATTTAGATTTTAGCAAAGCCTTTGACAGCATTCCACACAGGCATCAAATAAACTGAGTGCCCTTGGGATAGCCCCCAAAGGAATTGGTTGAGTGGAAGGCAATAGAGGGAAGCGGTCAATGGAGATCACTCTGAGGAAAGGGATGTTACCAATGGTGTGCCTCAAGTTTTGGTTCTTGGGCCTGTTTTTTTAAACATTTTTTAAAGTGATATTGCTGAAGGGCTGTTTGGTAAGATTTGCCTCTTTCCAGATGATACCAAAATTTGCAATAGAGTAGACACCCCTCTGATGGTGTGGATAACATGAGGACTGTTCTGAAATTTGGCAGTTAAAATTTAATGCTAGGAAATGCAAGGTCATGCATTTAGGCTGCAAAAACCAGAGGGAACTGTACAATTTAAGGGGTGAAGACCTTTTGTGCATGAAAGAGGAGCGGAACTTGGGTGTCATAGTTTGTGTGACAGGATAATCTTAGGATAATCTTAAGATAGCCAAACAGACTGAAAAGGTGATGGCGATGGCGAAAGTTAGAAGGATGTTTAGGTACAAAAGAAGATGAATGCCTAGTAGGAAAAAGAAAGATATTGATGCCCCTGTATATGATTCTAGCAAGAACTCATTTATAATATTGTATACAATTCTGGAAACCGCACCTTCAAAAAGATAAACAGCATGGATTTTGTCCAGAGGAAGGCTATTAAAATGGTTGACAGTCTTCATCACAAGGTAGATGAGGATAGACTTAAAGATCTTAAAATGTATACTTTGGAGGAAAGGCGGGAGAGGGAATATATGATAGATACGTTAAAATACTTACATGACATAAATACACGAGGGTGAGTCTCTTTCAACTAAAAGGAAACTTTAAAATAAGGGGACATGGGACGAAGATGAAAGGGGACAGGAGTGGCAAATGCTTGGAATGGCCTCCTGGTGGAGATAAAAATTGTGTCTAAGTTCAATAAAGCTTGGGGCAAGTATGTTGGATCTCTACAGGAGAGGAAGGGATGGATGGCATGGTTAGGTAGATAGGTCTTTTTCTGCCTTCATTTTTGTGTTTTTTTTCCCTGTGTTATTTGAATTCAGTGCTGTTAAATATGTATTTTTTTAATACTGTTTCATGGCACTAAGAACATAAGAATTGCCGCTGCTGGGTCGGACCAGTTGTCCATCGTTCCCTGCAGTCCGCTGATGCGGCGGCTCCCAGGTCAAAGACTCTTTGTTATTAGGTTCCAATTTGTTGGTTTCAAGTTTACCTCATTTATTCTATTTATGTTTATATTGTATTTGGTCATTTTACTAGTGTTATACTGTAAAAATTTGTAAGTTTTATGTTAAACAATACCTGCTGTACACTGCCTTGGGTGAACCTCTTCACAAAGGTGGTTAGCAGATCCCAATCAATCAGCCAATAAAAACAACCAGTACAAGAACTTCATCTAGTGAAAAGTTTGCATAATCTTCAGATCACATGTCACAGCATTATTATAGACTGCATTGGTTGACAATAAAGGAATAGTTTTCAAATTTGGTTGTGTATGTTTTAAGGCCTTGAATGGACTTTTACCCAGCTATCTTTTAGATTGCTTCAATTTTGCTACTAGAAAACGCGTGTGATACGACTTTTTGATTTTTCATCTATAAAAAGATGTGTTTACAAATTATTTCTTAGTAAAACTTTGGCATATTTGGCAGCTATGTGGGACAAACAAGTTAGTACTTGTATATCAAGCTCAACCTCTTACCTAGTCTTTAGAAAATTACTGAAAACCCACATGTTTGGTAAATATTTTGATGAATTTGTTATGATCATACTACATATGGTTAGTATTACATTACATTACATTAGTGATTTCTATTCCGGCGTTACCTTGAGGTTCAAGGCGGAATAGTATCTCTTAGCTGTTAACCACACTGAACCGCAAGGTAGCTGCGGTATATAAGAATTTATGTAATGTAATGTAATCTGAATCACAGGAAGGTGCCTCCATAGCCTACCTCTCAGACTGAGTGTTCCTCAATATTTTGAGAAGTCACTTTGCCCAAAGAATTGCTTTGTCACATTAGATCCTTGTGCTGTAGGCCCGATTTGCTACTTTTATAGTTTTGAAAATCCCTTCTTCACATTCTCACTGTGCTTGCCCTCTGTCATGTCAGATGGTCTAGACCTGTCCAATGTAATGAACACACAAAGAATGGCACGGTCACAAATTTTCAGAGTGAACCAACTGAGAATGTAAAAGAGGTGTTCTTTTTAATTGTTTGGATTGTTATTGAAATTTTTTAAATATGGCAACAAAAGTCACAACTATTATACAAAGGCCCCTCTGACATCATGACACCAGAGCAACTTGACATCACCAGCATCCATCAATGGAAAATTCCAGAGCTTGCACTTTTGCTTGGGCAACAGAAAGATGAAAGGTTTTGTTAGATAAATGAAATGCCTAAGGTAAGAACAAATATAGACAGAACTCACTACCTAACAGCCATTTTGCCCTTCCAAACTTTGACAAATGCTGCTTTATAGTAGCATTGGCATAGGCATCCATCACCTTCTACTACATGAGAAAGCAGAGAATGAAGTTATTAACTGCCACTAAAATCACTAACTGATTACAATCTTTATCTTGTATATGCCTCTTAGTCACCAGTTTAAGCTACCTTTTCTCCACTTGAGACAAACATTGTAAGGGATCCCAAGTTCCACTATAAAATTCAATATATGTGAATACTTGCAGATGACCATTAGTTCAGGGTGGCCTGCAGGGGATGCAAAAGGATGTTGAGCTATGTGCAAAGACCCATTGTAGGGCCTCATTTACATAAGGGAGTAGAAGCTGAAAAGCAGAGCTACATGAGAAAACCATAGTTGCTTAGTGTATAGGGCTGGCACTGCATCCATCTGTTTTCTATATTCCCTTCTTTACTATTGACATCTGAAAATGATATCTATGATCTTAGTTGGAATTTCATGTACATCTCATTTTTTGGTAATGCAACTTTCTAAAACTGCTATTCTCCAATATTAACACAACTCTAGAACCCTGCACTTTCCTACCATGGCACAATAGGAGCTAGAAGTGCCTAGGGTGAACAGCTCATCTGGAGCCTCCTCTGTTAATGAGGGGATGAGCCAAGCCCCCCTTTCAGAGTGAGCTATGACAGGCTCTGGCTGAGCCTTGCTGCCACCAAGATAGTGGTGTGGCTTGAAGCTTAGCCTTTACTCTGGATAGGCCCAGAGAGAGGGCAGGTGGGCAGCTCACTTGGGCAATTTATTTTTGAAATTGGCTTGGAGGCAACTGTATTCCAAAGGGGACTCTTCTCCTTGGACACCTAGGAGGGATCAGCAGGGTGCATATAAAACCTAACTCCTTCAAGGTCCACGATCTTTCCTGGTCCTCAGAAACAAGCTTGTTTACCTGCTCCTCCCATGGAGTTCCTATGAGCATCAGAACAGCGCAGAACATTCGGTGAGTTTGTTGGGGCATGGTGGAGCAATTTAATTTGTTGCAGGGTTGTTTTTTTTTTGGGGGGGAGAGCCTGTTCAGAAGGAGGCCCTTCTAGGCATGGCCTCAATGTTCATCAGAAGGTGAACATTGGTCCCAAACTTAAATATAGGCATGGAGATCTGTCTAGAATTTTAGCTTTTGCTTATATGGCAGGAAATTAATATTACAAAAATTCAAAAATATCACTCCAAAACAAAAGCACCACACAAGCCAAGAAAGCTAGCTTATTACTTAAGCGAAAGAAAAGCCTCAGACAAACGGAGAGATGTACCCACAGTCTTCCACCAAAGCATCACAGGCAAAAAACTTTCGCACAAGTTTAAATTTAGCAAGTGGGAGCAAAAAATAGCCGAGAAAGATTAATGGTAAAAACCACTGAACACAAACAGGCCAGGCCGAAATCGTTTCGTGGCCGGTAACCACTGCTTCAGGGCTTAGTACCAAATCCAGGCTATCAGTACACAGATCCTAACTGCTGCTGCTGTATCTTTTCTATAGCACTACTAGACATATTCAGCACTACACATCATCAAAACATAGAAAAAAGTCCCTGCTCCAAAGAGCTTACAAGCTTGTCAAGACAGACAAACTGAACAGGAAGATGCATCAATACTCTGTGCTCAGTTGGGGAAATTACAGACAAGACAGATATTGGTGCAAAGCAGGTGGGTTGGAGTTTGGAATTGAAAGCAGCTTTAAAAAAGTGGATTTTGAGTCTGGATTTGAATACTGCCAGAGACAGGGCCTGATGTATTGAGTCAAGCAGTTTGTTCCAGGCATAAGGTGCAGCAAAGTAGAAGGGATGGAGTTTGGACTTGGCTGTAGAGGAGAAGGGTACAGATAAGAGACTTACCTGATGAGCGGAGTGCCTGGGAGGGGGGAAGTGTAGGGAGAGATGAGAGAGGACAGATACTGAGGAGCTGCTCAGTGAATACACTTGTAGGTCAGCAAGAGGAGTTTGAACTGTATGCCGAAATGGATAGGGAGCTAATGAAGTAACTTGAGGAGAGAGGTAATGTGGGCATAGAGACATTGATGGAATATGAGGTTTTCAGCAGGGTTCTGAACAGATTGAAGGGGAGAGAGATGGTTTAGCGGAAGCAGATTGCAGTAGTCTAGGCAAGAGGTGATGAGTGTATGGATGAGGGTCTTGGCAGTATGCTCAAAAAGGAAGGGTCTGGTTTTAGCGATATTGTAGAGAAAGAAACAACAGGTTTTGGTAGTCTGTTGGATATGTGAAGAGAAGGAGAGAGAGAGAGGAGTCAAAGATTACCCCGAGATTGTGAGCCAAAGAGACAGGGAGGATAAGGGCCTTCTTTACAGAATGAGAGAATGGGAGAAGAGGAGAGACAGATTTAGGTGAAAAGATAAGTAGCTCAGTTTTAATTTTAGACGGTGGTGAGACATCCAGGTAGCGATGCTAGACAAGCAGGTTGAAAGCTGTAATTGAATGTCTGTCAAGATTTTAGGTGCAGAGAGATAGATCTGTGAGTCATCTGCATAGAGGCGATACTGGTAGTCTTGGAAGGAGAATAGAGCACCAAGGGAAGAAGTGGTCCCAGGACAGAGCCCTGATGTACACCGATTGACAGAGGGATGGTGGTGGAGGAGTATAAGCTAAGGGTGCAATGGGAAAGATAGGAAGAAAACCATGAGATCACCAGACTCCAAATGTTACAACCAATAGCTTCCCTATAATCTTCTGGAAATAACCAGAATCTCTTCCTTTTGTAATCCGCCTAGAACCGCAAAGTACTGGCGGAATAAAATAAATTAATGTAATGGAATGAGATAACAGAGCCCTGATAAGAGAGCTACCCTGTGGGGTTGACCGACACCAGACTGATGGTGGGGGAAAGATGGCAGGGACCTGACCTCTTCCGCTCTGCAGCAGACAGGAAGGACCTCGGTGCAGCTGGGGAAATGGAAGAAAATGAAACTACTCCTGTAAGAAAAAATGGCAGATCGTTTGGTTATTGTTTGTAAATAACCTCTCATTTGTTAGATCAGGTTTTAAAGTTGTCACCAATAAACAGCATTGTGCAGCCTGTTTTATGCCATTTAAGTTTGTTTGTCTTAGTTATTTTACACACACACACATTATATACATACACATTCTATACATACACACACACATATGTTTATGCTGTTATTATGGTTTGATGAAGGGGAAAAGGAGTGATCAATCTCCGATCCCCCGTTGTACTCTTCTCTTTGCTCAAGTCATATAGCAGTATCACAAGCCCGGGTTTGTGGCACTGGGTTTCATTACTGCACATATTGTAGAAAAACTATTTCCTTCTGACAGCAGTTATCGCAGCTCTGATCATAAACATTGACTGGCATAGTCCCAGGGTGGACTTGCAGCCCCAGTGGGTAATTTTAACCTGTAAGGTTGTATTGATTAACAAAACGTATATAATGCTTTCTTAAACCATGGCTAGTCGAGGTGGTGAACAATGCTGTGCTCTGCAGAATTTGTACAGTTTGTGTGGTGCAGGAATGAAACCTTGAAGTCATAATGTGGGTTCTGAAGGTTTAGAGAAGGTGCAGAGAAGCTCTGAAGGTGAGGAGAAGCTGATGAAGAAAAAGGAAAAACACAGAGAAGGGGAGATGGGAGGTAGATGAGAAGGAGAAAGGTGGATCAGGCCTAGTTACAGTGATTTCATGGTTTGTTTTTGTTCTCCTTCACCTTTGAATTATCGGTTATGGCAATGGCCTATCACTGACAAAAACAAAGCAACAACAGTTCCCAGAGAAAATTCATTTCGAGATTAAGCTAGAAAAGGGACTATTCTTCAGCACAGCAAAGAACAGGGCCTCTGTTGCTCCTCAAAGCCCCTCATATCCCCTTCATATGAAAGAAGTTTGGGGAAAGAGAAAAGGTGCATCCTAGTCAGACCTGTATAATGAACTGTTTCCTTTGGAAAGTAGCAAAACTGGTTCTTAGACTGTTGAATGAATGATCACATGGCATACAGAAAAATTATCACCTAGCAGAAAATAAAATCTAGACGATTGATTACGGTACTATCACGAAAAATGCAAAAAACAAAACAAACCACGACCAAGGGAATATTATGCATGATGAAGTGAATTAAACTGCTCGCTGGCAAGCTTCATTTATTCCCCATTACCTGTTATAGACCGGTCTCTCAGGCCACCCAAGGCATTCCCTGCTCTCATGGAGACAGATCCACACAATGTAAACTGCAGCAACCATCAATCCGCCAGCAACGGTAACTCTGCCTAGGTCTCAGTCCCAGCCGGCGCTTTTTCTGTGTCTGAAGGGAAGGTGGAGGCTTGCATTCTCCTCCGGGTCCTGAAAGCAATTAAGTCATCCCGGATTGCTGCAGCTGCAGCTCCAGGTTTCCATCCGCCACTCGGCGTTCTTCTTTTCACAACTCTGACCTTTGCGATGGAAGCTCGCCGCTCTCCTTATAAGGGCACGGTCGTCATGGCAACCAGGACTCCACCTGTCTCGCTCTACGTTTTGCAGCGCTGGAACGCGCCCGCCGCCGCACATCCTCCAGCAAATGCCTGCACTGGCGCAGGAGGCTAAACCACTTCTCTTCCAGCAGGTGAGTGCAGGGCGCGAGCCCAACGGCCGCCCTTCCTTCTTATCACCAGCAGGCACCTGTGTGAAACGGGCAGGAATTGGGTCTGCGCGGTGGTGCCCACAGCGTCAGTTGCTTGAACAGATTAACTGTGGCATTTAAAGCGCTAGTATAACTCATAAAGTGAATTTATATAATAAACAATAATTATAAATCATTAAAAATGAAAATAATTTTAATTTTAAGAGTGCTCAGTGTGATATCTTATTCAAAACCAGCAGGTTATAAGAATAAAGATGTGTAATCCTTGCATCATTGCACTCACCTCCCTACCAGCCCTAATCAATTCATACTCAAAAATATAAATTAATGAATTCGGTTCACTTGTTCTTTTGGGAGACCCGAAGTTTTTTTCTTCCTGATGACGCTATTTTTAGCGAAACACGATCGGTGTTGAGGAAAAGTTGGACACTTTACTTGAGTTCTTAAATCAAGATGTTTTAGCTACACGTTGATTTGCTATTTGGACTTCCTGGTTGTGGTGAAGGCTCACTATATTCTATACTATTTCGTAACCAGCTTAAACAACATGGAATAATTCATTGCTTCAAATCAACTATCATCAATGATCAGCCTTTAAAGATATAAAAAAATCTGTCTGAGCAGACTTATTCATGAGTGGTGAACTTTACAATATCTTTCAACCGAATTGACATTCAGTGAATTCAGCTAAGTATTCATTAATTTATATTTTTGAGTATAAGTTTGCTTGAATTGATTAGGGCTGGTAGGGAGGTGAGTGCAATGATGCAAGGATTACACATCTTTATTCTTATAACCTGCTGGTTTTGAATAAGATATCACACTGAGCACTCTTAAAATTAAAATTATTTTCATTTTTAATGATTTATAATTATTGTTTATTATATAAATTCACTTTATGAGTTATATTATTTAAATTGTGAATTAAGTTTATAGGTTTTTTCTCCAATTTATTTAGATTTTGATTTAAAGCGCTAGCACAGAAAATGTATCCGTTTTAAAAAGTGGGCATGACTGCCAAAAAGTTATCCGCCTAAGCAAGGATATTCAGCCACTAGAGACAGATAACTTGAATGGAGAGTTGAAAATGCAAATAACTTTAACCAGATAATTCTGGCCAGGATCCGACTGAATATTTCTCTTATTGCTTCTTGTGCTAAGCAGTCTTGGGGTCCATGCCACAAAATTTGTTCTAAAGCTTTCTACTGTTCAAATACGTAAAAAAGTAAACCATAACAATAATTAAGCAGAGTGAATGTTAGTAATAGCAGGCCCAGATTAAATGATAGGATTCTCTTTCCTGCCTAGCACCATCTCTTTGCTTAACAACTGGAACAAGACTGCAATAATAAAAATGCTGATCCCCCCTGTTAGATAGATGTGTCAAGTCTGACACTACCACATCTATGTGGTGATTTTTACTTAAATGTGGCAATGTCAAACACAGCACACCCATAGCAGCACCCAACCATCCCTGTGGCTCTACCAAACCCCACTCTATATCAGCAAATTCTCCTTCTGATAGTATCCAGACTCTCACTTGACAGCATTCCAGATCCCTCCGACATAATTCAGATCTTTTGACAGCTAGACCCTCTCCTCAATATCATTCACACAACATCATCCCATAGTCAGACCTGAATAATCAGCTGTTTCCTTTGGCAAGTAGCAAAACTGGGTCTAAGACTGTTTTATTTCAATATTAACAAAATCTCCCCAGATACTTCCCCCACCCCCATGGCAAGGAAGGCCACCCAGCACATGGTAATCTCTTCCTTAACCCCCTGGAGCATGAACTGTCTGGCAGGGGTCCACAAGCTCCCTCCCACCACCGCTTGACCCAGACTCTGGACTTACTTGGGGTCTCTGGCATCTATCGGGGTGAGAGCAATGCACATTTGCTCCCACCTAGTACTATCCCAGAAAACAAAACAGCCACTGAGACCTCTAGCAGTAATACAGTGATTCTACTATTAGTAGTCAGGCTGCCATATTGGGAAAATGCCCATATATGGCCACCTGATCCCTAGCAGTAATTTCACAGAATTACCATCAGTAGTTTCAGAGTTCATTTTATGCAAAGGAGAGCATGAGGTAGGAAAGAATGGGCATTGCTCCTGCCCCACTAGATGCCAAGAACCCTTGGTAAGTCTAGGGTCTGGGTCATTGGGTGGGGGAAAGAGCTTGTATGCCCATGCCAATTTTGAGGACCTTGGAACCCCAGAGGAGGCTGCCAAGTGTCAAGTTTATGCCTACATGTGGTGACCTTTCCTTTCAGGGGAGGAGTGTTGAGAAGGTTTTGTTGATTTTAGGAGATCTGGTTGATATCAGAAGGAAACTTGATTATGCTGGGGAGGTCTTGAACGCATTAGGGTGGGGTCTTGCTGATGTTGGAGAGTGGGTTCAGAATGTTGGCACCAGGGTAGGGATGTAAGGGGGCGGAGCTTTGGAAGATAAGCTCATAGGGATTGGTTAATATTGTGATTTACAATATTTGTCAGACCATAAGACGCACCCATCTGTAGAGGAGGAAAAACCAAGAAAATTTGGTTCAAAACTTTTTTCTTCTTGGTTTTTCCTCCTTTACACATAGGTGCGTCTGGTGGTCTGGTTCGTCTGGTGCTGGGAAGCCCGCAGCCCGAAGCAGCCTGCAGCCCGAAACAACCTGCAGTCCAAAGCCTGAAGACGTCCACAGCCCCCCATACCTTTTTTAAGTGGCGATGGTCCAGCATGGTCTCCTGCCTCTTTGCAGAGCAATGTGTAACGCTCATCTCCTCTGCATCTTCCTCTTCCTCACTGTGCCCCTCTTCTCTTGGCCAGTTCTCTGCTTCCTGCCCACCATTTATGCCCAGACCACGCTGCCCCAGGGGTCGTGTCAGACAAGCCTTGAGCTTGGCAGGGAATTGTGTCCAGTCCTTTGGTTTCCTCTCTCCCGTTTCTCCACTAGGCTCACATTCCCCTGTGGCCCACTCTGATTTTCTGTCCTCTGTGCCCTTTTCTGAATTCAGAGCTTCTACCACGATCTGCTCCAGTTCCTGGCCTTCTCCCTCTAGACAAAGCGCCGGCTCCCCAATATCTTCATCCCTGCCATGCTGTGATTCTCATCGCCCAACTCGTCTTCCATCAGCTCTCCACTTAGTCCTGTTGTCTCCTCCTCGCCAGAATCTCCCACTAACAATTCAGCATCCAATGCTTCATGCAGCTGCAATGTCAACTCAGCTTTCAGCCTGTGGCAGTCTAGGCCCCAACGCTGGAGCTCGGCCTGCAGGTCGGCTACCTTTAGCTTCCGAGCATCCAGCGAACTCATAGCCACTGCCGGTTCCCCATCAACACATCCAGGTGCGTGCACATGTGAAAATTACAAATGCTGGAGGGGTGGGGGCAGAGAAGGTATGTGTGTGCCACTGCCGTTAAACCATCCAATCACAGCCAATCACACCCAGTCGCAGCCAATCACAGAGCGGCGCGGGACCAGGCAGGAAGTGCAAAGCTCGTACTCCTGCATTGTGTGTCGCTCTGCAAAGAGGCAGCCATCCAGCAGGAGACCGCGCTGGACCGCCGCCACTTAAAAAAGGTACCGGGGGAGGCGCGCAGTGTATTGTCCATAAGACCCTTTTTGGGGGTGGAAAAAGTGCGTCTTATGGTCCGAAAAATACGGTACATCTGCCCAAAAGCAGGCAGTTGGATGTGCCTTGGAGTAGATATAAATTTCAATATTCAAGTTTCCCCGTGCATTCCCTATGTGAAATAGGAAATGCATGTCTGTATTGATGTTCCAACTGGATCACTCCCTCTCCCTGCTCTCCCCATGCTCCTTTGTCATTTTTTAAAATTATTATTTCTTTATTAATTTTCAATTTAAATCAAGCTAAACACTTGTACAGAAAGCAATAGTCATAATATCAAAATAATCATAAAGAAATTAAACATCCAATAAGAAAACATGTATTATTTAACTATTTAAGCTCAAGTCCTCCTAAAGGAACCAAGATTTTAAATTAGCGAAGCATTAAAATTATAGAAATTATTTTTGCAAGATATTCAAAGCAGAAGCACTGAGAAATAAAGTTTCTTAATTATATTAGGGTTTAAAATGATTCTCCATCCAAACGAGACGTAGCTACAAAAGTTGTCAATTGAGATGGTTCAAAGAATACATATTTAACAGAACGGTAACACACTATACATTTACATGGATGTCTCAAATAAAAGGTTGCCCCCAAAGAAGTAACCCCAGGTTTCAGAAGAAGAAATTCACGGCGACGTTTCTGTGTCTCCCTTGTAAGATCAGGAAACATCTGTACTTTACAACCAAGAAAAATTTTTTGTCTATTTTTAAAGTAAAGTCTTAATAACCATGTTTTATCTAACGGAAGCGCCACAGTTAGAATCAAAGTTGCTGGTGATGCCAAGTCTTTATCAGATGTCTCCAATAATTCTGAAACATTTAAAGTTTGTTGGGCCAATTCTTTTTGTTGATTTACAGAAACTTTCATTGGCAAATAATAGACACGTGAGAATGGTGGTAACATTTCTTCTGATACTTCCAAAATTTCCATCAAGTATCTCTTAAGCATTTCTCTTGGATTTACCATTTCTAATTTAGGAAAGTTAATTAACCTTAAATTATTACTACGAGAGTTATTCTCCTTTGTCATTTAGAGGTAGTGAGCCTCTACATGTCTGAATGGCCCTGTTTTGAAACATCTCTATACCACAATAGGCAAAAAAAACTTCACGGCTATATTTCCGGGGTTAGCTTTCTAAATCAACATAAATAACCACATTTAAACATCTGGGCCTCTCCAGACTAAGATTGCCATTTAGATGTATGGACGCTTCTAAAATATCCACCTTTATTTGATTTGTAGTCTGTCTATACATAAGTCCTGAGACGAGTACCAAAAAAACATATACTGTACTACCATGTATAACAAAATATTAAAAACAAAGTTCCACAATAAAATAACATAATCTAGTAGGCAGAATACCTCTTAAAAACAAGAAACATATGGATATAACATAAACCTCCCCTTTTACAAAACCACGCAAGAGGTTTTTAGTGCCGGCCAGCGCACTGAATGCTCTGCGCTGCTCTGATGGTTATGGAGTTCCTATGAGCATCAGAACAGCGCAGAGCATTCAGTGCACCAGCTGGTACTAAAAAGCTCTTGCATGGTTTTATAAAAGGGGAGGGGTTAAAGTAATCATTTTAAAAAAGTCAGGCTATCCATCCCAACCAATTACTCCTTATGTTTATGTTTATTAAAAATTTGATATACCGCTGTTGTTTATGACAGATCACAGCAGTTTACAAGATAATAATTTAAAATGGGAAAGAATGCCATAAAAACATAAAGAAAAACCTTTTTACAAAATTAGTATGTTTTAATATACAGTATATACAACAGTAGGAAAAGGAGATTCCCCAGGGTTCTAAATACATGAAAACAGACATCTTCATCACCCTCCATAATCTAAAAAAAAAAATCTGCAAGCTGTTGCAGACCCTCAGGAAACTGATTCCACAAGGAAAGAATAACCACAGAAAAGGTAGAGATACATGCAGACAATGACCAAGTGACACCTAACCCTAGAACCAACAAAGTCCTTATACCAAGTGAATGCAAATTCCTGACAGGGACATCCCAAGTAACCCAACCCAACTAAAAGATAATTAAGTTCTGTTCCATTCAATACCCTGAATACTGACTGTACCTGAATGTACAATCCTAGGTATCAGAAAAGGGTTTCAGTGTCGTTCTTGCCCACACTCAATAATAACTCAGCATAGTACCAAGAGCAAAGTATACCATATTCATAATGAAGTTGGCTTGTCTCTATTGCCAATTAAAATGAGAATCAACTCAACAAATTCAAAAAACATTCAGGAAAAAAATCTCAAATATATTAGACTAACAAGGTGGGTATATCATAGTGCATCTGTTATTCAGATCATAGGATCTCTTATAACATAATGTTATTCCAGATTCCTATCCTGGGATCACAACTCTAATCATGTATACACCACCTGAATGTATAAAACAGATCCTTTGAGAGACCTGGAACCAACAGAGATCAGCCAACATAGGGATGAACGTGAACGTGAACTCGCAGGCCTTGAGCATGCTCAGATACTCAAGGCCCAGCAGACGAGGGCCGATCTTCAAGAGTGCCCAGATGAGGGTAAGAAGCGGCGGGGGGGTGCCCAATTGTGTCGGGGGGGATGTCGGATCGTGTCGGGGGGGGGGGGCCCAATTGTGTCGGGGGGGGGGTGCCCAATCATGTCGGGGGGGTCGGATCGTGGCAGGGGGGGTGCCGGTTCGAGACAAGGGGGATGCTGGATCGCAGGGGGGGGCCTTCGAGGGGAGCAATGCCAGTTCTCAGGAGGGGGGGGGGAACGCATCAAAGTGAGTTTCCATTATTTCCTATGGGGAAACTCGCTTTGATAAACGAGCATTTTGGATTACGAGCATGCTCCTGGAACGGATTATACTCGTAATCCAAGGTACTACTGTACTTTGGAAGGTCTAGATACAGAATATTGTAATAATAAATATAAGAACTAATTGAAACAGGATCAGAAAAAAAACCCCACCTTCTAAACCCTTTCTAATTCTAGGTTAAGTTTGAATGGTAGTAAAACTAAATTTATTATGGCTAAGCTCCACTTATAACTCAGTTCCATATTTAATCCAATTACCTAATGGCTTTTCATTACCCGTTCTTCTAAGGTATCCTGGATACAACTCTTTCTTTTGGACCTCAGGTTAATTCAATTGTTGGTAAGATTTTTTTCAAATTATATCAACTTCAAAACAATCATTCACTGTTTCTGGAAGAACATTTTCAATTATTGGTGCAGGCTTTTATTATTTCACACTTTGACTATTACAACTTCTTATATTCTGATATATTACGAGGGTCATTTCATAAATAATGCACACTATTTTTTTAATTTTTTTTTTTAATTTACATGTTTATTTTTTTTTCCAAGTATTTCTTTTACAATCCTTCAAAATATCCAAGACACCATTTTTGTTCAGTTGCCGAATGGCTCAGGTAACAGTGGAAGAGAGCTCTTCCATAGATGCAAAATGATGTCCACGCACAGGTTGTTTCAACTTTGGAAAAAGGTCGAAGTCTGGTGGACTCATGTCTGGACTGTAGGGAGCATGAGGTAACACCTCCCAGCCGTATTCACATAGCTTTTCAATGATGACATTCCCTATGTGTGGACGAGCATTGTCGTGAAGAATGAGTGGCCCAGTCAAGAGCAACTGAGATCAGGTTTTGTGCATTTTTCTGTGCATTATTTGCAAAAAATAACAATAATACACTGCTGTGACACTTCTTCCACACTTCTTCTTGTCTGTGATGATGCCTTCATGATCATAAGCAAAAATCATCATTTGTTTGACTTTTGAGCTAGTCAAAATGTTTTGGTCGGGGGAAGATGGAGCTCTCCTCTCGTTGGACTGTGATTTCAGAATACGGCTGGGAGATGTTACCTCATGCTCCCTACAGTCCAGACATGAGTCCACCAGACTTTGACCTTTTTCCAAAGTTGAAACAATCTATTTGTGGACATCATTTTGCATCTCTGGAAGAAATTTCTTCCACCGTTACCTGAGCCATTCGGCAACTGAACAAAAACGGTGTCTTGGATGGAATAATGAAGCTTCCCAAACGTTGGGACTCGTCATTGCAAAGCAGGGAGACTATATTGAAGGATTGTAAAGAAATACTTGGAAAAAAAAATAAACATGTAAATAAACAAAAATAGTGTGCATTATTTATGAAATGACCTTCATAGTTAGATTAAGATCCAGATTTCAAACTCTGCAAAATGTAACAGCAAAACTGGTCTTTGGAATGAAGAAATATGATAGTGTCTTACCACTATTGATCAAACTACATTGGCTACAAGTTCAAGCTAGTATTCTCTTTAAATTGGATTGTATAATTTTAAAATTTTTTGAAGGCTCTAGTTCTGAATAGAGTGGAACCTTGGTTTACGAGCATAATTCATTCCAGAAGCATGCTCGTAAACCAAATTGCTCGTATATCAAAGCAAGTTTCCCCATAGAAAGTAAGGGAAACTCGCTTGATTCGTTCCCACCCACCCCTCACCCCCCGAGGCCAGCAGCACTGCTCTATCCCCCCCGAGAACCAGCATTGCTCCCCCCGCTCAAGAAGGCCCCCCCGCCACAATCCAGCATCCCCCATGCGATTCGGCACCCCTCCCCCCGTCATGATCCGGCATCCCACACGCGATCCGACACCCCCAACCCACCCAAACACTTTACTTACCCTCCATCTGGCACCCGGCACCAACGCACAGGACATGCCGGTGCCGGTGCCTGAAGATCTGCAGTCCTTTTTGATGGGCCTTGAGCATCTGCGCATGCTCAAGGCCTTCGAGTTCCCGGTCTCTCCGAGATTCTCGGAGATCTGAGAATCTCGGAGAGCGCGGGAACTCGAAGGCCTTGAGCATGTACAGATGCTCAAGGCCCAGCAAAAAGGACTGCAGATCTTCGGACACCGGCACTGGCATGTCCTGTGCGTTGGTGCCAGTGCCGGTGCTGGGTGCCAGATGGAGGGTAAGCGAAGTGTTCGGGTGGGTGGGGGGTGCCGGATCGCGGCGTGGGGGGGTGCTGGATCGCGGGAGGGGGGGCGGATCGCGAGGGGAGGTGCTCGTACATCGAGGCAAGCTCGGTTTGTGAGGCACCAATTTTGCGAATGTTTTGCTCGTCTTGCAAAACAGTGCACTCGTAAACCGAGGTACCACTGTATTTGGTAGAGCTTTTCTCATTTCCTAAATTGATTAGACAACTTAGATCTAAGGAGATCTTCGTACTTTATGATGGAGCTGTTAAAATTTCCAACACGGTTTATTACTGAGCCAATTAAAACAATTAAGTTAGACAGTGGTAGGGCACCTACCACCGCCTAACTTACTGTAGGTACCATTCACAGAATATGGTAAATCAGCATTCAGCCCTTCACTGGTATTAAAGTTAAACCACCTTATGGCAGGTGGTTTTAACCTGCTGAATCAGAGAGCCAAGGCTCAGGCAGGGAGGTGGTTAAATGCCCTGGGGCTGAACAGTTCATGGAGACCCCAAGGAATCCTCCCAGGGTGTCATGTGGCTACTTGGTGAGAGCCTGGGGAGGAAGAATGTTGCTCAGCAAAGATGGCTACCCTGTGTTTGCTAGAAGCAGAGGCTTCAGTGAGGTGGTTATTATTTATTTGGATTTATTAACTGCCTTTTTCATGAAGAAATTCACCCAAAGTGGTTTACAATACATTGAACAGTAATCAGGTACTCTTAAGTATTTTTCCCTATCTGTCCTGGCAGGCTCACAATCTAAAGGCCTCTTTTACAAAGCCACAGTAGTGATGCTGCAGCAGTAAATGCACCAAAGCTCATTCAGTGCATTTACCATAGCAGCATCACTACTGTGGCTTTGTAAAAGAGGTCTCTAACTGTGATAGCTGGGACAATGGAGGGTTAAGTGACTTGCCCAGAGTCACAAAGAGCAGGCTGGGATCAAACTCACAACCTCAGGGTGCTGAGGTAGTAGCTGTATCCACTAGGCCACTCCTTCCAGGTTGTTATCTAGATACCAGTGCTGAACATCACTAGTGTCCAGGTAGCTCTGGGCTCCACTCAGGCTCATTTCCCAAACTATCTCAGTACAATCAGCATTATATGGGTAATGCTGCTGAAAATCTGGGTATTGTCCAGTCACTGACACTTATCCAGGTAGCAGTACTTGCTACTTGGTTAAAGTGCCACAGAATATCAGGCCTATTAATACATCCATGCTTATATCTTCTGATCCTAGTCTAGTATGCACATTAAGCTATTATAGCACATCATGCTATTTTTAGTGCATGTTAAATGGTCTTAAAATATGATAAACCTATTTTACACATCCTTTATCTATATAACCACCCTATCAACTCAACCTAGCAATCACTGTGACAGTCAGCAGCCAGGTGTTAAAGGCCACAGCTGCTGGATCATTGCTAACATGGACTCTGACCACTAGATGCCATCAGACTCCCACACTCCTCTTTCAATACAGCAGAAGGCCTGACCCAGGAACTAAAATTAGATCTTCAGTATGGCAGTAAAGAATATCACCACTGAGGCAGTATGATGTAGGCCCTATTCTAATCTTGATATACCTTTGGTCACATATGTGTTTCTGATCTTCCCATTCACATTACTCTTTGACATCATCAGAAGAATGAAAACATGTGCATGAGCTTCCATCCACAAGAGTTGCAAATAGGTTTGATTTTCAAAATAATTAAAATGTGCAAGTTAACTAAGTCCCTCTTTTACTATGCAGCAGTAGAGGTTTCTACTGTGGCCTGGAGTGCTAAATGCTCTGATGCTACTCTGACTTTCATAGGAATTCTATGTTGGAGAAACGTAGTATTTAGTGCTCCGGGTCACAGTAGAAACCTTTATCACGGCTTAGTAAAATACGGGTTAACTTTTGAAGGCACAGTTATGCAAATTTATCTGATGAATATTTAGCTTGACTACCCTGAAAAAAAGAACAAGAGATACCCCAGTACTGAAGATCCATGAGCACAATATTCAAAATAATTTAAATTGCCAGGATAGGCTCCTGGCTAATTAAGTCACCTGTTTGGAGCTAACCGGATATTTTCAGTGGCACTTAACTGGATAGTGCTGCTGTAAATGTGCTGTTAATGCTCAAGCCAAAACTGGCTACTTTGGGGGCATTCTGGTGACAGAGTCAGCAGTTTACTCGTTAAGTACAATATTTGGTACTTTACCAATTACAGTTTACCACATAAATTATGCTATCCTATCTTTATGCGATTCTTTATAGCGAGTTAAGTGCCAAATATTGCTCTTAACCAACTAAAATACCCTCCTGGCCCGATATTGTTGGGGAGTCGGCGGTCCTTCGGGGGGAGGGATGTATCGGACGTCGGGGGGGGGGGCATCAGGCTTTCAGGATGGGGACAGACCTTCAAGGGGGGACAGTGCAGGGAAGTCAGGGAATTTATATTAATTAATTTTTTCTCTGCGTGTTTTGTTTTTGTATAGTTATTAACTAATATTTAACTAAGTTTTAAAGTTTTAAAGAATGTTTCCTTTATACGTAAATAAAGAAAAGTGAATGGGATTGCAGTGGCGGTGACGGGGCGGTGAATGGGGTGGCAGTGGCGGTGACGGGGCGGTGAAGAGGATGGTGAGACGGGGACGGGGCGGTGACGGGGATGGTGAGACGGGGACGGGGCGGTGACGGGGACCAATTTTTTCACCGTGTCATTCTCTAATGCTCAGCACAACAGTATGCAAATTATAGACATACTATTCATGCATAGAATTGTGGGGGGGGGAGGAACTGTGCCTGGCTCTTGCTCCTCCTCCTGCCTGCCCTGCCAAAACAAGCAGCCCCTGTCTCCCTGCTTGCAGGTACAGCTGACTGGGGCAGGGGAATCCTCCATCATCTGAGCTGGCAGGACTCCCCAAAGTTGCAGTGGCTTCGGGGAAGTCCTGTCAGCTCAGCTGATCGGGGATTCCCCTTCCCCGATCAGTTCATCTAGCAGGCAGGCAGGGGCTGCATTTTTCTTTTCTTTTTTTAATGGGCGCAGCTGTTGTGTTCACACAGCTGAGCCCATAAAAAAAAGTAGTCGCGTGAGCCCAAACCTGGGACCCCCTGGCACCTGCCCCCCCCTCTTTTGATCCTTCGCCCCCTCCCACCACTCCAAAACAAAATCCTGGTGGTCTAGTGGGCTGGGTCGGGTCAGGTCAGACCTCCCCTTCCCTCCCAGCTCAAGAACCTTCTACCCCCAACACCGCCCCTGTACCTTTTGTCAAAGACCAGGCAGGAGGGATGCCCATTCCCTTCTGCCTTTTCAAAATGGCAGCCCTTCCCCCTCTTAGTGCATTATGGGATGCACTGAGAGGGGTCTAAGCCTAGGTCCTGATTGGCACAGGTGTCTAAGGACCCTCTGGCATCACCGACATGCACTGGGAGGGGTCTAAGGCTCTGACTAGCTCAGGTGCCTAAGGTTCCTTCCCCAGCTCACTAGACCACTAGGATTTTGTTTTGAGATTGTGGGAGTGGTTGGGGAGATCAGAAGGAGGGGCTTAGTGTTAGGGAGGGCCCCCTTGCCAGCAGGGCTACATATTTTTTAATGCTGTTGTGCCTGTGTTGTGTGTGCACAATAGTTAGCTGCCGGTAATTAGCGACTGGAAACAAGGGGGATTCCTTTTTATGCATTGCTAGGAGAGCTCATTTAAATACTAAACTCCTAGTAATGTATTTGCAGAGGGTTCTGGGGCTTTAGGAAGAAGGAGGCCACAGGCACCCTCTACCCTCGCTATGCTACTGAATGGAGGGATTAAGGGAAACTACCCCTTTAATCTCTTAGTGGTTGCTGTCCCTTCCTCAACTTTGTAATTAATTTTTTTTCATACTGTCTGAAAACCATCAAAGTAGTCTCATTCAGAACATTATGCATTCTTCTGTCACAGGAGGGCTCACAATCTAAATTTTGACTTGTTACAATGAAGGGTTAAGTAACTTACCCAAGATCACAAGGAGCTGTAGTGGGATTTGAACCATTAGGTTACCCTCCATATGGATGACTATGTGGCCATTTTTTAACATGGACATTCCTATTCTGCCACAATGGTCAGGGCCTTTCAGGACCTGGGAAACTTTTTGGACCAGTGTGAACAACTTAGGACTGGTTTGGATCAGTTGGGACTTTTAAGGACAAGTCAAAACTAATCTGGAACAATTGGGATGAGTTGTGACTGGTCAGGACTTATGGGCACCAATTTGAACCAGTCTGTATAAGTCAGGATTGGTGGGACTGGCTGGAATCTAATCTGAATTTGTATGGACTGGTTAGGACCAGAAAGTAACAACTGGTACTAGTTTGTAACTCCTGGACTGGTTGGGACTGATCTAAACAGGTTTGAACATAAAATAGCCATACTGGGTCAGACCAATGGTCTATCTAGCCCAATATCCTGTTCCTAACAGTGGCCAATCCAGGTCACAAGTATCTGGCAGAAACCCAAATATTAGCAACATTCCATGTGATCCTAGGGCTATCAGTGGCTTCCTCTATGTCTATCTCAATAGCAGACTATGAACCTGTCCTCCAGGAACTTGTCCAAACCTTTTTTTAAACTCAGCTATGCTAACTACTGTTAACAAATCTTCTGGCAACAAGTTTCAGAGCTTAACTACCCTTTGAATGAAAAAAAAAAAAACTTCCTCCTATTTGTTTTAAAAGTATTTCTATGTAATTTTATTGAGTATCCCCTGGTCTTTGTACTTTTTGAAAGAGTAAAACATTGATTCAATCATATTCTCCTTCAGCCATCTCATTTTCAAGCTGAAGAGTCCTAACCTCTTCAGTCTTTCCTCATATGAGAGGAGTTCCATCTTTATTATTTTGGTTGCTCTTCTTTGAACCTTTTCTAATTCTTCTATATCTTTTTTGAGATCTGGTGACCAGAACTGAGCACAATACTCAAGGTGAAGTCACACCATGAAGAAATATGGAGGAATTAAAGAATTCTTGGTCTTATTTACCATCCCTTTAACACACATGGACATATGTTGAGAAGTGAAAGAGGATTTTCTTGGAGGGTGGTCTGGAGAAATGGTGATAAAATGGATAGAATAACTTTTCTTGATCTTGAGGACCCAGGTGTACATAGTGATGAGAGTCCAGCGCCAATGATACAACTAAAGTCAATCTCTAATGGGTTGGGAATAGGCTGAGAAGGAGGAATTTTGGCTATGCTCTCTAGAAGTACATCTTCTGGCTGGCTTCTGAGGAGCCAGACTGGGGTTTCTGTTGTTTTTGCCTCTTCTGTGGTGGAGGCTTAGAAGAAGAGGATGTTGTTAGATAATGCCTCTTATAGGAAAAAGAAATAAATCTTTCAGAAGGCTTAGGTTGAGTCTTAATCTTAGATCCTGTTAAAGTATTTCAACTCTGTTCATGCTGAGTAAGTATTTGAGTAGCATCCTCCACCTTGTCGGCAAAGAGTTATTCACCGAGACAAGGAATGTTGGCTAACCGGTCTTGAAGATTAATATCCATGTCTGAGACTGACAGCCATGCAAGATGTCTCATAGCAATAGACATTGCTGATGCTCTGGATGTTATCTCAATGCTGTTCTTGCCATAAATTTTCATGCTTGAAGTAGACTATGAATAGTCTGTTGAAATTCTGGTAAGCAGTCAGTTGGAATATACTGCTAAAAATCAGACAACTTCTTTATGAGCTGTTTAAAGTAAAAAGACATGTAGAAGTTGCAATTGAGAACTCAGTTATCTAACATTTAAAAAGAAGATGGAGCAGCTTTTAAACTAAGATGGGGGTAGGGGAGATTCTCAGGAGACATGGTTTGATGTGGAGTATCCTTGAAGAATACTACTGAAACAGGACATTTAGGGGGAGGGGATTCATCAAGGGTGCTAACGATTAGTGCACACTAAATGCTATAGGAATCTTAGCATTTACTGTGTGCTAAATCCGTTAGTGCCCCTTGATGAATTCTCCCCTTAGATAGTAGCATGGAATCCTTATGGATAGAAATTCCATGTGTGAAGGTAAGAAGTATACTGGTAGAGCTGTACTACCATTCTCCAGAACAGAATGAACAGACAAATAGAGAAATGTTTATAGAGATTAATAAAACTGGAAAATTAGGCAACACTATAGTATGTTATTTTAATTATCCCAATATTGACTGGATAAATGTTACATCAGTGAGTCCTAGGGAGATAAAATTTCTAGATGTAATAAATAATTGCTTCTTTGAACAACCAGTCCCAAAACCGACAAGGGGGAACTATTTTAGATTTAGTCCCTAGTGGAATGCAGGGCATAGTACGAGAGAGAACAGTATTGGGTCCACTGGGAAATAGAGGTAATAAAATGATCAAATTTAAGCTGATATCTGGAGTGAAGTCATTAAAGAAATATACTATAGCAGCATTTAATTTTTTAAAGGACAACTATGATAAAATGAAGAAAATGGTTAAAAAGAAGCTAAAAGGATCATCTGCAATTTAAATCAGGCACGGATGTTGTTTAAAAATACCATCATGGAAGACTGGACTAGATGAATTCCACGTATTAACAAGAAAGAAGAGCAAACAACAGCTGGTATAGTTAAAAAAGTGAAGTGAAAAAAGGTTATTAGAGCCAAAAGAACATCCTTCAAAGAATGGAAAAAGGATCCAAATGAAGAAAATAAGGAGCAACATAAGCATTGGCAAGTTAGGTGCAAAACATTGATAAAGAAGGCTAATAAAGAATATAAAGAGAAACTTGCTAGAGAGGCAAATCTTATAATACCAATAATGGTGAGGGAATCTATGGGACCATTGGATCATCAAGGAGCAAAAGGAGCACACAGGAGGATAAGTCCATAGCAGAGAGACTGAATGAATTCTTTGCTTCAGTCTTTACTGAAGTACAGCAGATGTAAGAGATCTGCCTATACCAGAAATGGTTATGATACAGAAATGGTGATGATACAGAAAAACTGAAAGAAATCTCAGTGAACCTAGAAGACATACTGAGCTAAATTGACAAAATAAAGAGTGATAAATCACCTGACCCAGATAGTATATTCTCCAGGGTACTGAAAGAACTCAAACATGAAATTGCTGATCTGCTGTTGGTGATCTGTAATCTGTTGCCAAAATCATCTACAGTACCAGAAGATTAGAGAGTGGCCAATGTTAGGCCAGTGGTGAACAGGAAAATTATGGATGGTAAGCCTGACTTCAGGTGCCAGGCAAAATAGTGGAAGTTATTATAACGAATAAAATTATGGAACAAATACTGTAGACAAACAGGACCTGATTCTCAAAATGGATTCCCAATTGTAAGCAGCGGTAGGCATCCTACCACCATCTAACGGACCAATCGGGATGCACATTGATTTAAAAAAAATCAATGCAGCGAACAATGCCTACAATGTAGGTGTCTGACTCATTCCTACGGAAGCGCCTCTACACATCTATGGATGCCTAAGGCCGGCATAGGCATGGCTTACACTGGAAGTGGCCTTAGGTGTCCATAGGTGTGCCTAGGCATCTCCATAGGTACAAGTCAGATGCCTTAAATGTAGGACTGTAAAATGCTGGCCTATATTTAAGGCATCTACAAAAAATAGATGTGATTCTGGATGCGGTATCTACAGGTGACTGACACATGGTAGGCGCTCATTTTGCAGACACCTATTGCAACAGTCGCTGTTTCCTGAATCAAGCCCAAGTGGTTTAAAGAGACAGAATCAGCATGGGTTCAGCCAAAGGAAGTCTTGTCTCACCAATTTGCTTCATTGCTCTGAAGATGTGAATAAACACGTAGATAAAGGTAAACTAGTTGATGTAGTGTATCTTGGCTTTCAGAAAGCCATTCTTCTTCAGAAAATTGAAGCTCTACTTCACCTATATGCCATAGAAGTAGTACCCAATACTCAGAAAAATCAGGGGTTCTACTCCAGGTATTTCTTAATTCCAAAGAAGACGGGAGGTCTTCATCCAATTTTTGACCTCCAAGCATTAAACAAATATTTTGTGAAAGAAAAGTTTCACATACTATCTCTAGGGACCCTATTCCCACTTCTAGAATGAAATGATTGGTTGTGTTCTCTAGACCTCAAAGAGGACTACACACATATCCATACATCCTGATCACAGAAAGTTTCAGTGTTTTTGGATAGCTCATCTAGACCTCAAAGAGGCCTACACACATTCATACATCCCAATCACAGAAAGTTTCTGCATTTTCGGATAGTTCATCAATACTTCCAGTGCAAAGTTCTGCCATTTGGCCTAGCTTCTTTTCCAAGAGTATTCACCAAGTGCTTAGTGGTGGTGGCAGCAACCCTCTGTATCCACGGGTTTCCTTCTCTCTTTGGGGGACTTCTCAAATAGACCTGTTTGCGTCTCCCCACAACCACAAATTGCCTCAATTCTGCTCCAGACAGTGCTCACCTCATCGTCTCAAAGCAGAAGTATTTCTTCTGGATTGGACAAACAAGTTCCTCAATGCATTTCCACCAATTCCTTTCATTGTAAAGACTTTAATCAAGCTCAAATGTGAATCAGCTACCATAATCCTGATAGCTCCTCAGTGGCCCAAACAACTTTTGTTTTCCCTCTAAATTAAAATCTGGCTTGTAGTCCAGGAAATTCTCTGTAGATGAAAATGTTCTAGATTTATGAGTCTTTTCAGAGATGCTTTCACATTATAGCCTGAGTTTAGCTCATGCTTATTTATTCCCTCTAATAATGTATTTTCCTTTCCCCATCCTTTTTTTATTTTTGAAACAATGTAACCCCCACAGTTCTACTGTCTCATGTAAAGTCTCCCCTTTTATCCTTTGAAAAAAATGTTTGTATTACCCTCCCTTGTAAGTATATAATTTTTATTGTTTTAATGTAAACCGCTTAGATATTATACTAGATAAACTTGAATAAACTTACTTCAGCTGAGTACCAAGGATACAATTCATTTGCAGATTTTTCCTTCTCTGTTCACTCAGAGTCAAGGATCTCTTTTACATTCCAGTCTGCAATCTCTGCATCTGACAGCTTGGTACCTTTTTATACTGAATCAGAAAGATTAGAATCTGCTGAAGTCAGACCAACCGTTTTAGCTGCTTCCAGAAAGCCTTCTACTCAAGCCCGGGTATTGAAGAGACGTTTTCAACAACGAGGATACCCAAAACATGTCATACGTCGAGCCTACACACGTGCTAAATATGCACACAGACATCTACTTTTGCAATATCAACAAAAACCTGAAGATGAAAATCTGTTGGTATGTGTTCAACAGTTCTCCCACCTGGCTTATAATATTAAGAACATTGTCCTTAAACATTGGCACATCATTAGATTGACCATGGGGAATGAATATGGCCCACCTACCTTTGCATTCAAAAGAGCAAAAAATTTGGGGGAACTCATTGGGCATTATAACTATAAACAGAATGAACCCCCTGTCATCAACGGTCACTATAGATGTAACCAATGTCAATGGTGCGAGTATGCTTTGGTAGGGGAAACTTGGTCTCACCCCTATACTGGTCAGGTATATACAGCTAAAACGAGAACTAACTGTAAGACTGATCATGTTATTTATATGATCATTTGCCCTTGCCCAAAAATCTACATAGGGCGTACCAGTCGACCCATGCATATTCGTCTTAATGAACACAAGTCACGTGTCAACACGGGTGTTGAAACTGCACCTTTGGTCCGTCATTGGTCGTTAATGAAGCATAAAATCACTGACTTAAAATGGCGTATTATTGATACAGTTCATGTTGGGTGGGAGGGAGGAAATTATGAACACAATCTGAACATCAAAGAATTGCGCTGGATGTTTAAGCTTAACACCATGTATCCCAATGGCTTAAATCTAGCCAGCGATTGGCTTACAGCAAGCATATGACTTCTACCTTTGAAATCGGTGATAAATGAATAGAGAGTATGGGTGTGTCTGTGGAATACAAGTTAAAGAGTCGTGGGTGAAAAGCGGATTGGCCAGTAGTGAGTCACATGTTTTAGTGATTTATTTTATTAGCTTCCATTTTACCGGTGTGGTTTCACTTCCGGCTTACAAATCATGGATTTAGCGTTTAGCTAAGACATTACACTGCTCTGGTAAGTGCTGTGGCATTGAAAAATTTAGGTTTGCTGGGTTTTTAAAACTTAAAACTTAAAAACTTTAAGCTAATATAAAGTTTTGTTCTTTATAGTGTTCTCCTTTCCCGACCCTGATGAAAAAATGAAACGCGTCGGTGGGAATTGAGCCAGACCCAGTTTACAAAGAAAGCTAAGTAATAGCTACATTGGCTATTAATATAATATTGTACATGAGCACTTTTATAACTTAAAAAGAAAATTATAAAATAATATATAGAAAAATCGTATAAAACAGATGTTCCTGTGAGGACAGCTACCATGCGTTATAATCGTGTGGCAATCTGAGGAACTTTAAGTGAAGAATATGGTGGCTAGTTTTAATTAAGCTTTGTTTCTTGACACGATAATTTGTGCACTTTTTTGGTTTGAATATCAACATAAGTGGACACGCTTCAATTCATGGTGTAATCTCTATAACCTGGATGCTTCCTCCTCTTCTTTTTCTTCACTGTTGGACTATCTTCTCCATTTATCCAATTCTGGACTTAAGACTACTTTGGTCAGAGTTCACCTCAGCGCTATTAGTGCTTTCCATGCTCCTGTCGACAATAAACATCCCCTTGTTTCCTAGTTTATGAAAGGTCTTTTCAACTCCAAACCTCTGCTCAAGCTGTCTCCAGTTGTCTAGGATCTTAATGTAGTCCTAGCAACTCTGATGAAGCCGCCATTTGAACCACTGGCATCTACTCATCTTAAGTTTCTCACTTAAGTTTCTCACTCGCTGTCACTTCTGCCACCCAACACATACTCTCCTATAATTCCTCCTTCTTGCAACCTCCACTTTTTTCAGTCACACTCCCCTTCCCCTCCCATAATACCTACTTTCCTTGTGCTCACTTTGTGCTCTTTCTCCATCCTCCAAACTCATGAAAGGCCTCCTTTCCACTCAGTTCTCTGCCCTCCCCACAGATCTTTACTGCGGTCTAATATTATCTATCCCAGCTGTGTTGTGCTGGGTTTTCTGGTGACATAAGGAAAAGAGATGTAGTAAGGTCATCTCTACCATGTAGTTCCTTTGTCATCAGGGTTGGAGCAGAGGGGCTGCATTGCCACCATTGTCCAGCTGTTAAAGCTTGTTGGGGAATATAAGGGCCACATCTTTACCACTGCACACTGCTCTTTTGGATACATGAAGGCAAGAGGGGTCACATTTCTGTTATATGCTTCACTAATGCTGTGCCCTGGTGTTGCCTCCTGTACAATTGCAGTTTGTGTGCTGGGTTGCAACAGCCATGGACAGTGGCACTCACCAAAAAAAACCTGAGTTCTCACAGTGTGCACCCCGTGCTTGGCAACAGAGGCTAAGTGGTCTCCTGCTATTTAAATTGTCATTGTTAGAAAAGGAAGATGGAAGATGGAAATGATGCCGTTTACTTTATGTTAGATCTTCATAAAGACACTGAGCAGCACAAACAGGTCTATGATATATCTTCTGCCTAAGTTTGTATGCAGATGTGGAGTATAAAAAATGATGCGAGACCTTTAAGGAGATGCAAAATGACTCATTGAAAAACACAATGTTAAGTCTCAAAGGCAAGCTGATTGCATTGAGGCCAACTTGTCTGTTAATCATACAGAGGCTGCTGTAGAATTCAACCACAAAAAGGAAAATTTTCATGTTTTGTTTTTCTGAAGACATGAAATTGAGATTCACTATTTAGGGGATTAGTCACATTTCTGAATTACTTGTTTAGGTGTCACAATGTTATCCATCGTCACAGATTTCCTGTGTGATCATTAATCCTAAACTGTGTTGGTGCTCCCTTCCATACGCTCATAAACTAGATGCATCATTTGGAAATTGCACACTTTTACATATCAGATTCATTCCTGTGGGGGGTTTATCATGTTTATTGCACAGGTTTATATCTACAAATCTGCATCATACTGTACAGGGCCAGTTGTAGAGAGAACAAGCAGGGCAATTGCTTGTGATCTCGGTGCCACTCCTTAGTTTTTGCCCTAAACCCCTTGCTGTGTCTAACATTGACTCTGATACTATGTTTGATGATCTGAAATGGAGCATCAAATTTAGAGTAAGGCAAGCAAGGTGATTATCTCCTTATTTGTGATGCCAGGCAAAGAATGCACATGCACCAGACGAGGAAATCCTTCCCCTATCCCTGCCAATTTCCTGCTTGCCATTAGTGTACAGCAACTGCTCATCTCAAATAGCCTGCACCCTTTTCTGCCTTGTCATTGTTGCTCCTGATCCTTCCAGGCAATGTCTACCGTCTTTGGAAAAAAGAAAAGAAAAGAAAGTGTTTATATCTATTTGAAGTTGAATACCGTATACTGCCTTTCATTTAACACACATCAAGGTGGTGTCCAATTAAAATAATCATGTAGAAAGCAACTCCATAATCTATCAGAGAAAAAAAATAGTCGAAAGAGAAAGAGAAGGAAATAACAAAGAGGTAGTGAACAAGGTTGCTAGATGACCCTTTCTGCTAGATGAATTTAAGATTTGATTCTAAGTATGAGGAAGAGAATGGTCTGGATATCTGACATGGTGTGAGCTTAAATCTAATTCAGTCCAATACCATTATGCAATAGGGCTGAAAATAAGAAAAATCTTTTTCAACAGATATGAGGCCAAAAGGCAGTATGCAATATTGGTAGTGGTGTTTCCCAATGATGAATATGAGATACTTCCTGTGACTAGGATGTATTTCCACATGGGGGTAAACATCCTTTAACTCCAGAGAACAAAGCTAGTCTTCTTTAAGAATAAGAATTATAGCGCCCAGGTAGACAATCTTGAATTTCTCTCTTATTAGAAAATTGTTATGAATATTAGATCTGGAATGGAACAGAATCCCCCACCACCACCACCATCACCTTTTTTTTGTGACCAGAAACTACTTGGAGTAAAATCCCTGCCTTCTTTCTTCTGGTGGAACAGGTTCAACCGTGCTTGTATCTAACAGGGAAGAGAGCTCCTTGGTAAATATTTCCTGATACTGTGAGCTTTACCACAACACTCTCAGTGGGCAACTTGGTGATGTTTGAAATAGGTACAGATACCATCCTAGGTGGGTGATTTCTATTGCTCAGTGATTGAAGGTTCTAAAAAGGAAGCAGTTTGCAAAAAAAATAAAAACAAAAACCCAAAAAACAAAAAAACAGCCTCCACTCTACCAGGAGGCTGTCCAGTACAGGCATGATTGTGTTCTTATAGAACCACTCAAAACCCTACACTGGCTAGGATTTCTGAGCTTTCTGCTATCTGGGTTGAGAGCAAGATCCCTGTTGTGATTGGGAAGAATGGGAGAGAGGATACCTATAAAAGCCTTTGTCAGTAATAGGATATTCTTTGTCCTTCACACTGGCAGCCCCTAGGAGAGAAGACTGAGTGTAGTGATTCTGGAGAGGGTCTTACGAATGTCACTGTACTGTTTGATAACGATCAACCCCTTGCACCTTATCTCCAAAGGTTTTTCTCCATGGCACAGCATGTCAACAAGCCTTTCCTATACATCATATCTGAGGTCTGAAGCCCAGAAGCAGAGGCAGAGGCAGAGCCAGGCGAGTCTCCAGGTATCAATATTCATTACAGAAGCTCTCAATAAAAACAAACAAAAAAAAGGCAAGTGAGATGTCATATTAACATAAAACAGTCCTAGTAGGTTTACTTATAGATAGCACAGATCAATGCCCTGACTAGGATCCCAGTTTTGGCTGTCTGGAATGCCTTCTTCAGGGGATTGAACAAGTAAACTAAAAATAACATAGACATAAATGCATATCTTAAAAGCAATAAAATCATATAAAGATAAATAACCAGAAACATCATGTAAATGAATCATATAAACAAATCGTAAAAACATCATACAAATGAATCATGTTTCTGGCTATTTATCTTTTCAAAAAGTACTAAGACATTAACAAATACTGTAATTCCAATTCTTTTGTGACAGAATGGGTTGGGTGGGATGGGTTTAAATGCTTGATTGCTTACATAATGTACAATTTCACACTCGTCTATATGTGATTTTCCTATGTGATGGGAATTGTATTTCAAACATACTTTACAAATGTTAAATTATAATACACAAAAATAAAATCAATAAAATGTTGAACTTTAAAAAAAAGGACTAAGACAAGGGGACACTCAATGAAGTTACATAGTAACACATTTAAAACAAATAGAAGGAAATATTTTTTTTTTCACTCAACAAATAGTTAAGTTTTGGAACTCATTACCAGAGGATGAGGCAACAGAAGCTAGCATATCTGGGTTTAAAAAAAAGTTTGAACAAGTTCCTGGAAGAAAAGTCCATAGTCTGCTATTGAGATAGCTGTCCTCATTTCTATCTTTATTAAAAATGTACTATACTTCATCTTCTGTGATCTATTATCTTCCTTCATAACATACTGCATATACATGAATAGATCTCGTATTAAATGACTATAAAATAAACTTTGATAAGTGTTTCAAATATATTCCATAAACATTAGATAATAATTGCTTATTAAATACAAATCTTGGAATAAAAACCATTTAATTGATGCATTGCCATTAACACATTAACACACAGTACTTGTGATGGCCTGCCAAAGATCTCAGTCAAAATAATATGAATATCTAATTGAAAACCAGATTGAAAAATACACTGAGGGCTCCTTTTATCAAGGCGTGCTACGGGGGTTAGCGTGGACATTTCATCACGTGCTAACCCCCGCGGCAGCCTAAAATCCTAACGCCTCGTCAATGGAGGCGTTAGGTACTAGCGCGGCAGGCAGTTTAACGCGCGGTATTCCGCGCGTTAAACCACTACCAAGCCTTTGTAAAAGGACCCCTGAATCTCTCCAATGCACTTAAAAGATCTTATAGTTTTTATGATAAAATCATTAGCAAAAATGTAATAAAAACAATAAAATTGAAGTGCACATTAGCCTTGAACCAGGGACCCTGTAGTTACAAAACAGATTTCTTTTCAAAGAGAATTTTCTGCCTCATGGCTCAGGTCCATTCCCATCAAAATATTAACTCCAAGTGCACTGAAATGTTATATTGCAGTAAAAAGCACTCTAACAAACTGCCTAAACTTACAAAGATCCCACATCACTCTGAATCTTGCTATAAAATAATGTAGGAGTTTTTATACAAAACAAAAACCAATCACTTAGAGGCCTGTATTCAGTAGAGGCAGTAGAGGCTTCTGCCCGGCTAAATCCCACTGAGACGGCTGGCTGCCAATATTCAGCGGCACTGCCTGGTTAAATGCTGCTAGCCAGCTAAGTTAGGGGTGGTCCTGGGGAAGGGTATAGTGGAGCCACAATTTAGCCAGTTAGGACCATATTCTATATATGGCTCCCCAAAAAACTGGCACTGACTAGGACAGCACTTAGACCGATTCTATAAAAGGTATGCACACATCACACTAAGTACCAGGACTTTTAGGTGCACCCATTTAGGCAAAGGAAGACTAGACCTAAATACCTGCGCCTAATTTGTGCACAGATTGGGTGTGCCTAACTTTTAGGAACACCCAATTATGAGGTTTTAATTGCCAATTATAGGCATCAATTATGTCTGTTAAACAATTAAGTTGTGCATGCAAATCAGCTACGCCCACAACTTGAAGCTTCATATACAAAATTTAGGGGTTAGCACTAATATTCAGTCTGCTGTCTAAGTAAACAGATGAAGTTAGGACAGCAAAACAGCTGTTCTAACTTTACACGGAAACATAGAAACATGATGGTAGATAAAGGCCAAATGGCCCATCCAGTCTGTCCATCCACTATCTCCTCCTCTCCCCAAGAGATCTCACATGCCTGTTCCATGCTTTTTTTAAATTCAGACACAGTCTTGGTCTCCACTACCTCTACCGGGAGATTATTCCACGCATCTAGCACCCTTACTGTGAAAAAGTATTTCCTTAGCTTACTCCTGAGCCTATCACCTCTTAACTGAATTAGCCAGTCAAGAGTCTAATATTGCTGGTTACATTCTGGGTTGCCACATATACCACGGTTGAATATGCAAGGTTAGTTGAGCCCATGGTTGTGAGCATCTTACAAGTCACTCAGGCCCATATTTTATAAACGGTGCCTTAAGTTAGGCACTGGTAGGAGTGTTACCAGTGTCTAACTTATGTGGAATCAGTAAAGTATAATAGCTACTGTTGTATTATCAATCCAATCATGTATTCTTTTGTCTTGTTAATCGCACACTAAAGACTACCCATAGATATTATACTTCACTCTTATAATTAATGTTCTCTATCGTATGGACCTTCAGATCGCCAACAGACACAGTGCTCCCGGTTGCTGTATACTCTTTGTCGGACCAGCCTTTATTAATTCTTCATAAAAGACTCATTTTGTATTTTTTTTAATATATATATATTATTTTTTTGTTGAAATTTTGTATATATTAAAATTAAAGGAACGTCACTTAACTTATAGTGATCTCATCCTCTATTCACCTCTCCCAACATGCATGTTTCATAGTGAGGCTTTTCTTCAGGGTCGAGGGAAACATTTGAGGGAGCTAACTGATGTTACAAGCCCAAGTTAGCTCCCTCAAATGTTTCCCTCGACCCTGAAGAAAAGCTTCACTATGAAACATGAATGTCGGGAGAGGTGAATAGAGGATGAGATCACTATAAGTTAAGTGACGTTCCTTTAATTTTAATATATAGAAAATTTCAACAACAAAAAATATATATATATATATATATATAAAAAATACAAAATGAGTCTTTTATGAAGAATTAATAAAGGCTGGACCGACGAAGAGTATACAGCAACCGGGAGCATTGTGCCCATTGGCGATCTGAAGGTCCATATGATAGAGAACATTAATTATAAGAGTGAGGTATAATATCTATGGGTAGTCTTTGGTGTGAGATTAACAAGACAAAAGAATACATTATTAACTTATGTGGAAAACACCATTTAAAAATTAGCATCATTAGAAAAATGGCACCTGCATTGTGGCTACAGAGGCGCTTTATGACACCTAACACCACTGTAGGCGTGGCTAATACTAGAAGTGGCATTAGGCATCATAAAACTCCTCCATGATGCAATTCACATGAAAGGTAGGTGCTGGAAATGTAGGCCTTTAAAATCCTGGCTTAAATTTCCGGTGCCTATCTTTCATGAAGTCGCATTTCTTTAGATGGCGCTGTTGCATGATTGATATGCAATTGGCGGCCAATTTCTAGGCAGCCGCTGATGGTGCCATTTATTAAATCTGGCCCATGTCACAATCTGAACTTCGAACCCTTAATTATTGGTGTCATCTGTGATTAGTGAATATTGTTGATGAGCTTTACTTATGTATTCATTACCACTATGTTCTGTCTGTACAACCAAAAAATTCCACATAGGAGGAAATATTTTTTCACTCAAAGAATAGTTAACCTCAGGACCTCCTTGCCAGAGGATGTGGTAACAATGATTAATGTAGCTGGGTTTATAAAACAAGGAATGGGATTTGGGTATGATATTATGTGACGATCTTAATGTGGCCAAACAGGTTGAAAAGGTGATGGCGAAAGCTAGAGGGATGCTTGAGGGAAAGGAATGTCCAGTAGAAAAAAAAGGTATTGATGCCCCTGTATAAGATTCTGGAAAGACCTCATCTTAAATAATAAAATGCTAGCCGCGCATGCGCTCTTGCCTAGCGTGTTCCCTGATCCCTTTTCTGTCGGGATGTGGCAAGACAAGTGCGCATGCGCGCCCTTCCCTGCTCTCCATCTCACAATACAGACCGCACCATGCCGCCCCTTCACAACGGCTGCCACGAGCCGCCGAGTGCACCTGAGGGCAGAGGCAGCCCATGCGCATGGTGGACGGAGCGCGAGGACAGCCGCCCGACCGCAAACTGTACATTCAAACTCCTGCCGCGGCTCTGCCCCCGAGGACAGCAGCCCTTCATTGACTGCCGGTGACCAGCAGCACTGTACACACGCTGCTTCAGGGCCTTCTACTGCCCTGATTTACTCTGCCACAGAAACAGAGCAAATCAGGGCAGTAGAAGGCCCCGAAGCAGCGTGTGTACAATGCTGCAGACGCTGCTGGTGTAGCAGGTTTGTCGGGACCGCGGGAAGGGGAGGGGGCGGAAAGGGACTAAGGGAGCCAACCAGACCGCGGGAAGGGAAAGGGGGGTGGGTAGGGGAAATGCTGCTGCTGCACAGGAATGCTGGTAATATACATTAAAAAAAAAAAAACCAACAACTTACTCTGTGAAACTTAAGGAGCAATAGAGAAAGATTGAAAGAAAGAAAAAAATAAAAGGAGAGAGAGACACAGAAAAAAAAAAATCCACATACATCAGCCAAAGAGACAAACACCAAAACAAACACAGGGCAGGGAAGCGCCAAAAAAAAAGACTTCAGCCGCTCGCCGCTCAATGGGACCAGGCAGCCAGCCACGCGAGGGAGGGCAACAGAATGAAAAAAAGGTAATGTACAGGAAGAAGCTGGGCCTGCCTGCAGGGAACACAATAAGGGAAGGGGGGGGGGCCCTTGGATCAGGCTAGACCGCGGGAATGGAAGGCGGAGGGGCCAAAAGGAGCAGCCCACATCGTGATAAGAGTAGGGAAGGGGTGGGGGAAAATGCTGCTACTGCTGCACAGGGACCTGGAGGGGGAGGGAAATGCGAGCAGGAAGAGGTGATGATGGACAGGGGGGAAAAAAAGGAAGGGAGGCTTATTGCTGGACAGAGGGAACAGGAAGAGGTGATGATGAACATGGGGGGGGGGAAATGAAGGGAGGCCTACTGCTGGACAGGGGGAGCAGGAAGAGGTGATGATGGACACGGGGGGGTGGAATGAAGGGAGGCCTACTGCTGGACAGGGGGAGCAGGAAGAGGTGCTGATGGACAGGGGGAGGTAAAACAAAGGGAGAAGGGCTGCTGCTGGATAAGGGGAGCAGTGAAGGGGTGGTGGTGGACACAGGGGAGGTAAAAAGAAGGGAGAATGGACAGGAAAAAGCGGCTAAGGAGACAGAGAGAGAAAGAAATAAAGACACACACACATATTCTAGCACCCGTTAATGTAACGGGCTATAAAGCTAGTTTAGAATATTGTGTTCAATTCTGGAGACCACACCTTCAAAAAGATATAAATAGGATGGAGTTAGTCCAGAGGAAGGCAACTAAATTGGATGATATCCTAAATTATAAGTCGTACAGGGACAGATTTAAATATCTCAATATGTCAGTGTAATTGCATCCTGAAAAACCAACTGGGTTGCAGACTTCAAGAACCAAAACGGAACACTCCATTTTATGGCTTTTTAAAACATAATTGGATTATTCACATTGTTGAAACTAGCAGCAATCTGTAGTGTTCCAGCCAAAGCAAGTTTGCTGATACAAAGCCTTCCTTTCCACACTATTTACATCTCTCAGGGACATGTCCTTTTTACCTGGTCCCGCATCCTTTCCTGTTGGCCTCGGATGGCTAGAGCATGCTGCGGGTACTTATTCTTCAGGTGATCCATGAAGGCATCACGCTTTCTTTCCATCTCAGACTTCTGAAGCCCAGTCAGTGCCTCCAGACTCTGGGCAGCAATCACGGTATGCCGACGCTCTGAAGTGTGGACCAGTCCCACGTTGGAAAACCGGCGTGTTCCGTTTCCAAGGGTCCTGTATTCTCGAGGGTATTCAGCATCATCTGCCGATATCATATGGGAACCAGGTCGACTGGAATCTACAAGGAAAGGAGGAAACAGACATTCTAGTTTAATTTTTAAGAGATCTGAGTTAAATATTCAAAACAAGGAGACTGCAAAGTGCTTTGTAATATTCATTACAACATTTGGGTGTGGAAGGATGATAAAATAGAATTTGTTGAATGTACATAGGCAGATAACTTGAGGGGTAATGATATTTCCTAGGGCCAAGGAACACAGTTACAAGCACTAATTGCTGTTCAGGGACCCTGTTCTGTAATAACATGGCTGCTGAAGGGCAAAACTCTGGTGTACTGACAACACTGTAAGGAGAAGAGGGTCTTTCAATACTAAACAACAGAGAGCTTCAGGGCAAAAGTGAGGTGCATTGGCAGAGCTGTATGTATGAATCTCATTGCAAGAACAGAAGAGGGTGCTGCAGGGCAGGAGTGAAGCGACATGGCCACTGTATTAGCATGCATAGAAAATGAGAAGACATGGTCTCTAATGGAATATGGAAGTAGGGGCGGCAGGGGATAATATCTTCAGGGCAACAGTGCTGCATAGGAGCTAGAAGCCTGCAGCAAACATTGCCAAAGTTGGGACTGAGGAAGTGTGTGAAAGAAGCATCTACTTACACTATGCCTGCCTCTGGTGAGGCATGCTTTCATGAGATACTATAATTGACCAATGTAAAAAAAAATTTAAAACAAAAATCTCATGGCAGTATTGGGTTTGTAAATATGATTTGGATTACCAAGGGTTACTCTTTCAAGGTATAAGGACATTTCTAGAAAAGAGATGGAAAGTTGAAAATATGACCTATACCAATGCCTGAATTAGGCCCAGCATTGAATATCAAGGCCTAATTCAGCCCACAACAGTCAGGGCTTTAAAACTGTTGACCATCATGTGCTGAATATCAAGGATATATTTGCAGAAAAAAAGGCCTGAATTTGTTTCATGATCTACTGCTCCACAGACAAGATCAATCTTTATTTGGGAATGTTGATGTCAGCAGATCATCACTGAGGCACAGGAGCCTCCCTCGCCATCTCAGTTTTGCTTTTATGTCATGTGAAATGAGGATTTACAGGTGACACTGGAAAAAGGCTGGGGGGAGTATAAGGCTGCTGGAAAGAGGAAAGAAAGGAAAGCTGACAAGCTAGCCCAATAAAAACTGAAAACAAGAATAAACTTACACAGACAGAAAATCACACATCACAGAGAGAAGCAAGGCAACCCTTCTGGGGGGGAACCAGACCACTGCTTCAGTGGCTATTCATCAGGACGCTGTTTGTTTAACCTATTTCTATTCTGCCAATTCAGGAGTTTAAAGCAGCCTTTGTTAAAGAGAGAAATAAGCTGCCCACATTGGTGCAAACATGGTAGTTACCCTTTTACCTATTGAATTTGCACCACTTTTCCCCCTAAATACTAAGAAAATGGTTTGTTTTGATTATTGACTTGGAAAAAAAAAAAAAGTACAAGTCGAAACACGAGCCTGCATTTTCTGTAGATACATTTTCCTCTTGAAATAGAGTGCATATATTGATGAGTTGATCTATGCATGTAATTTCCCTCTCTCTGCCTAGCTGCACTTTCTGAAATACATGTACTATCAAACAATGCAGGTAAAATGAGGTGTACTGAACACGCTTCAATTGACTGTGGACACTATTCAAAATAGTAGAAATGGCTTAAAATATTTACTTCTCCTGATCAAACACTTCAGAAAGATTTAAAAAGACTTAATAAAAGCTTTTATTTTAAATTCACTAACAGAAAGAGTTCTATTGTCCCTGTCATGTATGTACCAACCCCCTCTACTCCGTTCCTCATCGAAATGTAATCTATGATTTTTTTGGCAATGTCATCTTTTATCCTAAACTGAAAATCGTGCTCAGAACTGAGGAAGAGTGTGTTAAGTCTAAAAACCCAATTAACCGCCTCCTTTGCAAAGCTATGCTAGCGTTTTTACCACCGGCCGTGGCGGTAACTGCTCGGACACTCATAGGAATTCTATAAGCATCAGAGCTGTTACCGCGGCAGCTGGCGCTAAAAACGCTAGCGCGGCTTTGTAAAAGAGGGGGTAACGGCTCCTTTTACTAAGCTGCAATAAAGGTTTCTACCGTGGCCCCGGGCGTTAGATGCTCTGATGCTGCTCCGATGCTCATAGGAATTCTTTGAGCGTCGGAGGGCAGCATCAGAGCATTTAGCGCTCCAGGCTGTGTTAGAAACCTCTACTGCGGCTTAGTAAAACCCAGCTTAAGAAATGTATTAAGTTAGTCCAATTCCAACACGGAAACAGAAATACTATGAAAGTGCAGAATAATATTCTGCAAGGCAGACATTAACACAACATTCATCAAAATGTCACCAAGAAACAGAAAAAAAGAAGGAATCGGCAGGCTGACCAGGATCATGCTAATTTTCAACAGCAGGAAGCAGAAATGAAAAATTAGGGCTATTGACTAAATAATGTGTAATGGTCTCCTCTGCCTAATTATGGTTTTCAAATAGAAAAGTGTGCAAAAGCACTGACTGCTAAGTAGAGAATGACACGGGGGCAAATTTGTCCCCATCCCCGCAGGAACTCAATTTCCCCGTTCCGTCCCCGTGAGTTTTTTTTGCTGTCCCTGTCCCATTCCTGTAAGCTTTGCCTTAACTGCACAAACCTCAAACACTTATGATTTTAAAGTTTTTGAGGCTTGTGCAGATGAGGACAGAGTTTGCAGGAATGGGACAGCAGGAAAAGATCTTTCTGGGACGGGAAAATTAATTCCCGCTGGGAAGGGGAAAAATTTGTCCCCGTGTTATTCTCTACTGCTAAGCTCTCTTCCCTGAACAGCCTTTATTCTTTCATTTTGCTTCCCTGTGCTGCAATTTCCCCCTTTATCATAGCACCCTCTGCTGATAAAGAGAAGCACATCTTCATTCTCTTAAAACAGCCAGACTTTCCAAGAACAGAACGATGTGGGGCCATGAAATTTACATGTTATTCCACACTTTTCATTTCATATCATTGAAACAACAAGTGTCAAGAAAACTTGTAAGTTTCATGGCACCACATCATTCTTTTCTTGGTTGAGCTGAGAACTTTTTAGTGTCTCCTCATATCAGGAATTTATGATCTTCTTGCAGTATAGTTCCTTTTCCTAATGATCAACCTACATAAAGGCTCATATGTAGTTTTAAATCTGTCAGGGCCAATTCTGCACATTTCTTCTTCTATATTATTTTATTTATATAACATTTATAGCCTGCTCTAATCAATCAAATTCTAGAATTTGTGTTACATTTTTTTTTATCTAGCTCCCTGTTTATATTTGAACTTCAACCTGAAACATAGAAACATGATGGCAGATAAAGGCCAAATGGCCAATCTACTCTGCCCATCCACAGTAACCATTATCTTTCTCTCTCCGAGAGATCCCAAGTGTTTATCCCAGGCCCTTTTGAATTCAGACACAGTCTCTATCTCCACCACCTCTTCTGGGAGACTGTTCCATGCATCTACCACCCTTTCTGTAAAAAAATATTTCCTTAGATTACTCAGGAGACTATCACCTCTTAACTTCATCCTAGGCCCTCTCATTGCAGAGTTTCCATTCAAATGAAAGAGACTCAACTCATGCGCATTTATATTACATAGGTATTTAAATGTCTCTTATCATCTCTCTCCTCTCCCGCCTTTTCTCCAAAGCATACAGATTGAGATCTTTAAGTCTGTCCCCATACGCCTTATGATGAATACCACATTCCATTTTAGTAGCCTTCCTCTGGACCGACTCCCTCCTTTTTTTATATCTTTTTGGAGGTGTGGCCTCCAGAATTGTACACAATATTCTAAATGAGGTTTCACCAGTCTTTTTTTTTTTTTGGTTTGAAATGTTTTTATTGAGAAGTAAACAGACAGAGAAAGCCAATACAACCAGGCAGTATCCAGGAAACTCTACAAGTCTGTATATCTCTCAGTGTAGGCCATTTTATTGTTTTATTTGCATATTTTAAAAAAAATGCAGCTTGTTCAAAACACAGACGCCTATGTGATTCACTCTTTAGTATGCAAAGAATGTTGCCCATCTTTACTTGACATAATTATACTCTTTGCATAAGTACCATACACAGGCCCGAGGAGAGGGGGATGCAGCCAGTACATTGCTCCAGGGCCTATGAAGCTCAAGGGGGCCTAATGAAGCCCAAGGTTATAACAATGCAGCCAACTTGTCAGGAAAATATAAAGGTGCACAAGCAAGAATACTTGAGCAATATTCAATAGCTATATTTTCTCCATGTGGATGCCACACACTCAATTTGGGTGGAAATGATGCTGCAGAATGTATTCCTGAAACCATAACATACTTTGGAACTATATAAACTGTTTATAACTTGTTTAGCTCTAGTCCACATCGATGGAAAATTTTGCAAAATTTTATTGGCTGTTCTCTTCATGGCATATCTAGCACACGGTGGTCAGACCATGTTGAAAGTGTGAAGCCCTTTGTAGCCCATCTGCCTGGCATCAAAGTAGCATTAGAAGACCTCTTGAAGCTGAACCTAACTGCCTAAACAAGAACAGAGATTAATAGAGCTGTGTCTTATGTGACATCATTCGTTTGTGTGATAATGTCTTTTGTATGGTACAAAATATTAGTTCCAGTTGAGATCTATAACAAAGTTATCCAATCTAGAAATGCAACAATGGATGTTGAAGTGTCCAACATAAAAACCTTGATTCAGAACTGACAGATCTCCGCAACAGCTGGAAAAGTATGTGGAGTGAAGCTAAGCATGTTGCTTCCAATTTACACATAGAAATTAAACTATCTGGAAGTCGTGGTGATGCAGAATGCAAAACGAGGTTCCACGGTGAAGATGCCAAATTGTCACAACAACATGAAACGGATGACTCCTCAGAAGAAGCATATTTCAGAAAGTCTGTTTTCTATGTAATGTTGGATAATGTTATTGGTGGACTCACAATTTGTTTCAATGCTGCAGTGAACATTTCTGAGAAGTTCAGCTTCCTTTGGAAGTACCTAACAATTCCTGTAGATGAGCTGAAAGAAAACTCAAAATCACTGGCAAATCAATATCCTGCTGATATCAGTGAAGATCTTGTAATGGAGATGAGTCATCTGCCAGCTGTTCATTGATCAAATTTTGGTGAGAACCAGCTGAGCCCATTGGAGCTGCTGAATTGCTTGAAAAAGTACAAACTGGAACGACTCTTTCCAAATATATTCCTGCCACTGTTACCTCTGCAGAGCGCTCATTCAGCAAGCTAAAGATGGTAAAAAATTATCTAAGATCTACTATGTCACAAGTGCTACTAGTAGATTTGACCTACTTTGTACTGGGGCCCGGATTTTCTCTTGGCGACCCTGACCATACAACCTATATAAGAGATTCCTGTTTTCTGACATCTATCAGAGCCAAGTTCTCTTTACTGTACCTATAGCACCAAGCCATCCCTTTCAAGATCATCTATAATAATAAAACCCTAGCTGCGCATGCGCACTTAAAACTCCGTGCCTCTGCATGCGCAGTAGGATAGAAGGAGCCTGTGGCGGCTTACCCTTCGCTTTCCCTTGGCGATGCTGCAAGCCCAGAGCCACTGGCGATCCCCACGGTGATGACTTTCCCCCTCCCGCCCTCTCTCTGTCTGCCAAAAAAAACAAAAGAAAAAAAACAAAACAATCGTTGGTATGTAGGGGGAAAGAGGCACTTCTGGTTGTGGCAGAGAAGGGCGGGGCTAGTCACTCCCCCCTCAGCAACAACAAAAACTCCCGATGCATGCGGTTGTGATCCCCCCAAGTAAACTCCCCTAAAGCAAGGGGGGAGGGGGAGATCACTCCCAACTGTCCGAAGAAGGAACCGGCAGGTTAGATGGTCACCTGGGGGCAGGAGGAGCAAAGAGGAGAATGATATTTGGGTGGGGGAGGAAAGAGATGCCCGATTGGGAATTGGGGCCTGGGTTGTGAGGAAAAGAGAGACATGGGATAGCCACTAGAGAGAGAGGCTTTGGGTGGGTGAGAGAAGCAGGCATTTGGAGGGCAGGTAGGAGAGAGAGAGTACACGGATGGAGTGGGCCACCACCACCTCGGCGAGCGAGAGCAAAGGAGCCCCCCCGCCCTGGAGAAAGTGAAAGCGCGGAGGAGTGCAGAAGTGCGCACTGGGGCTCGGTTCAGCTTGCCATGGCCCAGCAGTTCACAAGCTTCCTGCGGAGCAGCATCAGGCAGTGATCCAGAACCAAGGGTGAGCGAACGAGGTCTGGAGGGGAGACGGGACGCGTTTGCCCGTTGTGTAGCTGGGCAGGTGTGTGCGGGCAGCTGCCCAAAGCTGGATTGAGGAAAGGGCAAGGTATCCCTTAGCTGGCACAGCTGGAAGCCAGCTTCAGTGAGGGTCTGGGCAGGGAGAGAGACCGAAAGAAAGAAAGATAGAGAAAGAAAGAAAGATAGACAGTGGGAGATAGAGAGACAGAAAGAAAGGAAGAAAGACTGGGGGCAGGGAGAGAAAAAGAAAGAAAGAAAAAAGATAGACGGGGCAGGGAGAGAGACAGAAAGAAAGAAAAAAAGATAGAAGGGGCAGGGAGAGAGACAGAAAGAAAGATAGACAGGGGGCAGGGAGAGAGACAGAAAGAAAGGAAGAAAGAGACATGGGGCAGGGAAAGAGACAGAAAGAAAGACAGACAGACATCTATTCTAGCACCCGTTAATGTAATGGGCTTAAACACTAGTTTGTTAATATTTTTCTAGATGTTCTGGGATACAGCAATTTTAAACACTGCCTTGGGTGAATCTCTGTATAAAGGCAGTTAATAAATTTCAAGAAATAAATAAAATACTGAAAAGCAAATTGCCCATTTCCAAAAAAGGAGCATGACTCTCCCTTCCTTTTCCTATATACAGTATATATAATATATAATAAAAATATTATGCAGGATTAGGAAAGGAATGGAGATTAAAACAGAGAATATTATAATGCCTTTTTATCACTCAAGCTGCTACAGCACCTCAAATATTGTGTGTAGTTCTGGTCACCATATCTCAAAAAAAATATATCTGAATTAGGAAAAATACAGAGAAGGACAACCAAAATGATAAGAGGATGGAAAATGACTCCTCTGTGAGGGGAGGCTAAAGACTCCAGGTTCTTCAGCTTAGAGAAGAGATGATTGAGGAGAGATCCAGTAGATATCTATACAATAATGAGTGGAGTGAATTACTTGTTTATGCTTTCCAAAAAGTACTAGGACAAAGGGGCATGCAATGAAGTTACTAAATAGTACACTAAGAACAAATCAGAGAAAATATTTCTTAACTTATAATTAAGCTCTGAAATTTGGACAAGATCTTGGAAGAAAAATCCATAAGCCATTATTCAAGTGGATTTGGACAAACCACTGCTTATTCCTGAATAAGTAATCTGAAATTTAGTTTACTCTTTTGGGATATTGCCAGGCATGTGTGTTCTGGTTTGGCCACTGAACCTGAAAGACCTTCATTCTGTCCCAGTATGGCAATGCTTACAAGTGTACCTGTGTGTACTTGTGTGTGTATATATATATATATATATATCTATATATATATATATATATATAGAACAATGATAGAAGACTTTGATCCTAAAGAAGAAAAAAATAATCTAAGTTTGGTCATCTAGAAAAGCTTGTATTCACATTTTATTGTATGCAAAATCATTAATAACCATCCAGATCTTCATCAGTAAATCAAGATGAAAGGGCAAATTACTGTAGAACAGTGGGGGTGGGGAGGGACGACAGAAGACCTCAAAATGCAACACAATATCTATCAGTTAAAAAGAGAGACTGAGGTCAGTTTTGCTTCTTCTATCTCTCATTCTGATAACTGGAGCCTTATTTTTAAACTATAAATAGGATTGGAGATATGGGGCAAGAATGGGCCCAGAATTTTAAAAATGCGAATGTTAACCATAGACTTTTTATGTTTATCCAGAACTCCTCATTGAAGCATGTTTTGGGAAGAGAAACCCATTTATTTCTGCCATGAGGTAACACAAATATATCCACAAATGTGAGTGCCTGCAAAATACAGCATATCAATCAATCTTCATAGATAAAGCATATGCTAATGCCAGAGTGGACTTTGTCTCACTTAGAAAATTGTGAACGAAGTAAGACAAGGTCCACTCTCGCATTGGTGTGTGCTTTATCCACAAAGATTGACATATCGAATCTGACTTTTGTTAGGACCCCTGAGGAACATATTGCAATCGAAATACGGACTGTGGATTTGATTTGCTATATATACATGTGATTGCGAATTGTCCACAATACATGGGGATTTCAACTGTGGATTTTTCTTGTTGACATTAATAAAGCATCTGCATCAAGGCACATTGTTTCTGCAGTTCTCCTGTTTGCATTCTGGTAACCTTTATAGGCGATAGGCATTTTCCATAATCTTTGGGGCTTTATATTTATCCTAATGAATCCAGAATCTTTGAGTCACTCAATAACAGTGGTGACTTCAGGGTCAAATAAAAGATAAATGTAGTAAAGTTGCCTTTTGGCTAACAGATTGTGGGGACCAATTATTCCTATGATAAATGCCCAAAATACCTTCATTTGAGCAATGCAGTAGATGATAGACAGTGATAACCAGCAGATTCAGCCAGATGACCCAAATGCAACCGATAAATAGATAGTGAGGGCGAAGGAGTTTGGTGAAAGACTGGCATACAGGAACATGAAAGGAGAGAGAGTAGCAAGAGAAAAATCAACAGACAGAAAGGCAGGAAATGACAGTGACTTATATAGGAGTAAAATAAAAGACAAGATAGGGGAGACAATATGAAACAATAATGAGAAAGAATCATGTAATTCTGAAAGCATCCACTAAAAATACAGATAAGAAGGGTAACAAATGTCATCCTGATTTTTTTTTTTTTTTTTTTTACAAAGGTAGAACAACAAGATATTGTGGACAATTTCTAGGAAAGAGAAACTTATGATCAGATATAAAAAAAATCTGATCATATCAGATATAAAAAAAATGAATATGCTGAAATTATCCTATCTGTTCAATATGCTTTTAAAGTACTGTAATATGGCTTTAATATGCTTAACCTTAAATGTAAAAGGGCTATATAATCCAATAAAATGTAATAAAAAAAATACTAGATTATATATCAAAATACAACCCTGAAGTAACGTTATTGCAATAAATGCATCTTTCAGCTGCAGAATCCTTAAAATTAACAACAGTGGTCTCTACCAGTTTTCTGTTCTCCAGCTGACAAAAAAAAGAATGGTGTAGCAATACTAATTAAGAGAAGATCTGACATATCTGTTTTAGCACAAACTAATGATACTAGTGGAAGATGAGTTAAAGGGCTCCTTTTACAAAGGTGCGCTAGGGCCTTAATACGCGGAATAGCACTCACTAAATTGCTATGTGCACTAGCTACTACCACCTCCTTTTGAACAGGCAGTAGATTTTTGGCCAGCGCGCACTATAGCGTGCGCTAATCCGGTGCAAGCGTTAAAAACGCTAGTCCACCTTTGTAAAAGGAGCCTGATTGCTATTGATTGTTACTGAGTACCTTGTAGTCTTTTCTTCTTTAAACAACAAAATGATCTGATATGATCAGAGACAGAGATAAAAGCATTTCTATTTGGGGGGTTTCATTTGAAGCATGTTGGGAAAATATTGGGGGGTTTCATTTGAAGCATGTTGGGAAAACTCTGCATGTAGTGTGTAAAGTGAGGGTGGAGAGCTGAGGGATAAAACATCAAAGGGCTGATATTCAGACCATGACCAGGCCGATAGTCAGAACCAAAAATTCAATGCTAGGTTGCATCCAGGCATTGAATTTCCAGTCTATTTTTAGCGCTAAAAATATAGCTGGTTAAGTTATAGCAGCCAAAGATAGACCTGATATTTATGTGGGTCTATCTGGCTGCTCAACTCAGAATATTGGCGCATGACATAACCTGTGACCGGGCTAGCCGCTAAGTGCTAGTATTCAACAGCCATCATACACTGAATAATAGCACTTAGCTAGCTAAGTTATGGTTACCAGATGCCAGGATTTACCCTGTCTGGGTGTCTGGATGGATTTTGCAAACCCAGCACCTTATCTGGGTTTTTCACGGTCCCAGCTCTGCCAGAGCTCGTGGCTGCATCTAGAGGGCCTCCGAGCATGTGCGGATGTGACGTGATGATGTGATACACATCTGCACATGCTTGGTGATGTCATTATATCGCATCCATGCATGCTCGCAGGCCTTCCAGACGCCACCCTGAGCTCAAGGAAGAAATGGAGATGAGGTTTGTGTGGGGAGAGGCTAGGGCGGAACAGGGCAGAGCTGTGGTGGAGCAGGACCGGGCCACATGTCCTCTTTTTTTCCCATCAAAAATATGGTAACCCTAAACTAAATGCTATCTAATGGCCAAGAGCTGTTCTTGCCTGGTTAATAGCACTGAATATTGGGTGGCATATATATTGTTTAAAATGCTATATACAGGGTTAACTTTATAAGAGAAGTCCAAAAAGAGCCCATTTTATAAAGGCAAAATAGTTGTCTATGTGTAGGGTTAAGAACATAAGAAGTTGCCTCCGCTGGGTCAGACCAGAGGTCCATCGCGCCTAGCAGTCCGCTCCCGCGGCGGCCCATCAGGTCCATGACCTGTAAGGTGATCCTTGTCTAAAACCCTTTATTCCCATTTATGCTTCTATCTATACCCTTTCATAATCCTATCTCTACCTCTATCTGTATCCCTCAATCCCCGTATCCTTCAGGAATTTATCCAATTCTTCTTTAAAACCCCGTAGTGTACTCTGTCCTATCACAACTAGAGAGTTGCGCGGGGACAGAAATCCCACCCGTCCCCACCCGTCCCCGCCAAAGTCCCACCCGTCCCCGTGAGGAATCCCACCTGTCCCCACCCGTCCCCGTGAGGAATCCCTCCGTCCCCACCCGTCCCCGCGAGGAATCCCCTCCGTCCCCACCCGTCCCCGCGAGGAATCCCCTCCGTCCCCGCCCGTCCATATAAACTTCAGAAATAGTTATTTCATTTAATTATGCTACTGAATTAAAGGCTCTGGTAGAAACCCATTTACAAATAAGCAAAAAGACTTTATTAATTTGAAAATATTAATTGGGAAGAATACATACTTTGCAAATGGGTTTCTACCAGAGCCTCTAATGTTTATAAATTTTTATCAACACAACTAATATACTACTTTATCCTGAAGCAAAATAAAAAAAAAGAAATATAATTTTTTTCCTACCTTTGTTGCCTGGTTTCTGCTTTCCTCATGTTCTCATTCAATTCCTTCCATCCACTGTCTCTCTTCCTTCTGCATCTTCCATTTGCTCTGTTACTGTGCCTCTCCCTTTCTTCCCCCTTCCAAATTGGTCTGGCACCCATCTTCTTCTCTCTGCTCCCCCCATAGTCTGGCATCTGTCTTCTTCCCTGCCAGCGTCTTCTCCCTACTCTCTCTTCCCCATTTCCTTTCAGCATCCTTCTCCCCCCATCTTCCCCATGTCCTGTCAGCGTCCTTCTCCCCCCTCTGTCTTCCACATGTGCTTTCAGTGTCCTTCTCCCCCCTCTGCTTCCCCATGTCCTTTCAGCGTCCTTCTCCCTCTCTGTCTTCCCCATGGCCTTTCAGCGTCCTTCTCCACCCCCCCCCCCCGTCTTCCCCATGCCCTTTCAGCGTCCTTCTCCACCCCTTTGTCTTCCCCATGTGCTTTCAGCATCCTTCTCCCCCCTCTGTCTTCCACAAGTGCTTTCAGAGTCCTTCACCCCCGCCCTTCCCATGGCCTTTCAGCATCCTTCTCCACCCCTTTGTCTTCCCCATGTCCTTTCAGCGTCCTTCTCCACCCCTTTGTCTTCCCCATGTGCTTTCAGCATCCTTCTCCCCCCTCTGTCTTCCACAAGTGCTTTCAGAGTCCTCCCCCCCCGCCCTTCCCATGGCCTTTCAGCGTCCTTCTCCACCCCTTTGTATTCCCCATGTGCTTTCAGCGTCCTTCTCCCTCCTCTGTCTTCAAGTGCTTTCAGAGTCCTTCCCCCCCTCCTCCCGTCTTCCCCATGGCCTTTCAGCGTCCTTCTCCCCACTCCTTCTCTACCGCCCCGGGTGCAGCACAGCCGGCCAGGTCCCCTTACTTTTGTGGCACTTCCCCGACCAACTGACAACAGCCCCGGTCCGACAAACCTCCCTGCCCTTAACTGCGAATCTAAATTACCTTATTACAGCTGCTGTAAGAAGATAATTTAGATTCGTGGCTACAGGGCAGGGAGGATTGTCGGACCGGGGCTGTTGTCGGTCGGTCGGGGAAGTGCCACAAAAGTAAGGGGACCTGGCCGGCTGTGCTGCAACCGGGGCGGGGTGTGGCGGGGCGGAACGCCCCCTCCCTTGGTAGCCACTCGAACCGCGAGGCTACTCTCCTCCTTACCTGCACTGCCTGCAGCACAGAGCCAAACGGAAGTCTTCCCGACGTCAGCGCTGACGTCGGAGGGAGGGAGGGCTTTGTTTAAGCCCTCCCTCCCCTCCGACGTCAGCGCTGACGTCGGGAAGACTTCCGTTCGGCTCTGTGCTGCAAGCAGAGAAGGTAGGGAGAAGAGCCGCGCGACTGAGTACATCCAGCCCCGCAGGAACCCCGCGACCCTCGGAGGCGTCCCCACGGGATCCCCGCGACCCTAGGGGGCGTCCCCACGGGATCCCCGTGACCCAAAGGGGGAACCCGCGGGATGCCCGCGGGTCCCGCGGGATTCCCGTCGTCCCCGTTCCCGTGCAGCTCTCTAATCACAACCTCCGGAAGCGCATTCCAGGTGCCCACCACCCTCTGAGTGAAAAAGAACTTCCTAGCATTGGTTCTAAACCTGTCCCCTTTCAATTTCTCTGAGTGCCCCCTTGTTCTTGTGGTTCCCAATAGGCTGAAGAATCTGTCCCTCTCTACCTTCTCTATGCCTTTCAGGATCTTGAAAGTCTCTATCATGTCTCCTCTGAGTCTCCGTTTTTCCAGGGAGAAAAGCCCCAGCCTTTCTAACCTGTCTGCATATGGAAGGTTTTCCGTACCTTTTCTCATTTTCGTTACCAGATGAATCCAGGTCATGCAGGACAGACTGAGCCAGTCCGGGGTTTGCTTCCAGGACTGGCCCAGTCTGTCCTCCACCATGTCCTGAAGCCACATGGTAGGAAAACCAGGACTGGCTCAGTTTGTCATCCGTGACCTGGAGCCATCTGGTAACCCTACTTATGTGCCTTTAAGGACTATTAAAATATGATTGACAGCCCTTCACCAAATAGACTTTCAGTGTCATCTCCTATTGTGTGTATATGCCTACTGTCAAGAAAAAGGGAAAGAACTGGAGCCTGACAAACAAGAAAGCAGCTTTTAAGGGAAATAACTCCCTAGGAGCTATGGAAGGAATTTCCATATCATAGAGAAGAGACCTTTCAGCACCGGGAAATTCAAGAAGACACTGAGGAAATGATGGACTTTGAGGTGAGTCAGCCATTTTATTCTGAGTCTTTTATCTTATGGAGATTCTAGAATTTGGTGAAGACTTCCAGTCTGTTTAAATTCTGAAAAACAGAAAATGTGCATTTTGTTTTATGAGTAGAAAGTGGTAGGGCAGAAGTATGAAAACCAAATACATTCTGTATGTGGGTAGTGCTGCTTAATGGCCTTGCTGCTGGCAGGGGTTGGAAAGGATTCCTTCATTACCATGGCCATTTGATTGCTTTTTTGTGTGTGATTTTGTTTGGCATAACCCAGAAAAGATTTGCCTAACTCTCAGAACTTTAAAGAAAGGTTTGCATGAACTAATGATTCTTGTGAATTAAGGAAGAAATATTAGTAGTATAATGGGTACACCTCATGTCAAAATGATTGACAGCTGTCAGAGATAAGGATCGACCAACCAGCGTTCACTTACGGGTTAAGCCCCGCCCATTGTCCCGCCTTAGTCTCCGCCCATGCCCTGCCCCTCCCATAGGAATGAATGGTGGTAGCCCCGCCCATGGCCCTGCCCCCACCCATGGCCCCACCCCACTCTTCACCTAAGCCCCACCCCTCCCATAGGAATGAATGGTGGTAGCCCCGCCCATGACCCCGCCCCCACCCATGGACCTGCCCCTCAAGCCCCGCCCCTCCCATTGCCCCGCCCCTTCATGTCCCATCCCGGAAATGCACTTTTTGATGACATCACCGGAAATGGGAGGGAGTGCCTGCCCCTACCGGAAATGCACTTTTCTGATGACATAGGCGGAAATTGTGTAAATAAAGACGCTTCTTTTCTGGCCATATCATTTCCGGGTGGGGGTTTTGACTAAGTCTGTTTCCCCTATTTCCGCCTACGTGGTCAGAAAAGCGCATTTCCGCCGCGTTATTTACCCTATTTCCGCCTACGTGGTCAGAAAAGCGCATTTCCGCCGCGTCATTTACCCTATTTCCGCCTACGTGGTCAGAAAAGCGCATTTCCGTCACTTCATTTACACAATTTCCGCCTATGTCATCAGAAAAGTGCATTTCCGGTAGGGGCAGGCACTCCCTCCCATTTCCGGTGATGTCATCAGAAAGCGTATTTCTGGGGTCAACACGCCTCCATTTCCGGTGATGTCATCAAAAAGTGCATTTCCGGTGCGGGACATGAGGTGGCGGGGCAATGGGAGGGGCGGGGCTTGAGGGGCAGGTCTATGGGTGGGGGGTGGGGTCATGGGCGGGGCTACCACCATTCATTCCTATGGGAGGGGCGGGGCTTAGGTGAAGAGTGGGGCGGGGCCATGGGTGGGGGCAGGGCCATGGGCGGAGCTACCACCATTCATTCCTATGGGAGGGGTAGGGCATGGGCGGAGACTAAGGCGGGACAATGGGCAGGGCTTAACCCAGAAGTGAACGCTGATTGGTCGATCCTTATCTCTGACAGCTGTCAATCATTTTGACATGAGGTGTACCCATTATACTACTAATATTGTCCAGACGACTGAACCTGGAAGCCCTTTTGAGCCAACATTCTCTCCATAAGAACCCTCAGATCCCAAAAGAGACTTAAAAAACCCTTGTTACCAGTTAGCAGTGCTGTCATCTGGAGTCTATAAACAGACACTAAGCCTACACTATCCGGATAAAGTTTAGGACAAAACTAGACACATAGCAGCAATTAAAACTTTATTGAAAAACAAGTCACATGATATCAGTGGTATTCCAATTGAATTAAAGGCTCAGAAGGTGCTATATTGGCCCTCACTTGACTGTGTCAACAGATTTGGAAGGAGAAAACATGGCCAACCGATTGGAGAAGATCATTGTTCATACCTATACTGAAGAAAGGTAATGCCAAGGACTGTAACAACTACAGAACAATTGCATTAATTCCACACACCAGCAAAATATTGCATAAAATAATAAAATCAAGGCTGCAATCATACATTGAGCAAAAACTACTCAATGCTCAGGCTGGTTTAAGAAAAGGTTGAGGAACAAGTGATATTATTGCCAATGTTAGATGGATATTGGAGAAAAGCAAATAACATCAAACTCCTCTATAATTTTGCTTCATCGACTACAGCAAAACTTTTAACTGTGTGGATCACAATAAACTATGGAGAACTCTAGCACAAATGAAAATACCCAAGCACATAACTCAGCTGATAAATAGCCTCTGCAAAAATCAAGAAGCTGCAGTAAGAACAGAATATGGCAACACTGATTGATTTCCAATAAAACATGGTGTCAGGTAAGGATGCATCTTGTCACCTTACCTGTTCAACCTTTATGACAAAGCCATCATCAGAAAGAAAATTTTGAAGAAGATAGTGTTGGTTTCAAAGCTCGTGGCCGAAATATAAACAACTTGCACTATGCAGATGATACAATGCTCATCACCAGCAGCAAAGAAGACATGCTATATCTACTGAGAAAAGTCAAAGCTGAAAATCATAACATGGGATTAGAACTGAACATAAACAAGACGAAGATTATGAACATGGAAAATGACGATTTTGAGCTTGAAGGCAATAGAATTGTTGTAAAGGATTTCAATCTCCTGGGCTCTTTTGTAAACAAAGAAGCAGCTAGCAGGGAAGAAATACTCCACAGAATAGCACTTGATCGCTCTTCAATGAAAGCTCTTGACAAAGTATTCAAAGGCAAGGAAATAACACTCCAAACAAAGATCAGACTTATTCATGCACTCATTTTATCAGTGGTCAATTATGACTGCGAAAGCTGGACACTACAGAAACAAGACAGAATGAAGACTGAATGTTGAAGAAGGATTTTATACATACCATGGTCAGCCAAAAGAACTAACAAATCAATTCTGGAAGAGAACAAACCAGCTATGATACTTGAAGCCCAAATGTGGTTGTATCCTAACGACTTGATGAATTACAGATCTAAAAAGAAATCAGGTTTTGTGTTAGTCCAGTAAGGTCCTCCAGCGTCATCTCCATGGTTATTTTCAATGTATGCAGCCATCTGATTGCAGGTTGCCCTCTTCATCTGCTTCCTTCAATCTTCCCAAACATGATGTCCTTCTCCAATGATCTTTCTCTTCTGACAATATGACCAAAATATGACAGTCGCAACTTCATAATTTGGGCATCGAGTGACATAGCCGGTTTAATCTCTTCCAGAATTGAAAGATTCAGTCAGGATGTTGAGGTGTTTATCTCAGTCTCTTAAGTCAGAGCAGATGAAGTAGTATTGTGTAGTTTGGCTGTGTATAATGGACTTTGTTTTTTGTATGTGAAGGGTGGAAGCTAGAATTGTGGAGAAAGCTGCATCTGTCAGTCGGTTTCTTGTATATACGTGTTTTTATGTCACCATTTTGAATAGGATACAACTCCAAAGTAATCTCCAAGAAGATTGCCTCTTTCCTCAAACCACCAAGAGAAAACTTATTGCAGTACAAAGAATATGACCAAGAGAGAGTCCCTTGTAGTGACATAAAATCCAGAGCTGGAAAAACAGAAGAACCATAAAAGATCTACAGCCACTACTCCAGGAAGATGAATTACTGAAAGAGATATTCCCAGCTCCACCTATGCTGGCCTTCTGGCAACCATCTACGGTAAACTGAAACAAAAATTAGTGAAAACAAAGATTCCAGTAGACAATGAAAAAAAGAATGGCACACATCCCTACAATATACCAAACTGCAAATTGTGTCAATATATAATCACAGGAACCCACTGTCAACTCACATGGGAAAGCCCAACACCAAATTCTTCATAAACTGCCAGTTATATTGGGACATCCACACAAAATCCATAAGAAACCAAAAGAAACTCTATGGAATGACGATGTTCCTTAATGGACTTTATTTGAAAATGTCAAAGTTCCAAAGGTACACTAAAATCATCCACATAAAATAAAATCATCCACATAAAACTAAAGTATTCTACATAAGAGCCTTAAAGGACCTAATCTGCTAGGGATGCAGGACCCAACACGGTTCGCGTTTCGACAAAAAGTCTTCTTCAGGGGTCCCTGGGGGTCCTATAATGGTGTCTCACTTCCGGCTCACCGCATATTAGCTTTCCCACGTATTCACCATTATAGGACCCTCAGGGACCCCTGAAGAATACTTTTTTGTCGAAACGTGGACCGTTTCGGGTCCTGTATCCCTAGTGGATTAGGTCCTTTAAAGCTCTTATGTAGATTACTTTACTTTTATGTGGATGATTTTAGTGTACCTTTGGAACTTTGACATTTTCAAATAAAGTCCATTAAGGAACATCGTCATTCCACAGAGTTTCTTTTGGGTTCTTCTGGATTTTTTTTCTGTGGATATTTTGGAGTCATTTTTTTGGTTTTCACATCCACACAAAATACCCCAAACAAGGGAGAATTTAATAAATTATATTAAAATTAAGTCAACTCACATGGGAAAACATTCAGCATAGAGAGATCCTACACACACTTATCTTCAAGTGTAGTACCAGTATATATTATTCAGTGCAAAAATATGTGAATAAGGATGCTATGTAGAGAGACAGGCCAAATGTTAAGACCAGATTGAATTTATGCAGACAAGCACATCAGAAACTATATTGCTAACCAGGGTGACACCTCTGAAGGACAGCATTTTGCCAGACTAGAGCACTGCGCTATTGACTTTATGGTGAGAATGCTAAAAGGAAATTTCAAACCTATCCAGGAATGTAAAATCTTTGAAGTTAAAATGATGAAATATTTTGGTACCTACCAGACAGGACTTAACAAAGATCTGGGTTTATCACCCTCTGATTATCCATCCATCTCTCTCTATTTCTCGTCCCCCCTCCTCACCCACTCCTTTGTCATGAGACTGTTATTGGAATGCTTTTATGTTTCACATACACTGTATATTCTGATACATGTCATCATTTGCTCATTTTTTAATTTCTGATCTGAAGGGTTACCTTCGAAAGTTTATCCTAATGTATTAAGTTAATCCAATAAAAAGGTATGATCTTATTTTCTTTGGTTTTACTTTTATTTACCTTTAAAAGTGGACTAACACAGCTACCCTACCACATTACCCTTAGATGCTAAAGAATGTCTAAGCTTCAGGCTTCTCTGCGGAATCATCCAGTAAGGGCTCTAACCTTGACTGCCCTGTTGTGTTTCTAGAAGGATAGTGGGAGTGCTATGGACTACAACTTCTTTAGGATGTTTGCTTTACATTTACTGTGGAAAAGAGAAGGCACGGCACATGGCAGGATTAGGGACAAAATGTTAATATCCTGTTTCATCATTTTAATCTGTAAATGCAGTATGGATACCAAGTTCATCCACTTAGAAATGAAGGTCTAGAAAAAAAGTTATGAGTGGGACCGACCAACCTGATGAAGAAAGTATAACTCTTATAACTTACTCAGAAATGTATTAAACTAATACATCTAATAAACTAATGATCATCTCTGTTCATCCTAACCAGACATATATCTGAAATATAACTTACATTATACTAACTATGAAAAAGTGTAAGCTAATTACAAATAATAATATATTCAATATATCCATATGGAGGGCAATATTCAAAGCCAATTTGCCAGGTTAAATCTGCTGTGTCTGAAAATACTCTGCTTCTTTTTATGTGCCATTGACTAATGTTTGAGTCCAGGCAACTTGATGAATTACAGATCTAAAAAGAAATCGGTTTTGTGCTAGTCCGGTAAGGTCTTCCAGTGTCATCTCCATGGTTATTTTCAACGTATGCAGCCATCTGATTGCAGGTTGCTCTCTTCGATCTTCCCAAACATGATATCCTTCTCTTCTGACAATATGACCAAAATATGACAGTCGTAACTTCATCATTTGTGCTTCGAGTGAAATAGCCGGTTTGATTTCTTCCAGAACTGAAGGATGTTGAGGTGTTTATTGCTGTCTCTTAAGTCAGAGCAGATGCGATGGTATTGTGTGGTTTGGCTGTGTATAATGGACTTTTTTTGTATGTGAAAGGTGGAAGCTAGAATTGTGGAGATAGCTGCATCTATCAGTCGGTTGCTTGTATATAGGTGGTTTTATGTCACCATTTTTGATAGAGACCGTGATGTCTAGAAAGTTGACTTTTTCTATGAAATAATCAAATTTGAATTTATTTAAGGGATGATATGTATTGAAAGAGGAATTTATCATACAGCATAGTTCAGCATAGTGAGGGATGGAGGTGCCTGCAGCAGTGGTGTCTGGCATTGCCTTACCATGTGCCCTCTCCACACTCTTCCCTGCCAAGCCCTCTCCCCTTATACCTTCTCTGCCGTGTGCCCCCCTCCCCAATGTATCTCTTCAAATCTTCATTGCCAGAAAGCAGCATCTCTTACCTGTTGCTCGTGCTGAACTTAGCTCTCCCTGTGATGCCACTTCCTGGTCCCATTTTATGTAATTAGACTTACCCCCTCTTTTACGAAACTGCGATAGCAGTTTCTAGCACGGAGAGCCACGTTGAATGGCCTGCGCTACTTACAACACTCATAGGAACTCATTGAGAATCAGGAACAGCGCAGTTTCGTAAAAAGGAGGCCCTAGTTTAAAGGTTCTAGCTTTATTTGATGCATATCAGTAATAAAAATCATATGCATGAATACAGGATGTCCGGTGTTGTACTCGAAGAGCCCCCAAGAAAGAGACTTGGGAGTACTTGAAGACAAGTCAATGAAGCCATCCGCTCAATGCGCAGCGGCGGCAAAAAGGGTGAACAGAATGCTAGGAATGATTAAGAAGGGGATCACAAATAGATCAGAGAAGGTTATCATGCCACTGTACTGAGCCATGGTGTGCCCCCACTTGGAATATTGTGTCCAACCCTAGTTGCCGTACATGAAAAAGGACATAGTACTACTCAAAAGGGTCCAGAGAAGAGTGACAAAAATGGTTAAGGGACTGGAGGAGTTGCCGTTCAATGTGAGGGTAGAGAAACTGGGCCTCTTCTCCCTTGAAAAGAGGAGACTTAGAGGGTACATGATCAAAACATTCAAGATATTGAAGGGAATAGACTTAGTAGAGAAAGAGAGATTGTTCACCCTCTCCGAGGTGGAGAGAACAAGAGGGCACTTTCTAAAGTTAAAAGGGGATAGATTCCGTACAAACATAAGGAAGTTCTTCTTCACCCAGAGTGGTAGAAATCTGGAACGCTCTTCCAGAGGCTGTTATAGGGGAAAACACCCTCCACAGATTCAAGAAAAAGTTAGATAAGTTCCTGCTGAACCAGAACGTATGCAGGTAAGGCTAGACTCAAAGAGGGCACTGGTCTTTGACCTAAGGGCTGCCGCGTGAGTGGACTGCTTGGCACGATGGCCCATCAGCGGCAATTCTTATGTTCTTATGAAAGATATAGTGGCGCTAGAAAAGGTTCAAAGAAGAGTGACCCAGATGGTAAAGGGGATGGAATTCCTCTCATATGTGCTGTGCTATATTGACCATTGGTCTGACCCAGTAAGGCTATTATGTTCTTAAGTTGTTTATAAAAAAAAAGACCAAAACACACAAGAGGAATGCAAACACACAATTTAGAATTAATTTAGGACCTCAACCTGGGTGCTGTGGCCCCAAGGACTCAACAGAAACTGCAAAACTTAAGCTCGAGGGGATGCCAAATGCCATTGTAAAAAAATGCACTTTAATAAGACCTTAAATTTATGTTATGTTTTTATAAACCACTATGGGCTCCTCTTACTAAGCTGCGCTAGCGGTTTTAGCGTGCGCTGCAATGCCATGCTCGCTAGACGCTAACGCCTCCATTGAGCTGGTGTTAGTTTCTGGCGCATAGCGCGCACTAACAACGCTAACCCACCTTAGTAAAAGGAGCCCTATATCCCAAAATTAGAGTTCCGAATGGGAACGCATCACCAAGAGGCTGACCAATAACAAAAAGCCGGGATTATAATTTTGATAGAAGTAAGAACAAGCAAATAAAAGAAATCATGCTATAAGATATTTCCCTAAATAAATAAGATTTTAATATTTCATGAAACCAAAGATAAGAATGATTAGATCAAATTTTTAATAGTAACGAATGCCAAATATTTTACTGATCGATTATAAAAATGAACTCTCATGACAAGACTTAGACTTCACACGGTTCAACAGAGTACGAACCAATCAGTACTACAACAATGACCATTTGAGTCCAGCAATTGCATATAAAAAAGATAAATCTCAGGGGAATATCCTCAAAAATTTTAAAGACTATACAGCAAATTTTGAAAAAAAATTCTGGCCTTAACAGAAAGTCAGTGAAGATGTGTCAAGACAATATCATCTTTATTTCCTTAATATCAGAACTAAAAGCGCAGTAGAGAGATTCACATATAGGAAGCTTGTGACTTTGCAATGTTCCCCTAATTAAAACTACCATCTTCAAATACGACAAACTAACTTTATTTATTTATCTATTTTATTTAATTCACTTACAATCTGCCTCAAATCTAGGAATTGATAAACACGCTTTCTGAGAATGATCATGTACCAAGTACAAGACACCCAGGGCTTTACAACCCATCCTAATAGAAGGCTTCCTCAGGCAGAGAAACCTGCTATGAAAGCCCATCATTTATTTTGTCATGTAGCCCATCTGTATTCTTGTTATCTCTGCCAGACAAGTTCTTGAACAGCAAGGTTCACAGACCCAAGAATTTGCTGCAGTTAAACCAAATCTTTAAGCTGGTATTTGGGCATTAGCACAAATTAACCAGTAGGTACTCTAGGGGGTTGTCTGACCAAGGACAAGTTGATATCCCGGAGTGATGCTAAAGAAGCTAAGGACTGGATTCTCTAAACGGCCCTGTTATCAGGAGCTGCCTTCAAAAGTGGCGCCTATCACGTGCCAATCATGCAATTGCAAAATTTTGAGAATTGCAGCTACGTAGCAGGTAGGCACCAGAAATGTACAGCCAGGGTTTTAAATGCCTACATTCCCAATGCCTTTCATATGAATTGTGTCTAAGGAGATGCCTAAGGCCGCTTCTGGCATTAACCACACCTATAGTGGCCTTAAACGCTGCAAGGCACCTCCTTAGATGGGACAAGGGTGCCGTTTTTGGAGGCACTGTTAGGCGCCTTCATTTTTTTAAACAGCTTTTTAATTGGTTTTTAATACTGCACCGATTAAACCAATTAAGTTAGGCGCCTACCACAGCCTAACAGCACCGTTTTGAGAATCCGGGCCTAAATGTTTGTTCTTAAGCAAACAGAGGTTGAACACTGAGGAAAATTCATTGATGCTGTAGTATGGACAAATTCCATCCTAAAAAGAAGTGAAAATCAGATTCCTTGTCCACTATGGTGCTCTTTTTAGGTAACATCAGGTTACTTTTGCCCAGCAGACTTACAATGTACATAATTACAGGAAGCTGATTATCTGGTGTTCTTTTCTACACATCACATTTGGGGGGGGGGATGGGGGAAGAAGAGTAGATGAGAGGGGAGGTATAGAAATACACAGCTTTGCCAGGTCTTCAACTTTACAAGATCACTGCTGAAAAACTACTAGAAATCTGCAGTGTATGACTTCGGAAGAGAAAACAACATTACAGTTTGATTGGATTTTCAACATGATACAAGTTGATAAAATGTGCTTCTTCTAGTTTTAGAGATATGGGGCGCAGCAAATAAAGCTGCAACTTCCAGTCACCCAGAGAATGAGGGTGGTGGGGTGAAAAAGCTAAAGATAAACCACAGGCAGAGATGGAATTATTATTCAAATCACAGATCAGTTCCTTGGGTATTTTGTTAAACCAACAGCTGGGATATAACGCTCCCATAAGGTTGCCACTCATTACGTTTTTCAAACAAGACAGAATCCATCCACGTAAAAAGAAAAAAAGGTTAAATCAAGGGTTTTTAACAGCTATGTACAATGATGGATGTTCTCCGAATGAAAACTCATTTACCATGAAAATGTGTTTGCATGAAGTGCAGTTGAAAGCCCTGGATAAAAGACACCTCAGAGTCAGCCCTGATTGAGGATAAGCTTGTAATAGGAAGGAACTATCTGCAGTATGAATGCAATAAATTCACTACGGATCCAGTCATATTTCCTCCCACCCTCCTTACCTGCAACAAAGGTATGTCCTACAGCTTGGAAGGTGGCACATGAAGTCCTATAGGGAAGAGGCTTTAAGAGTATTCATAGTCCTCCTTCAATATCCTTGGATCTTAAAATCTTCATTTATCAGGAGGAGCATTTTGCAGCCAATACCTTCTTTCTAGAAATAAGCTGTGTAAGAGGAAAATGATTTCCTCTTCACAATATTAAATCCAGATTTGGACCAGAATAATTACGTCAACCCTTTAACATCACCTGGTTAAAAAAAATTCCATAAAAAAGGATGATAGAAAAGGGGGAGTCTTGCAAAATCATCCCCGATTATTTCAGATTTCATCCACAAACCTGACAGGAATTATCATAGGAGGATCTTTCAGTGAGGTTTATTACTGCAGTTCCATAAATCTTCATGAGGCAGCAAGACCCAGACGGCCCATGAAAGAGGAAGCAGTTAGCAAAGCATGAAAAATAGTCCAGGAAGGTTATTATATATAAGCAAAAAGAAAACCAAAATCAAATACTCTAGGAAGCCTAGGAAGAAGATTACATGAAAAAAAAATAACAACGTTCTTCAAGCTACAAGATTCCCTAACCCTCTATTCATTTTGAAAAAAATATATAAATAAAAGCACCACAGCAGACTTGCATTCATTGGAAGGCTGCAGCTGTTGAGAGTCCAGTCTCCCTCCCTGCACACGCATCGCCTGAGGATAATGCTCAAATCAGGCAGCTCCCTGATACAGAGTACAGATAACCCCTTCCACTCCACCACTGTCTCTCTCGCTCTCAGAAGCTTCCTGTCACCTATTCCAAACTCCACGAGGACAAATTCAGACAGACTGACAGAAATTGGTAATCAAAGTTTCTTTTTAGGATTCCCGTTCTTGTCACATGCCACAATTTTGTGGCACAGCAGGAACAGGAACCCAGAAATTCAGCATTTAAATACAACAAATGAACAATTTTTGGTACCATATTATTGGTTTTTTTTTATACTATATACACCTTTGCCATTTACACATTAGCATCAGGCCATTTATTACAAAACACTATACACTTTCCACTGCAGGCGGGTTATATATTGACAGCAAATTTTCTGCAGATAAGACAGTGAATAGACTCTCCGCTCCCAAGTTGATTAGGAATAGTTTTCTAGGTTTAACTATTAGCCAGACACAGAGAATGGTTGAACTCGTAAGGCCTGGGTTCACAGTCTTCATGGGGCAAGTTAAAGGATTATGTGCATTTCACTAATCTTTAGTCTGAGCTGGGGGAACTTCTTAATTGCCTTCAAAATTTTCTTGTGCTCGTTGGCCTGTTCGTTGAGGGTTGTTCATATGGTGTGCTGCAGGGCCTGTATATGGCTGTCCATGCAGTGGCGTACCTAGGGGGGGGGGGGGGGGGGGGGGGGGGGGGGGGGCGGGCCGCCCCGGGTACCAGCCCTGAGGGGGTGTTCCCGGCCTTGCCGCTCAGTCCCCCCCCCACGCCCGAAGGACCGCTCGCCCCACTGACCTTCCAGCACACCTATGAAGCAGCCCGCAGCAGGATCGCGACGTCAGCAATCCCTCAGCTGCTTGGGCGCTGCTTCCTCTGACGTCAGAGGAGGGGGCGGGACCGCGACGCAGGAAGCAGCTCCTAAGTAGCGCAAATATAGCTGACGTCGCGATCCTGCTGCGGCTGCTTCATAGGTAGTGCGGGGAGGCCAGGGGGGCGAATGGTCCTTCGGGGTGGGTCGGGGATCTGACCCAGTTCTAATACCTCTCCGTCTCCGTGCCGACCGACCCCCTCAAGGACCGACCCTTGGAAACATGTTTTCAGGCTTGGAATCCAGTTAAAAGGCAATAGACGCTCTGTCTATATCTGGGACCAAACTGAAAGAAATTTGTCCAGCCCTGGCAAGTTCAAACCCAACTCAAACCAAATTCTGCACTCCTGGGGAAGGGGGAGGTTTTGCTTCTGAGAAAGTGCTCCTTAGTACATCAGAATCTCTGTCTGCTTCTTGGCACCAGCACTGGAGAAATAATGAGACGCCCTACTTTCTTTCTGCATGTGAAGCCATCTGGAGGGGGGGGGGGGTGTTTGTGAGTACCAGAAGGCACTGCGAGGAAGGAACGGGGTATATTAGTAGATCTGTGTGTGATGGAGGGCACTAGGGCCAGCAGGAGTGAGGTACATAGTTAGAGCTGTAGAGGGGGGGGGGGGAGAAGGAGGGTGTCCCTATTGCAAGGGAGGAGTGAGGTTTTCCCTCGCCTTTTCTTCAGTCCTAAAGTTCACATTTTCTGGCTTTGGCTGCCTTCAGCAGTCATGCGACCGGGTAACAAAGCCCCCCTGACCCTGCACGCTGTCTGATTCGGCTGCTGTTGAACAGTTTGCGTGCCGGAACCCTTCTCAGGCTGAGTGGAATTTGGGTTATGAGCTGCAGGGAGTGGTTGTGAATTTCTCCGTGAGAACCTTGTGCATCCTCCTCCAGCTTGAGTCCGCACTAGACGCCCGCACTAGACGTCCCCACGTAGACGTCCGCACTAGACGTCCGCACTAGACGCCCGCACTAGACGTCCCCACTAGACGCCCGCACTAGACGTCCCCACTAGACGTCCGCAATAGACGTCCCCACTAGACGTCCGCAATAGACGTCCCCACTAGACGCCCGCACTAGACGCCCGCACTAGACGTCCCCACTAGACGTCCCCACTAGACGTCCGCACTAGACGTCCCCACTAGACGTCCGCAATAGACGTCCCCACTAGACGTCCGCAATAGACGTCCGCACTAGACGTCCGCAATAGACGTCCCCACTAGACGTCCGCAATAGACGTCCGCACTAGACGTCCCCACTAGACGTCCGCAATAGACGTCCGCACTAGACGTCCCCACTAGACGTCCGCACTAGACGTCCGCACTAGACGCCCGCACTAGACGTCCCCACGTAGACGTCCCCACTAGACGTCCCCACTAGACGTCCCCACGTAGACGCCCGCACTAGACGTCCCCACTAGACGTCCGCACTAGACGTCCCCACGTAGACGTCCGCACTAGACGCCCGCACTAGACGTCTAGTGCGGACGTCTACGTGGGGACGTCTAGTGCGGACGTCTAGTGCGGACGTCTACGTGGGGACGTCTACGTGGGGACGTCTAGTGCGGACGTCTAGTGCGGACGTCTACGTGGGGACGTCTAGTGCGGGCGTCTACGTGCGGACGTCTACGCGTGCGCGTCCTCGTGCGCGCGTCTTACATTCAGCACCAAGTGGCAGAAACCTAAACCCCAAACTCAGATAAATGCATTCCCAGGCCTTGTTCTCCCCTCCTCCAGGTCAGATTGCTGTTGAAAGCTGAGGCAACAGGAAATACGTCAGCCTCGGGGAGGATCGGAACTCAAGCTGGAGGAGGATGCACAAGGTTCTCACGGAGAAATTCACAACCACTCCCTGCAGCTCATAACCCAAATTCCACTCAGCCTGAGAAGGGTTCCGGCACGCAAACTGTTCAACAGCAGCCGAATCAGACAGCGGGCAGGGTCAGGGGGGCTTTGTTACCCGGTCGCATGACTGCTGAAGGCAGCCAAAGCCAGAAAATGTGAACTTTAGGACTGAAGAAAAGGCGAGGGAAAACCTCACTCCTCCCTTGCAATAGGGACACCCTCCTTCTCCCCCCCCCCTCTACAGCTCTAACTATGTACCTCACTCCTGCTGGCCCTAGTGCCCTCCATCACACACAGATCTACTAATATACCCCGTTCCTTCCTCGCAGTGCCTTCTGGTACTCACAAACACACACCCCCCCCTCCAGATGGCTTCACATGCAGAAAGAAAGTAGGGCGTCTCATTATTTCTCCAGTGCTGGTGCCAAGAAGCAGACAGAGATTCTGATGTACTAAGGAGCACTTTCTCAGAAGCAAAACCTCCCCCTTCCCCAGGAGTGCAGAATTTGGTTTGAGTTGGGTTTGAACTTGCCAGGGCTGGACAAATTTCTTTCAGTTTGGTCCCAGGTATAGACAGAGCGTCTATTGCCTTTTAACTGGATTCCAAGCCTGAAAACATGTTTCCAAGGGTCGGTCCTTGAGGGGGTCGGTCGGCACGGAGACGGAGAGGTATTAGAACTGGGTCAGATCCCTGAAGAAGCTCATTCTCCTTCTATCAGTTTGGTTCGGTGCAGTGGCGTACCTAGGGGGGTGCGGGGGGGGGCGGGCCGCCCCGGGTACCAGCCCTGAGGGGGTGTTCCCGGCCTTGCCGCTCAGTCCCCCCCCACGCCCGAAGGACCGCTCGCCCCACTGACCTTCCAGCACACCTATGAAGCAGCCCGCAGCAGGATCGCGACGTCAGCAATCCCTCAGCTGCTTGGGCGCTGCTTCCTGCGCCGCGGTCCCGTCCCTCCTCTGACGTCAGAGGAGGGGGCGGGACCGCGACGCAGGAAGCAGCTCCTAAGTAGCGCAAATATAGCTGACGTCGCGATCCTGCTGCGGCTGCTTCATAGGTAGTGCGGGGAGGCCAGGGGGGCGAATGGTCCTTCGGGGTGGGTCGGGGCATCAGGCCTTCAGGGTGGGGCGGGCGGGCGGGCAGGCAGACTTTCAAGGGGGAGGGGGGTGACAGGCAGGCAGGCAGGCCTTCAAGGGGGGGTGCAGGTCTTCGGGGGGGGTGCAGACCTTCAAGGGGGTGCAGGCCTTCAAGGGGGGGACAGGCAGGCAGGCCTTCAAGGGGGGGACAGGCCTACAAGGGGGGGGACAGGCCTACAAGGGGGTGCAGGCCTACAAGGGGGGGGACAGGCCTTCAAGGGGGGACAGGCCTTCAGGGGGGGTGCATGCCTTCAGGGGGGGTGCCGACCTTCTAGGGGGTGCAGGCCTTCAAGGGGGTGCAGGCCTTTGGGGGGGTGCCAACCTTCAAGGGGGGGTGCAGGCCTTCAAGGGGGGGGACAGGCCTTCAAGGGGGGACAAGCAGGCAGGCCTTCAAGGGGGGGACAGGCCTACAAGGGGGTGCAGGCCTTTGGGGGGGTGCCAACCTTCAAGGGGGGGGACAGGCCTTCAAGGGGGGACAAGCAGGCAGGCCTTCAAGGGGGGGTCAGGCCTTCAAGGGGGGGACAGGCCTACAAGGGGGTGGGACAGGCAGACCTTTAAGGGGGGACAGGCCTACAAGGGGGTGGGACAGGCAGACCTTTAAGGGGGGATAGGCCTTCAAGGGGGGACAAGCAGGCAGGCCTTCAAGGGGGGGTCAGGCCTTCAAGGGGGGGGACAGGCCTTCGGGGGTGCAGGCCTTCGGGGTGGGTGCAGGCCTTCGGGGTGGGTGCAGGCATTCGGGGTGGGTGCAGGCCTTCGGGATGGGTGCAGGCCTTCAGGGAGGGACAGACCTTCGGGTGGGGGGTACAATCCTTCGGGGAGGGTGCAGGCCTTCAGGGGTGGGGTTTAGGCCTTCAGAGGGGGACAGACCTTCGGGTGGGAGGTAAAGTCCTTCGGGGGGTGCAGGTCTTCAGGGGTGGGGTGTAGCCCTTCGGAGGGGGGACAGACCTTCGGGGGAGGGGGGGTCCTGGTGTAAAAGTACACAGAGGGAGAGAGGGAAGGGGGGGTTCAAAGATACGTGCATATGCCAGACTTTGGGGGTTAGAAATAATGGGTCTAAAAACAGAGGAGTGGGAGAGAGATGGTGCATAATGGGATTTAGGGAGGGAAGGAACAGAAAGGGAGAGAACTTGGAAACAGGGGATGGTGTGGAGGGGGGATAGAGATACTGGATAGGAGGATAGTTGGGAACAGAAAGGGAGAGATGGTGGATCCTGGGGTGGTGGGGAGTTGAGAAAAGGTGAATCTGTGGATGGAGACAAAAAAAAGGAAAGATGCCAGATCTCCGGGAGAGGGAAGGGAAACGGAAGGGGAGAACAGAGATGGCAGACGGATGGTTAGCACGGAGAAAGGAGACCCTGGCAAGCAAGACAACAAGAGCCTGGGACCAACAAGATTTGAATATTGATCAGAGAACAAAAGGTAGAAAAAATAATTTTATTTTCTGTTTTGTGATTACAATATGTTAGATTTGAAAAGTGTACATGAGACAGCTTGAAATGGGAACTTTTCTATTTTTGTGAATGGCAAGGCTGAGTTCAGTTAAAATATATGCTTTATAAGAAAATATAATAATGTGTTTTATAAAGTTTATAAGCATTGCTGGCATACTCGGTGAGGTGTTCCTAGTGTTGGTGGTGGTGGTAGCATGTCAGTGTGTTGAGAGGAAGAGGTAGTCTGGGAAATTCTGCTGAGCAAACTCTGGGCCCATTTCCACCCCCAGTTAGTCCACTCCACTCAACTGGTTCACACACTGAGTGGGTCTTTGGGTGTTATTTCTGGGTAGTTGTTTTAGAATCTCTTCCAGTGGTTTGTCAGTATCTCCTTCTGGTCCAAGGAAGGAAACTTTGTCAACCTTAGCATTGACCTTCAGAATATGTTTGTAACAGCGCTGCTTGTGTGGCATTAGGCTATGTAGTGATCGAAAGAAAAAAACAGACCTTTGCACATTTTTGCACTATATGGTGGGTGTATGAGGAGATTCATTTCCTGCACAGTTAAGTCCATGTGAAGTTACCTTGTGCTGTATTTGACATCTAGCAAGGTCTCTGTTTGGAAGGAAAGATCTAAGCTTAAAAATGAAGTGGCCAGAAGTTATGTTAAAAGTAGATAGCGTAGCTGGTTTTAAGAAAGGTTTGGACAAATTCCTGGAGGAAAAGTCCATTGTCTGTTATTAAGACATGGGGGAAGCGTCTGCTTGCCCTGGATTGGTGCACTCAGTTGTTCCCACTTGGAGAACCTATTGACTTTTACTGCTTTTCTGTGTGGCTTTAACATTTTTGCTATTCAGTATACCTAAACTATTATTCAGTAGAAAAAATTTGTTTGTTCAATCAAATCCTGTGTGGACATTGGACTTCTATGAGTGAATGTTCTGCTTGATTGAACAAACTAAATTTTTTCTACTGAATAATAGTCTAGGTACAATGAAAGTAAATAGCAAAAATGTTTGAGTAGATAATTAAGGAAATCTTTTTCATATTGCTTGCTTATGGACTGGGAAAAAAGACTGTTCAAGCAAATGTCTCCAGAACTGCTTTAATGGAAAAATGTGATTTTTTTTTTTTTAAAGTACTTTGTGAAATTTATTGTTGTTGTGAAATTTATTGTTATACTTTGTTTAAACTTAAAAAGCGGTGTCATTAACAGTGAATCTAATCGAAAAATCGATTCAACAGGGTGAATCGGATCGAATGAAATATTTTTCTCTGAATCAGGCAGCACTATTGGCTACCATGAGAATGGGCTACTGGGCATGATGGACCATTGGTGTGACCCAGTTAGGCTATTCTTATGTTATGTTCTCATCTGTAGGGGCCTTTGTTTTCACTTCTTATTTTAATGTATTTTTTTCCTGGGAACTTATCAGTGTTTTTTTATAATGGGAACAAAAATGGAAGAGAATTAATGTGTGTGGAATGGGGGGGGTAACTAATTTCTTCAGCTAAATAATTCAATCCACTTCAAACAGACATAGGAGAACTCACGCACCATTCACACACCCTCCAACCAAAAACGTCAAAAGAAAAAAACTGTTCGACAACCTCCTAGCCATTCGAGCTGCAACACTTGACCCCCAACTCTACAACCTATTGACCTCGACCACAAACTACAAAACCTTAAAAAAGAAATAAAAACCCTTCTATTAAAAAAACACATAAAACCAAACTAACATAATCAGAACTGTCCCAAGCATCACCTGCAACTACTCCATATGTACTTCTGATGTCATGACAATTCAGACATAATTTATGTTATGTTATGTTTGGAATAATGGTTACATAAATGAGGTTCAATAAAAGAAAATTTTCTGTGGGAGCATTTGTTGGAACTTCTGTTATCCTGATTTCTTCTATCTGTGGGCTTTCTTTAGCTAACCTACTTATCTGGGGCTTTCCACTTCTGCAGCTGCCCTTTTCACGGTCCACTTTGCGCTTGCACTCTCTGGGGAGGGGGGGTTGGGTCTGGGCTTGGTGGGGTAGGTGTGTCCTGGTAGTTTTGTCTGGGTGGTGGCTGGGTGTTTCTTGGGTGCTTGTTGTGCGGATTGGTGTGTCTGGTGAGCGGTCTGGGTGTTGTTGCTTGTGGGGGTTTTTTTCATTATAAAATATGGCTGAGGGTCTAGTCCGGCTTATTATTCTTGTGGGTTCTGGGGTGGGATTTGTTTGCTTGCCCCAAGTTTTGGCCTTTTGTTGTGTATTGCTATGCCTCTCATTGGCAATTTTCTCTTGGGAGAGGCTTGTTCATGCTTGTTGTTGCTGTTACTCTCATTCTGTGTTCTTTTTGATAATGTATAAGTTTCTGTACAGACCATGGTTGCTTGTCTGGACCTTTTGCCATTCTCAATAAAAATACTTTGAAAAAAAAAAAAAAAAAAGAAAATTTTCACTGCCTGTTTCTATTCTGACCATTTATTCCATTTCATGGTTATTGCAAAAAAAAAAAAAAAAAAAAAAAAAATTTTACATGAGGGGGGGGGGGGTGTCAAAAAATGATGGGCCCCGGGTGCCACATACCCTAGGTACGCCACTGTGTCCATGCACATGGTTATTCTGCTGATACTGGGAGCCAGGTGAATGGGGATACAATGAAGCATCTTCTGGTGGGGAAGACTCATGCTCATCATTTTCCAGAGAAAGGAAAATGGTAAAACCAGAGGACATAATTTGAGGTTGAGGGGTGGTAGATTCAAGGGCAATGTTAGGAAATTCTACTTTACGGAGAGGGTAGTGGATGCCTGGAATGCGCTCCCGAGAGAGGTGGTGGAGAGTAAAGCTGTGACTGAGTTCAAGGAAGCGTGGGATGAACACAGAGGATTTAGAATCAGAAAATAATATTAAATATTGAACTAGGCCAGTTACTGGGCAGACTTACCCGGTCTGTGTCTGTGTATGGCCGTTTGGTGGAGGATGGGCAGGGGATGGCTTCGGTGGCTGGGAGGGTGTAGATGGGCTGGAGTGGGTGTTGACGGAGATTTTGGCAGTTGGAACCCAAGCACAGTACCGGGTGGAGCTTTGGATTCTTGCCCAGAAATAGTTAAGAAGAAAAAATTAAATAAAAAATAAAAATTTAGATTGAATCAGGTTGTGCAGACTGGATGGACCATTCGGGTCTTTATCTGCCGTCTTCTACTATGTTACTATGTCACTACAAATTAGGCACCCATTTACACAGTGACCTGGACTGGCCACTGTTATAAACAGGATACTAGGCTAGATGGACTATTGGTCTGACGCAGTATGGCTATTCTTTTGTTCTTATGTGCAAGTGTTTCTATATAGTGCTGGCATAAGTTGTCATCTATATGTACACTTAGATGTACACTTATATCAGCGGCAACCCCCCCCCCCTCCCCAGCAGGGTCTGCTATCTGACCTTTTCGATGAATTTCTAGAGTCGGGAGTGGTTATGGAGAACTAGAGAAAGACAAAGGTAGTCCCTTTCCACAAAAGAGGAAGTAAGGAGGAGATTGGGAACTACAGGCCAGTCAGACCTCTGTAGTATGCAGGGGTGTTGCCAGCATTTGATTTTGGGGGGAGCCCAGGGGTAAACTTGGGGAGAACAATGCATTTCCCCCTCCTCCACCATCTGCCCAGTGCAATGTTTATCTTACCTTTGGTGGCGGGAATTCACAATCCCCACCAGCAGGAAGACATCAATAGCTTCCTTTACAGCTGCTGACATCTGCACTCTTTGTGCACGCTCAATTCACAGACATCAGCAGCTGGAAAGGAGGTCATTGACTTCTTCCTGCTGGGGTAGTTCAGGGAGTGGATCTCATCTGCTAGTGTGAATTGGGCAACCCTGCCAATACTCCCTCTCATGTGAGCAACAAGTTCTAAAAAAAAAAAAAAAATGTATTCATATAAGCAACAGGTTCTAAAAACTAACAATTTTCCAGATTTGCAAGTATTTTGGTGAATAATCATGTAAAATCTGTGCACGACACTCCTAGAATGTATGAGAAATTGCTCATGTGCTCAGCTTAGAGGAAACACAGATCCCTGCTAGACAATTGATATCAACTTCAGTTGTGGAGGGGACCTGAGACAAAGTGTGTGGTGGGGGGCAGGTAATTAAATTAATGGAAACGCTTCTAAACCAGAGAATAGTGAGGATTTTGGAATCCAATGGACCTGAGGCACTACTTGTCAGAAATTTCTTTGACTGGGTGGCCAAAGAGTAGGATTGAGGGAGAGCGCAAAATGAGGTGTTCTTAGATTTAAGCAAAGCTTTGACACAGTTCCGCATGCACAATTAATACATAAACTGAGTGTCCTTGATATGGGCCCTAGAGTGACTGGCTGGGTTAGGAATGGTTGAGTGGAGGGTGAGAGAGGATAGTGGTAAATGGAACTCATTCTGAGGAAAGTGATATTACAAGTGGTGTGCCACAAGGATCAGTTCTTGGCCTGGTTCTTTTTTTAACATTTTTGTAAGCAATTTTGTGTTAGGGCTGTCTGGTAAGGTTCGACTTTTTGTGATGGTAGCAAAATCTGCAATAGGAAAGACCCCCCCTGATAGTATGGATAACATGAGAAGCAAAGTTTGAAGAATAGTCAGCTAAGATCTAATGCTAAAAAATGTGAGGTCATGCATTTGAGCTGCATTATAGTTTAAGGGTCAAGTACTTCTGTGTATAAAAAAGGAGTGGGAAACAGAGCTGATCATATGTGATGATCTTAAGGTGGCCAAATGGGTAGAAAAGGTAATGGCAGTCAAGGAGTCAAGATGGCGGACAGAGCCTGACGGCGTTACTTACTGCTCCTGAAATTCTTCATTATTCTGGCTTATCTTAGATATTTAGTTTTGAGAATGGCTTGACCGTGGACTTTCGTGTTTCCTTTGAGATGACACATTCCAAAATGAAGGGGACTGTGAGGGCCACGATGTTGCGGTCCTCGCCAATTCAGCTGATGTTACCTCAGCTCCTAGAGCAGCAGGCCGCTGCCAGTCCTCGGCTGGAAGTCCGGAGGTTGTGTTCTGCATTAGAGTCAAGTGTGGGAGTACTTGACTCTTTGGAACATGAGGTATAACTCTCCCCTCTGATCACAATTGTGCCATGTGCCCAGCAGGAGTGCGGAGCTCGGAGACTAGCCCTAGGAAGCCTGGTGAGGAAACTTTGGAGCTGGTACTAGGAAGAGCTTCACCCCCGAGGGAACTTCAGGGAGAATCGAAGAGGACGGAGGTCCAACTTTGGAATCTGCAGTAACATTGGGGACACTGCTGGCAGCAATTAGGATGTAGGAAAAACTGATGGTAGGAATGTGACGGTAAGAAAAACTGCACAAGACATGGATATGCTGGTTAAGAAGGTGGATGCTTTTTCTCTGAATTTAGATGAAGTCCGACAGGAATGCATAGACAGAATTCAAACTGAAACTGTTACTATGAAAAAATCAATTTAACAATGATAAAAGATCAGATGTCTATACTATGGAAAATTGAACAAATTGAAAACTTTAATAGACGTTTGAATCTCAAAGTCTTAAATTGCTAGGGAGACCAAATTCCTAGATGCTGTAGGCAATTGCTTCCTGGAACAACTTGTCAAGGAAAATACAAGAGGAAATGCAATTCTGGACTTAATTCTGAATGGACTGCGAGGACCGGCACAAAGTGTAGAAGTAGAGGGAACGCTGGGAAGCAGCATATGATCCGCTTCGACCTGGATGCAGGGGAGAAACATCGGTCCAGAACGACAGCCACGGCGCTGAACTTCCGAAAGGGAAATTACGAAGGGATTAGACTCATGGTGGGGAAGAAGATTAAGAAGAGGATAAGCACTGTAAAAACGCTAGAGCAAGCTTGGTCCCTTTTTAAGGACAGAGTCACCGAGGCACAAAATCTACATATATCGCATATCAACAAAGGATCCAAGAGGAAAAAGAACAAAGAACTGGCATGGCTCACTGTAGAGGTGAAGGAAGCGATCAGAGACAAGAAAACTTCATTTAAGGAATGGAAAAGGTCATAAACGTACAAAAACTGGAATAAGCATAAACAACATTAACACAGGTGCCATAAGGCGGTAAAAGAGGCCAAAAGAGACTACAAGGAAAAAATAGCCAAGGAGGCGAAAAACTTCAAGCCATTCTTTCAATACATTAAGGGGAAATGACCCACGAAGGAAGTGGTGAGACCGTTGGATGACCATGGAATAAAGGGAGTGCTAAAGGAAGATAAAGAAATCGCAGACGAACTGAACACATTTTTTGCCGAAGAGGATATACACAAAATACCGGAACCCATCAGGCTCTATGCTGGAAACGAAGACGGGAAACTGACAGGGCTGACGGTCAGTCTAGAAGAGGTATACAGGCAGATTGATAGGCTAAAGAGCAATAAATCCCCGGGACTGGATGGCATCCATCCAAGGGTCATCAAGGAACTGAAAGGGATTATAGCTGAACTGCTTCAAGTTTACTAAGTATTTGATTAATTGCTTACTCAAATATCTAAGCAATGAACAAATATTTCAATTTACAGATAATACAGGGGTTATAAAAAACAGGTGAACACTGAACAAAATATTTTAAATTAACAACTAACAAAATAAACAGAAAAGGAAAACAAAGGAAAAGGCAGGGTAATGAAATACAATAATAATGATAGAAAGAAGGACGATTATGGTAAAAAAACAATAGGAGGGAAATAAAAGAAGTAGCCTTATGAAAATAAACGAAAATAGGCTGGGACTCCTAAATATCATAAGCATCTTTGAAAAAAAAGCTCTTAAGTATACTTTTAAATTTATCTAAGTTCTTTTCTTCTCTGAGATAAATAGGGAGGGAGTTCCAAGTTTGAGGAGCTGTAACAGAGAAGATAAAGTGCCGCCATGTATTAATAACTTTAAGTGATGGCGTAACTAATAGATGTGTGCTTTCTTAAGAAGAGGAGTGACGTGATCAAATTTCCATGCTTTCATTATGAGTTTAATTGAGGTATTTTGAATGATCTGCAAACGTCTAATTTCTTTTTGAGCTATTCCCATAAGTAAAGCATTACAATAATCAATTTTTGAAATAACCAGGGAATAAATTAGTATATTAAGAGACTTTGGGCATAGAAATTTGGATAGTGAACGAATTTGGTGAAGTCTGTAAAAGGAAGATTTAACAATATTACTAATATGATTATGGTAAGTCAGTTTTTCCATCGAAGACCACCCCTAAGATTTTGATATTACTTATTAGTTGTAAGGCGGTACCTTTAATCGAAATTGGAAAATAAACTTTAGAACTATCTTTCCAAGGGAAAAACATGATGTTTGATTTATTAACATTGAGGGCTAATCTGTTTGTGTCGAGCCACTGATGAATCTCCTCAAGTTTCCTGTTAATTTCTAATGTTTCTGCGGGGTTGGTGGGGTCAAGTGGATGCAAAAGCTGAATATCATCTGCATAAGCATAAGCGGTAAAGCCAATATCTTGACAGAGGGTCATAAGTGGTGCAAGAAAAATATTAAATAAAAGTGGTGAAAGAATGGACCCCTGTGGGATACCATACGTTACTGAAAAACTTTCTGAAGTTGAGTTATTGAAGGATACATTTGAAGTGCGATTTTCACAATAAAATTTAAACCAGAGGAGAACCTGATCTGTTATGCCAATGGACTGTAATCTATCTATGAGAAGGTTATGGTCAATCGTATCAAAAGCAGATGAAAGATCAAGGGAGATCAGAAGGACTGATGTATGGTGATCTAAAAAGTAAAGTATTGAAGTGGTTAGGCCAATCAGTGAATGTTCAGTGGAATGATACTGTCTAAAGCCCGTTTGGTTAGGATGTAAAATGTATGTTTTTTCTATGAACTCGGATACTTGATTAAATACTACCTTCTCAGTTAACTTTGCCAAGAAGGGGATATTTGCGATTGGCCTGTAATTGGATTTTTCTTCAGAACTAATTTTTTGGTCTTTAATAATGGGTCGAATGACTGCTTTTTCCATGCTTCAACTAATAGCCAACATGTTGATCAAATCAGAAAAGATTCTGGAAGATTGGAAGGTGGTGAATGTTATGCCAATCTTCAAAAACGGTTCGAGGGGAGATCCGGGAAACTACAGACCAGTGAGTCTAACCTCGGTACCGGGAAAAATGGTAGAGGCACTGATAAAGGGCCGCATCATTGATCACCTTGATGGACACGGTCTGATGAGGACCAGCCAGCATGGTTTCAGCAAAGGCAGATCTTGTATGATGAACTTGCTGCATTTCTTCGAGGGAGTACACAGGCAGATAGACAAGGGCAACCCAGTTGACATTGTATATCTGGATATTCAGAAGGCGTTCGATAAGGTTCCACATGAACGACTACTTCAGAAAATTGCGAGTCATTGAATCGAGGGTGAAATACTCAAGTGGACTAAAAACTGGCTGGAGCATAGGAAACAGAGAGTGGGGGTAAATGGACAATACTCAGACTGGAAAAGCGTCACCAGTGGAGTGCCGCAGGGCTCGGTGCTTGGACCTGTGCTCTTCAACATCTTTATAAATGATCTGGACATTGGTACGACGAGTGAGGTGGTTAAATTTGCAGACGATTCAAAGTTATTCAGAGTAGTGAAGACACAGGGGGGATTGTGAAGATCTGCAACGTGACATAATCAAGCTTGAGAAATGGGCATCGACATAGCAAATGAGGTTCAACGTGAATAAGTGTAAAGTGATGCATGTCGGTAACAAAAATCTCATGCACGAATACAGGATGTCTGGGCGGTACTAGGAAAGACTTCCCAGGAAAGAGACTTGGGGGTTCTGATTGACAAGTCAATGAAGTTAAAAAGGCGATAAGTGACAAGAAATCATCCTTCAGAAAATGGAAAAAGGAACCAACAAAGGAAAACCAGAAAGAGCACAAAAGACACCAGAAAGAATGCCATCGAGAGGTCAAGAAAGCGAAGAGAGAATATGAGGAAAGACTGGCAGGAGAAGCAAGAAACTTCAAACCCTTCTTCAGGTATGTGAAAGGGAAACAACCAGCCAGAGAGGAAGTTGGACCACTGGACGACGGAGACAGGAAAGGAGTGATAAAGGAGGAAAAAGAGATAGCTGACAGGTTAAACAAATTCTTCTCGTCAGTCTTCACCAGGGAGGACACAACCAATATCCCAGAACCCGAGGAAATTATAACCGGAGACCATGATGAAAGGCTGGCACAACTAGAGGTAAGCAAAGAAGATGTCCTCAGACAGACAGACTGAAGAGTGACAAATCACCGGGCCCGGACGGCATCCACCCAAGGGTACTAAAAGAACTGAGAAACGAAATAGCAGAAACACTTTGCCAAATATGTAACCTCTCCTTTAAAACTGGGGAGATCCCAGAGGACTGGAAAATAGCAAATGTCACACCCATCTTTAAGAAGGGATCAAGGGGTGACCCGGGAAACTACAGGCCTGTGAGCTTGACCTCGGTTCCGGGAATGATGATGGAAGCACTGGTTAAGGACACAATCTGCGAACACATAGAAAACAATGGACAACTGAAGGCGAGCCAACATGGCTTCTGCAAGGGAAGGTCGTGCCACACGAACTTGCTGTACTTCTTTGAGGGAATAAACAGCCAGATGGATAAGGGGGAATCCTTAGACATCATTTACCTTGACTTCCAAAAAGCCTTCGACAAGGTACCTCATGAACGGCTACTTAAAAAGCTGTGGAACCACGGGGTACAAGGGGATATCTACCGATGGATCAAACACTGGTTGGCAGGCAGGAAACAGAGGGTTGGAGTAAAGGGCCAATACTCAGACTGGAAATGGGTCACGAGCGGAGTTCCACAGGGGTCAGTGCTGGGTCCTCTCCTGTTCAATATATTTATTGACGACCTGGAGACGGGGACGAAATGTGAGGTTATCAAATTCTGCAGCAGGGTTAGAAGCACGGAAGACTGTGAAGACCTGCAAAGGGACCTAACGAGACTGGAAGAATGGGCAAAAAAGTGGCAAATGAGTTTTAACGTAGAGAAATGCAAGGTCACGCATGTAAGGAAAAAGAACCCGATGTTCAGCTACAAAATAGGGGGAATATTGCTAGGGGTGAGCAACCTTGAAAGAGACCTGGAGGTGATGGTGGACACAACATTGAAACCATCGGCGCAGTGTGCGACAGCCTCAAAGAAAGCAAACAGAAAGCTGGGCATCATCAAAAAGGGTATCACAACCAGGACGAAGGAAGTCATCATGCCGCTGTATCGCGCAATGGTGCGCCCGCACCTGGAGTACTGTGTCCAGTATTGGTCGCCGTACCTCAAGAAGGACATGGCGGTACTCGAGGGAGTCCAGACTAAACTGATAAGAGGTATGAAAAATTTTGCATACGCTGACAGGTTAAAAATGCTGGGGCTGTTCTCCCTGGAGAAGAGGAGACTTAGAGGGGACATGATAGAAACCTTCAAAATCCTAAAGGGCATAGAGAAAGTGAACAAGGACAGATTCTTCAAACTGTGGGGACCCACAACCACTAGGGGTCACTCGGAGAAATTGAAAGGGGACAGGTTTAGAACTAATGCTAGGAAGTTCTTTTTTACCCAGAGGGTGGTGGACACATGGAACACGCTTCCGGAGGAGGTGATAGGCCAGAGCACTTTACAGGGGTTCAAGGAAGGTTTGGATAGTTTCCTAGAGGATAGGGGGATTGAGGGGTACAGATAGAACTAGAGGTAGGTTATAAAAGTGGACAAAAACCACTTCACAGGTCACGGACCTGGTGGGCCACTGCGGGAGCGGACCGCTGGGCGAGATGGACCTCTGGTCTGACTCAGTGGAGGCAACTTCTTATGTTCTTATGTTCTTATGAAGCCGTCTGCACAATGTGCTGCGGTGGTGAAAAGGGCGAACAGAATGCTAGAAATGATTAAGAAGGGGATCATGAACAGATCGGAGAGGGTTATCATGCCGCTGTACCGGGCCATGGCGCACCCTCACCTGGAGTACTGCATCCAGCACTGGTCGCCGTACATGAAGAAGGACACGGTACTACTCGAAAGGTTCCAGAGAAGAGCAACTAAAATGGTTAAGGGGCTGGAGGAGTTGCCGTACAGTGAGAGATTGGAGAAACTGGACCACTTCTCCCTTGAAAAGAGGAGACTGAGAGGGGACTTGATTGAAATGTTCAAAATACTGAGGGGAATAGACTTAGTAGATAAAGACAGACTGTTCACCCTCTCCAAGGTAGGGAGAATGAGAGGGCACTCTCTAAAGTTGAAAGGGGATAGATTCCATACAATTGTAAGGAAATTCTTCTTCACCCAGAGAGTGGTGGAAAACTGGAATGCTCTTCCAGAGTCTGTTATAGGGGAAAACACCCTCCAGGGTTTCAAGACAAAGTTGGACAAGTTCCTGCTAAACTGGAACATAAGTAGGTGAGGCTGGACTCATTTAGAGCACTGGTCTTTGACCTGAGGGCCGCCACGTGAGCGGACTGCTGGGCAGGATGGACCACTGGTCTGACCCAGCAACGGAAATTCTTATATTCATATGTAATTTTGGGTATGTCTGCATCGGAAGTCTTTAAAAAATTTCTACTGGAAAATTTGAAAATTCCCCTGGATAATATACCGCCTATTAATAAAGCTTATTATTTACCAATTAATAAAAATACTGAAATAGGAGACCTGCCAGGTATTGGGCAAAAGCTGTGGGGAGAATGTGGCGCAGTAGTTAAAGCTACAGCCTCAGTACCCTGAGGTTGTGGGTTCAAACCCATGCTGCTCCTTATGACCCTAGGCAAGTCACTTAATCCCCCCCCCCCCATTGCCCCGGTTACATATGATAGATTGTGAGCTCACCGGGACAGACAGGGAAAAGTGCTTCAGTACATGAATAAATTCATGTAAACTGTTCTGAGCTACCCTGGGAGAACAGTTTATCTTAAATTATGATTGAAGTTGGCACTGTGTTACTGGTGCGAGTGTTGAACTTGTAATGGTTTGTTAAATAAATAAAAAGAAAGTAAAAAAAAAAAAGAAAAGGTAATGGCAAGACCCAGAAGGATGTTTTGGCGCATATGAAGAGGAATGGCCTGCATGAACAAGGAGATGATAATTGCTTTGTATAAGTCTCTGCTGAGAAATCATTTAGAGCACTGTGTACAATTCTGGAAAAAAATATAAACAAGATGGAGTCAGTGCATAGGGTGGCAAATAAAATGGTCTGTGATGTAAGTGAGTCTCTTTCAGTCGAAATGAAGCTCTGGAATGAAGGGGCAAAGGGTAAAAGTGAAAGAGGATAGACTCAGCAGTAACCTGAGGAAATATTTCTTCACAGTGGGGTAGCAAGGGTGAGAGGCACCCAGGGCGGTGGCACCCCTTCCTCACTCTCTTCTTCCCCCCCATCTTGCTGTGTGTGCACGCCTTTCCCCTTCCCATGTACCTCTTTAACGTTCCCTGGCATGAGCAGCAACCCCAACCTGCTTCTTGGGCAAGCGTCAGTTCTTCCTCTGATATCACTTCCTAGGTGCAGGTCCAGGAAGTGACGTCAGAGGAAGAGATGATGCTGGTGTGAGCAACAGGTTAGGTTTGCTGCTAATGCCGTGAACATTCAAGGGGTACAATAGAGGATTACTGCACAGGTCCTGGACCTGTTGGGCCGCCGCGTGAGCGGACTGCTGGGCATGATGGACCTCGGGTCTGACCCAGCGGAGGCATTGCTTATGTTCTTATGTTCTTACAAAGGAAGAGAAGGGGTAGTGTGGAGGGGGGTGGGGAAGGAGCTGGGGGATGGAGAGGAGGATGGGGACTAGTGCCCCCATCAAGACGGTGCCTGGGGTAGATCACCCCCCCTTACTACGCTACTGCTTCTCCAAGAATTTAACTTCTCTGTGGGGCAAGACAATATGATCATGTAACACCATTACTTAATGCTCATTGGCTACCCATATCCTACAGGATAATATATATTTGTAAAATTTTTCATTGTTCCTTTTCAGACTTTTTAAAAAACTTTATCATTCATTTTTACTTCAACAAAATACAATTATTGAACAGGAAAACTAATCTATGTCAAATATTACAAAGCAAATTTTTTATTTCCAAGCATCATCAAATATTCAAATTATAAAGAATCTTAAGTAGTCCACATTTGGGAGAGACAATTCACAAACCAAGAAGGAATGGCATATTTAAACAAGCATTTTAACAAGAAAGAATAAAATCATAATAGTAGCTCATCCTCCTTACTTATCTGGACCAGCAAAAATAGAATCATTTGGCATCCTGCAATACTACCCCCTTTCCTTCCAAAAAGAACTACAATTGGGAGGGTTCATAAAAAGCATAGGAATTCTGATCCAGAAAGATCATACATATACAGGGATAACCTAATTGAAATTTAGCCCCCAATGCTTTAACATTTTCTTTCAATTCTAAGAATCTTTTCCTTCTTGTTTGTGTAGTTCTTGAGACATCTGGAGATCTTACTATTCAAGAAGGAGACTTCTTTCAGCCTAAAAAAAGGCGAAGAAGTGCTTCCTTATCCTGTTGAAACACAAATGTCACAAGAAGCGTTGTACACAAAATAACTTCTTCTTCTGACGTCTCCAAAATTTTAGAAAGGTCCATAGGACTCAAAGATACTGCGGTAGGCAAATCAGCAGATTCAGAAGGAGAAGATTTTTTAACTGATATAGACAAGAAATATATTTTGTATAGAGGAAGGAGCCCCTCATTGGGATACTTAAACACTTCTTTCAAAAATTTGTAAAATAACTCTTTGGGGGACATTGTGAGTATTTTAGGAAAATTCAAAAAGTCTTAAATTCAACTGCTTAGTATAATTCTCAAAATTTTCAATTTTCCTCAATAACACCAGTTTGTCCTGAGTAATAGAACTGCAAGAAGACTGTATTCCTTGAACAGACTTTTTCCCCTTGGGCTTTAACTCTTCTTCCAATTTTTGTACCTTAAAGTTTGGTTTTGAACAAGTGGAGAGATTCCCAGGCATACCTTATGAAGGGAATCTAATGCCGTCCAAATCGATTCCAGTGTAATTTCAATGGGTCTCTTGAGGGGCTGAAGAGTTGGTAATTCTCCTCCCTCCATTGAAATTCCTAAGACCTCCTCTGCCATAGATAATCCAGCCGCAGAATCCTGGGTGGCCAGTGAGCCCGATAGCTCCGAGGACAGCATTGATTCCACTGCCTGCATTCCCCTCTCTCTCAGCTGCAAAGGAGGTGCTGGTCCCGCGGGGCTAAGTGAGATTTTGCTTCCCAACACCAATGCTTCCCTCGCGTCCAGCTCAGCAGGAACGCACCATGGAGAGGACGAAAAGAAGCTTCTAATTGCTCCCTGCCGCGATAAGGTAAGCTCTGGCTGTTGGGCTGAAACAGCCACTCTACCTCTTCTTTTTGGCATAACTATTGAGCTCCAACGAGCAGAAATTCAATGAAATATTATTTTCCATCAGGAACAGTAATCACAGCGTCCTCTCTACTAAAGCGCCATCTTGTCTCTCTCCCTCCTTTTTAGACTTATGATACCATAACGTACTCTCTCAAACATTGCAGTCTTTTCAGATGCTGCATCCTTCTCAACATAATTGATTAGTTGTACCGTCTTTTTTGCCAAATCAGATTAGATACAATCCAACATTTTTTTTTGTTTCTGGCCCTTCATATTGGAATACTTTACCATTCTTATCTACGTCTAGAAAGACCATTTGATAAGTTCTAGCTGGACCTTAAGATCTATTTATTTACTGATACTTTTAATTAATTTGTCCTATTCTTAGGTGGATCTGGCTGTCCAGTACCATCTGCTGGCAGAATTTTTCAGATGATACATATGGATGCCTGGGAACCTCTAGATATAGAAAAAAGGAGAAAATGGTAGTTGTCAAGATTGTATTTCATTTTCTAACTTTTAGTTGATATTTGTAATTTATTACTTATTATATTGTAAGCCAATGGTCTCCAATAGTTGGGATATCAAATCATGAATAAACTTAAAAGGGAGGTGAATTTGTGGAACATACTCCTGATGGAGGTGAATTCAAGAGAGTCTGGGACAAATACAAAGGATTTCTGAGGGAGAGGAAGGGATAGTAGATGGTATGAATGGGAAGATTGGATAGGCCATATGGAGGCCGATATTCAGAGCAATTAAAGCGGCTAGGAAGCTCTCTTGCCCACTTAAATCACTTCCAACTAAGAGAGGATATTCAGTGGCACTTAACTGAAGAGTGCTGCTGAATATCTCCTCAGACTGCCCAACTAAAAAGTGGGCAGGTCAGAGACAGCAGTGGGGAAGAGTCCCAAGTAATGTGAGTGATGGCATATTCAGCAAGTCCCCCCTCCTCAATGTCTAGGGAGGCTTCCCCAGGCCTACCTGTGTACCTGGTAGTCCAGTGGGGTCTTTGAGGGTAGAAGCACAGCCCCCTCACTCTTGTCCCATGGTGGCAGCCATCCAAAATGGCTGCCGCAACCTCTCGTGGCATTTCTAGTCTCTCAACGATCCAAGTTTTGCTTTGCCTTAGTCAAGACATGGAATATTTAACTGAAATCTTCCACATTAACAAGGCATTGTCTGTTGCAGTAACTGAACACAACTGAAAATACTGTCAATTACCTATACTTATTGGTTTAAGAATCTGGGGGGTGGTATGTAAGTAGTGATTTCAGAAAATACCTGTATATTCAAAGTATGGAGAAGTTTCAAGGGAGTGTGTTCTAGATGTCATTTAGGTGGGCTTTAAGGTCCTGATTTTATAAGATGGCAACTGTGTAATTAGTCCAAAAAGGTACATATTTTAAGCACTAAGAACCAGCCCCAATAGATCTGACAGAAGTGTAAATATGTATGTAAATGAAGTGTAAATAGATATGATAGAGACCTTCAAGATCATGAGGGGCATAGAGAGGGTGGATAGGGACAGATTCTTCAGACTGAAGGGGACAGCAAATACGAGGGGGCATTATGAGAAACTGAAGGGAGACAGGTTCAAAACAAATGCAAGGAAGTTTTTTTTTTCACCCAAAGGGTCGTGGACACTTGGAATGCGCTACCGGAGGAAGTGATCAGGCAGAGTACGGTACAAGGATTCAAACAGGGATTTGATGGATTCCTGAGGGATAAAGGGATCGTGGGATACTGATGGAGGAGCTGGGATGTAACACAAGTATAGGAAGTTAACCAGGTAATGAGTATAAACCAACCAGGTCGTGCATGTGCAAGACCGGAGGGCTAGGACTTCGATAGGAAGGCAGGACTTAAATGGGAAACCAAGGTGGCAAGGGAGCCCCTTCTGATGATTCAGACAGGTCTTGACCTGTTTGGGCCGCCGCGGGAGCGGACTGCTGGGCAGGATGGACCTGTGGTCTGACCCGGCAGAGGCACTGCTTATGTTCTTATGTACGTGTACTCAGTGACGCACCAAGAGCGGGGTGTGAAGGGGGTGTGGGGGAGGCGGACCACCCCGGGTGCATACCCTAGGGGGCTGCACAGCCAGCCAGGTCAGGAACCTCCCGCCCTACTCTTTAATGGGACCTGCACCTCAACGCGGCTGCCGTACTTATTCTGGAGCACAGTCGGCAGCCACTCTGAAGTGTAGGAAGGTCCCACGATGGCTGCGGCTGCCGGGTCTGCTCTGCAAGAAGTATGTGACATCGGAGGGGGTGGACCTGCAGCCGCAGTCATTGTGGGACCTGGCCACAATTCCCTGCGTCTGACGGTCCACCCCCTCCGACGTCATGTACTTTTTCCAGAGCAGAGCCGGCAGACACAGTCATTGTGGGACCTTGCTGGTTTGGAGGGAGAGAGAAAGGAGCATAGAAGGGTGGTGGAGGGAGAGAAAGGGGGTCAAAGAAGGGAAGAAGATGGATGCCAGACCAATGGGGGTGAAGGGAGAGATGGAAGAGGAAGGCATACAGTTTCTGGAAGGGGCATTGAAGGAGAGAAAATGCCATATAGAAAGGGCAGAGAGAGGGTAGACAGTAGATGAAAGGACGAGAGTGACAAGAATATGAGGAAATCAGAAACCAGAGAAGACAAGGTAGAAAAAAAATTTATATTTATTTATTTTTTTGCTTTAGGGGAGATGCATCGCTGTTTCTGTGATGTTGCATTGTATGCAGAGTCCAACTTCTTGGTGGTTCAATTAAACCTTTATCTATGTATTTCTATTTTATCCCCCCCCCCCCTTTTACATAATTGTAGAGCGTTTTTTAGCACCGGCTGTGGTGGTAACAGCTCTGATGCTCAGAATTCTATGAACATCAGAGCTGTTACCACTGTGGCTTAAAACCACACTACAGTTTTGTAAAAGGGGGAGGGGTTAGTTTGTTATTACATATTCCATACTAGGCAAAGGTGTTTTCTGTGTTCCATGTGTTCGAAAGACATGGTTTTCTGTTAGGATTGACTGTTCAGGATTGATCTGTACTAGTCTGGCTTGTTTACTTTTACAATGGGTGTATTGATGTTGTACTGCTCACTGCAGTATGTAAGATGCTGCCTTTTCCTAGGTACACTCTTTTTCATACAGATGGGGGGGGGGGGGTCAAAAAATTATGGGCCCTGGGTGTCACATATGCTAGGTACGCCACTGTGTGTACTCTATGTATGCACTCATGTATTTTATAAAATGTGTGTACATCACAGCTCTGTCCCTCATCCACTTAAACTAGGCCCCTAGGAACACCTAAGTATGGTGTGGATTAAGAATGTGTCATCTTGTCAGTCTGCATACTTATACGTGTGTATATTGCGGGGCAATCTATTAAAAGGTCTATTCTGCATATAAAAAAGTCTTTACACATGGAAAATCCTTTATAAAATTGCCTACACCAAGTATACATGTGTTTCCTATTTTCCTGTTAAACAAGAGCCCTTCTGGATCACTTTCCAGTAACAAGATCTTTCTACAGAATAAAAACTGCCTTATTGCTACATTTGAAAGAAAAGATTCCTGTTAAAAGAATTTACAAAATGGCAATGAGGAGTCCTTTCTGCCTGTATTCACTATTCATCTAAATTCACTGAAGCTCAGTCACTGAACAATGAAGCACTAACTCATGCCAAGGCAGCTACAGCAGTGCTTGAAGGTCTCACAGTGCTCACTGCAATGCTGGAATTTCAACAACAAAAAAAAGCCTTTCAAACATGCTGCAGCAAAATACCCAAATGGCATTTTCAAACTGAACACAAGGAATTTCTCATTTTAAGACAATCAGACCAATTACATGTTCCATAGTGTCTGTCCTGGAAAATCCCACTTCCTGTACATCCCATTTTATATAATGGCAGAGATGAAATGTTTCCTGGGACACAAGGTCAGGCAAAATGACTTACCAGTTGACTAACACTATATAAGGTAGGTTGTACTTCCATTACACTAGCTTACTTCACACTGAGGAGCATTATTGCAGACACGCTTAGCACACATGAAAGCTGAAATAAATTCACAATTAATGGCACAGACAAGTGGGGATATAGATTTTCCAAATATCACTGTTGAAGGGACTGAGGGGGTGTTTGTTTTGCTTAATTTATTTTAGGTAAGAGCAAAGCTAACTTATGGCAGCCAAGGGTTGTGGTGTGCATGCCAGCAGAAAAGGAAGTTTGCAATTCACATCAGGCCTTTCTGTGGGACTGTAATGTGAGAAGATTCTTATTTCTAGCATTGGTAATGTGAAGAGTGGTGCTTCTGTCCCCAGACAGTATTAAAATGTTCCACAGTGTCTTCACTAACCTTCCAGAGCGTGAATGTAATGTGCCTTGCACAATGGGCGTAACACAGCCCTGGAATCAGGAACCTATCTGTCCTGGCAAGGGTTGACAACAGTCAATAAATTTAATAACAGTCATTAAAAATTATAAAAGAAAAAAATAAGATATCTGTAAAAATATCACATGGAGCTGTTGGCATAAGTTCACAAGGCTCAGGAGTCAGAGACTATATCGCCATACATAAAGTGGTGAATCTTGGCATAGTAGGTTCCGCTGCCCATAAATAGGGCAATTCTACAAACTGGCACCTCAGGTTAGGTGCCTCAAAGCTGTGCGCATAGTGCCAATTCTATCACTGCATCCTTGCCCCGATTCTTTATAGGAAACTAGTGTAATCTCGGCACTGGTGCGCCCATATCTAGGTGTGCTTTTTTACACCACAACCAAGGCAGGTTTAAGTTGAAGCACCCAAATGCGCCAAGTGACATGTAACTTACAGTATTATAGAAACTATGGGGCTCATAATAAAAAAATAAAGATTCCCAAAATCCATCATAAGTTGGCACTTGGGCGTCCTAATCACCGGGACATCCAAGTGATGATTTTTGAAGCTGACGTTCTGGATGTCTAGCGAGGTGTTTACCTGCTGTGTATCTAGAGTTCCAGGGGCATGTTTGGAGGCATGTTATGGGCAGGCTTTGGGCGGGTTACACTTGGATGTCTTGCAGCAATAATTAATCGTTTTCCAGGGCTTATTAGACAAAACTTAGATGTTTTGGGCTAGACCTGTTTTAGATGCATCTTAAGTGCCAAAAAAGTATTCATACTTACCAGATGACCACTGGAGGGATTAACTAATGACTCCCCTGCACTCACCGTGGCCACTAATCCTCACCCACCCCTAAAAGATCTGAATGAAAGAGTACATACTTGTCTCTAGAACAGCAGCACTTGGTATGGGAAACCTAGTAGAGCTGCACACAGGTGTCTTAAGTAGCCTGGTGGGTGGGCCAGGAGGACCCAGGCCCAAAAGCAAACTGAAATGCTTTCTTTTTAAAGATGCTTTAAATTGCAAATTTTTCTTTTGGAATTTTATTACTATTTTAATTTTTACAAGACCTACATGTGGTTTTTCCCCCCTACCGTTTTACTCCTATTCATCTCTTTTACTGTCAAATATTGTAGTTCCTCCCCCATTTTCCTTTTGGATCTGTTTAGTTTTATTGTCTGACTTATGTTAATAATATTGTCTCCCCGTACTGAGAAATGTACCACATGTTTTTAGATTTGTTCATCGCTTTGTATTACAATTAAGCGATCCATCAAATTTTATTAAAACTTGAAACTTTATGGTGAAAATTGTGAGGCCACCAAAACCCTACTCTACTGCCATATAGGTGCCACCTGTAGCCATAAGGGCTATTGGGGTGGTAGACAGGTGGATCTAGTAGGTTTTGGGAGAATTCATCATAAATTATAAAGGAGTTATGGTGAGATGTACTTCTGGCTCCCTTTATGTGAAGTTCACAGCAGTGCCCTCTACGGTGTCCCAGTCGGCATGTCTGTGTGGTCAGTCCGTGGCCACTCTCACATCCATATAATCTGGATTTGGATGTTTTCAGCTTGGACATTTTTGGACATCTAGCAGTTCGGCTTTTGAAAATGAACATTTTCTATGCTTCTGACTTTGGGGAAGCATCCAAATTGGACTTAGACATCCTTTTTGAAAATGGCTCTCTAAGCATGTAAATGGGATATATGCCCATGGTCTGCCTATGCTCTACCCACATCTACACCTCCATTGTAGTTAGGATCTATGGCACTTAAATGCTATCTTATATATATATATAAACTGTCAATTAAGGGTGCCCTGACATTATGCGTGCTACTCTAGGTACCAGTTTGTAGAATTGCTCTATATAAGGTGAGAGGAAAACATGTCACTAAAACATTAACCCCTTCTTTTACAAAGGTGCGCTATGCTTTTTAGCGCACGCTAACGCGTGCATGTTATCCTATGTAACATTAGCAGTTAGCGCATGCGTTGATTTAGTGCGGGCTAAAACACTTAGCGGAACTTTGTAAAAGATGGCCTAAGTTGTCAGTAAAAATCTACAAAACTAATCATAAAAATTACTTTTTGGAGTTCACAACTTGATGTGGGTCGAAAGGGGTATTAACAGCCCTTTTACACAGTGCCACAATAAGAACAATGTCTCTTGAGCAAATAGCCTCAGAAACTTGTGCTTAATTAACAAACTCACTGCTCCCTGCAGTGGCACCCGAGGCTGATGCAATATAAAAATCCCACAGCCTGCAGAAAAACAGCTGTAACCTGCAGCCGCGTGTGCATAAACACACATGTTAATGAGCACATATACCTTTCCATTTTTTTTATAGTTTGCTCAACTGCACATGAACAGAGTATACATAATACAGTGGTGCCTCACACAACGAACTTAATTCGTTCCAGGAGCAAGTTTGTTATGCGAAAAGTTCGTTATGTGAAACGCGTTTTCCCATAACAATACATGTTAAAAAAAATAATTTGTTCTGCAGCATAAAATATGCTAAGATGACATAAAAAAAGATCAATTTGTCAAAATGGTGAAAATGGTGGTCTTGCTGAGGCCAAACTCTTTGACGAGGTCACACTGTTTTACCCCACATTCACTCCTTCTAATTATTTCCCGTTTCATTTCAACAGAAATCACCTTCCTGCTTTTTTTAGAAGCCATGATATATAAAAAATATTGAGTTTATCTTAAAAGGACGACTGTATACAGTGAGAGAGGGCAGTTCAGCGCAGTGACTAACGACTGCCTGCAGCGCCTGCGCGGAAGGATGCAATACATCGGCAGCTTGGGCGACTTCGTTGTGTGAAACGAAGTTCGTTGTGTGAAACGAAGTTCGTTGTGTGAAACGAAGTTCGTTGTGTGAAGTTCGTTGTGTGAAACGAAGTTCGTTGTGTGAAGTTCGTTGTGTGAAACGAAGTTCGTTGTGTGAATCAAGACATGAAGTTCGTTGTGTGCAGCGTTCGTTGTGCGAGGCACCACTGTACCACAAAAGATTTCCACTTGTTTCAGGAGGGGCCAGGCTGATGCTTTGCAGACTTGGCAGATGATTTCTTATTATGCTAGAGAGCAGGGACTTAAGTGATCCAAAATGATAAGAGACAACAAAGATTGGGATCTGTATTCATAACCGGGGTCCCTAGTTTAATGTCATTCCGCAGAATCTGCTGCTATTCCACAATAGCAGTCAACCACCAAGGAGCCTTCAGCCCTACATACCTATGTGCTGCCTCCAGTTTCCTCTGCAGCCATCACTCTGTCTTCCCTTCCTCTCCACATCCCCTGTGTATTAATAAGAACACAACAGTTTCTTAACTTAACTCACTTTCCATCACAGCAAAATCTGCTCTACAGGACTGATACACGGCATTGACACATACATTAAATCCCACTTTTTTCCCCCATAACAACCTTTGTTTATAATACCCAGAATGTCCTGAATTCCAGGAGTTATGCTTTTTATGTGTTGGATTTACTGCTTCACATTTAGTCATGAGATGAACCAACTGGCTGTGATAGGACTGTAATACAACATATTGCTGTAACCAGCAAAATGGTCAGCCCCGCAATGAAAACTGGGCAGCAGGAGCTATATAAACACCAGTTTTATGTAAGCTTTTTGGTATGAGGAAATAAACATCCCTAAACTATAAATATCAAAGGCACTTATCTAGTTAGCTGGCGCTACTAACTGGATAAGTGCTGGCCAGTGGAATATCCAGTGGCTGAATAGTGACTGCCTTGATGCTATCCAGACAGTACTGGAGCAGAAATAGCAGTGATACTAAGACTGCTAATAGATGGCTAACTGGATAAAGTTAGGATCCGGTTAGCTATCTGTTAGTGGTCTGAATATCACTGCTAACGGGATAATGCCACTGATCTATGCTGATTTCCGGTGCTGGATGGTATTCAGATTATATCTGGGATTGTTTATACCTGCAGCAGCCAGCATTTTTTTAAATGTTTTTTTTACTCATTTATAGGCCAACAGTTTCATGGAATCAACTCATTGAAGATGGCAACCCAATAATCATACAATAAGTTATAAATGTCATAAAATACAGAATAGGAATAAATGTCTTCATAAGGCTAAGCAATAATGAAATTAAAATATCTATTAAATATAAAATTAAACTACGAGCTACTGAAGCCTTATCCCTGATCTTTTCCAGTAAATAAAGTCTTTACCTCCTACGTTATTCATCTTCTCTCATGGACCTCATTGTTTGATACAAAGCTCCCTCTCAAACACAGTACATGATTAAATAAGACCACAGTACCCGTATATACAACCACAATATAATTAACCTCAAGGAGAAAAAAAATACTTTTTATAATAATGAAACTGGTTGGACTGTTGGCATGAATGCAGCTATGACAGGATGTGAAAGGAGAAATGGATACTCATAACACTCAGATTTATCAGGTCCTTTTCCATTATCTCATGCTAATCACTAAAATATTTCTGTTAAATTAAGTAAGCAGTGGGATAAATGAATATGCCTAGTAAGGTTCTGGTTGGATTTTGAATTTGTACTCTGTGCCTTCTACTTTTTTTCCCCAGACAATTCTTTCTGCTTCAACCAGAGCCAGTTCTTATGTTTCCTTAGAAATGCAAACAATAATTTAACTGTTTTAAGCTGAGAAGCTCAATTCATGGTCTCTATTCTCTTGACATTTAGGGATCCTCTATTTTTGTCTCTGCCTCTCCTCCAGGAAGCCATTCCAGGCATCTATCACTCTTTCTGTGAGAAATACTTCCTGATGTTGCTTCTGAGTCTACTCCTTACAGCTTCGTATCATGTCCCCTAGTTTACAGCTTCCTTTCCTTTGGGAAGAGTTCATTTTTAAAAACCCTTCTAGTATCTTAACATTCATCTTATATCATTCCTGGACCAATCAGGCCTTAGGATTAGTGGGGATGGGCGGACCCGCTATGCCTAAGGCCTGATTGGTCCAGGCTTCTAGAGCCTGGGCCAATCAGGCCTTAGATTTAGCGGGGATGGGCCGGGAAGGGGCGGGCCCGTCTCATTTCCACGAGGCGGGCCCGTCGGCTGGACGGCAGCAAGACCCGTCCAGCCAACCAACATGTAAAGGTTAGTTGGGGGAGGGAGGTTAGTTTTGGGGTCGTCGGGCTTTCCAGCTGGTGGATTGGGCATCTTTGAACTCAGTCACAGTTTTACTCTCCACCACCTCTCTCGGGAGCGCATTCCAGGCATCCACCACCCTCTCCGTAAAGTAGAATTTCCTAACATTGCCTTTGAATCTACCACCCCTCAACCTCAAATTATGTCCTCTGGTTTTACCATTTTCCTTTCTCTGAAAAAGATTTTGTTCTACGTTAATACCCTTCAAGTATTTGAACGTCTGAATCATATCTCCCCTGTCTCTCCTTTCCTCTAGGATATACATATTCAGGGCTTCCAGTCTCTCCTTATACGTCTTCTGGCCAAGCCTCCTATCATTTTCGTCGCCCTCCTCTGGACCGCCTCAAGTCTTCTTACGTCCTTCGCCAGATACGGTCTCCAAAATTGAACACAATACTCCAAGTGGGGCCTCACCAATGACCTGTACAGGGGCATCAATACCTTCTTCCTTCTACTGACTACGCCTCTCTTTATAGAGCCCAGCATCCTTCTGGCAGCAGCCACTGCCTTGTCACACTGTTTTTTCACTTTTAGATCTTCGGACACTATCACCCCAAGGTCCCTCTCCCCGTCCGTGCATATCAGCTTCTCTAGTTCCCTCCATGCAGCATCTTTTCCTTTCTCCCCTCCATTATGATGTGCAACATTTCTTTCTCTCTCTCCATGCACCATCTCTCCCTGCCCTTAACCCTATGTCCAACATTTTCTCTCTCTTCTCCATGTATGTCTCCTTCACCTCCACCATATGCAGGATTTCTTCCTCTCACCCCTTGCTACCTCTTCTCTCCCTTCCTCTCCTCCACCCCAATTCTTCTTCTCTCCCTCTCCCTACATAAGCAGCAACTTACCTCCCCTCTCACCCTTTCCCGTGTAGCCCTTCTACCCTCCTGTGCAGTAGTTTTCCATCCCTCCCTCCCATCCCCCTGTGCAGCAGCACCCGACCAACTCTTCCACTGTGAGACCTGACATACTTCCAAAACTTCCTAAAGCAGCGGTGGCGGTGGCCAGTCAGCAGCTGCATCGCTTTGAACAGGCTACTCGTGGCCTGCCCACTAGGGCTTCACTTGTCCACTGCCGCAGCTGCTTTAGAAGATCTTGCAGGGTATGTCAGGTTTCACTGGGGGTGGAGAGTGAGTGTTGGTTGCTGAATCAGTGAGTCTGATTTTCTTGGACAACGAATCGATTCACGAAAGTGAATCGGTGAATTGATTTGAATTAGCGAATTGGCAGCTGTTATCCCAATTTATCTCACTGGATAAAATGAAACCTGTGATAAAATAGCATGAGTTAGTGATGACAGACAAAGAACTGAACAGTCCATTAAGCCTGCTCAGTCACATTCATTATCAATTCATGATTAAACCAACAATGAATGTGATATAAAATACCTGATCATTGTCTTTCTTAGGTATTTCTAGGACATAGACCATAGAAGTCCACCCTGCACTGTCTTTAGGTTCTAACTACTGAAGTTGACATCCAGCCTATCTGAATCATCTTGTCATTTGTGGGACACAGAGCATCAAAGCCTGCCCAGCTTATGTTCCAGTTACCATCAAAGCCCTCTCCATTCCTAAACTAAATTGCCATATACGGGACACTGCACAAGTCTGCCCAGCCTAGGCCTTAGTTTTTCACAGCCGGAGTTGCCAACTAAGCACCATTTGTTACATCGAAAATACATGCAATAATTTAAGATTTGTGTTTTTATATCATTCATTTTCTAATTAGAGATCCTCTATTTCATCCCACACCTTTTTGAATTTCTTCACAGTTTTAGTCTTTGCCATCTCTTTCGGGAGGGCATTCCAGGCATCCACCACCCTCTCCGTGAAAAAGAATTTCCTGACATTACTCCTAAGTCTACCACCCTGCAATTTCAATTCATGTCCTCTATTTTTTTTTCTCTTCTCTGGAAGAGATTTTGTTTCTCTGTTAATACCTTTCTTTCTCTGGTGCACTCTATTTATGGTATCTGAGAAAGATGTACTGTGACAGCTTTTGAGGTTATAATGGTCTACAGCTACCACATATCCAGGGCAGGATTAATTCGTCGAGGGCCCCTAGGCACATAAGTACACTGGGCCCCCTGCCCCGCCACGCGCCCAGGCGGAAACAGGAAGCTGCGTCAGAGGGAAGCTTTGGGCAAGCAGCACCGCTTGCAAAATTACAGTTCCCGTTGCCTTTCTTACCCATGTTGCTTGCTTGTCTTACTTTCAGTCAATGGGGGGGCCGTGTTGCTGATCAGGGGAGGGGGGCCCACGTGGCCGATCTGAGGGGGGGCCCGCGTTGCCGATTGATGCTGCAGGGGCCCATCACCGTTTGGAAAAAACAATGTTGATGTCCTCCTTCATCGGGCCTTCCTGACCATTTCGGGCCCTAGGCATGTGCCTACTGGACCTATTGGTTAATCCTGCCCTGCACATATCTTTATTTCATACGCTCAAAATAGGGACCTTTGTGAACCAGAACTGTATTAATCAATGTATTTTTTAGTCAGTACATCCTGTATTTAATTCAATTAGGGCCGGATTCTGTAAATGGCACCTAAATTGGAAGGTACCAGCTGTGTCAATCATGCTTTGGCACTGTTTGTAGAATCATGCCTAATGGTGCCTTTAAAAAAAACTTAGGTGCCGGTAATGTAGGCAGGTGCCTAAATTCTTTAGACAATCATGCCTAGTGGGGCCTATCTCTGTGTCCACCCTAAAACATGCCCAATTAGTCATTAGGTGCCCCTAGATGCCATGCAATTACATAACTTTATTTTTGTATATCGCCACAATCAAAAGAATTCTAGGCAGTTTGCACAAGAGAGAAAAACTGGACAATCGGCAAAGTACAATAGTAAAATGAGAATACAGCATATTAACTAAAAAGACAATAAAAATTTAAATAAAAGCAGTAAAATTATTATATTAGGAACAAGAACATGGAATTAAGAAATAAATTTATCAAATAATATTGTCTTAATTTCTTTTCGGAAGGTGCTATAAGATAACATGGCTCCGCTAATATAGTTACCCAACCAGGACTGTTTACTTACTTCAAATGCAAGCATCCTATCTAAAAAAAAGACCTATCTTTATAGCCTAAAATCTTTGGGTATGCAAATAAATTACAATTCCTGGTTACCCTCACGGGATTATATAGCATGAAACAAATCCCTTTTATGGAATAAGGTAGGCCCCTATCAGCCAATTGACTTTTTTTTTTCAATTATGAGCTTGTTAAAGCTCATAATTGAATCAATAAAAGGTGGTTTGGGCAATTAAGATAGGCACTTAAATGAGAACCTAACTTAAGGCACCTATTATAGCATCTGGCCCTTACTGCTTATTTTAAAGTATAATTGATATATGCACATTTCTTCAGACACAACTCTAGAAATCTTAATCGAGCCCATCTCTACATCTGGCTTGTACTCAGTGGCGTAGTAAGGGGGAGGGGCGAGGGGGCGGTCTGCCCGGGTACTTTGTTGGTGGGGGTGCCCTCCCACCTCTTCCCATTCCTCCCCTCCACGCACACGCCTCCTTCCCCTATACCTCTAGCTGAAGTTGTTTGTGGCAGTCAACAATGTGCTCTTTGTGACCCCCATTGACTCTCCAACTGACGTCACTTCTGGGTGCTGCACATAGGATGTCAGAGGGAGAGCCAATGGGGGTCATGAGGAGCACTTTGGAGAGCACCGCGAGCAACAACTTCAACTAGAGATACGGGGGAAGGGGGGTGCATGCAGTAGGAGGGATCGGGGAGGCACGTGTGGCAGGCAGGATCTTGGGAGCAGAGAAGGGGGAGGGGGAGGGGTGCCACTGCACCAAGCGCCTCTCACCCTCACTACACTACTGCTTGTACTCTCTGTTTTTTGTTATATTACAATGAAAATGAAGCTAAAATATCCAAAATTTGTGTTTCCATTCCCACACAGCATCTCTAAATATAGCAGAAATTGAAGGTAAAAATGTGCATGAGTTAACCAGGGAATGCTACCATTTGAATAGTAGACCTTTCTATTTAGACAAGGATTCAGAATGGGGAGGACTATTTTTTGTTTTCATTCCTTAGTGGTGAATGATAATTTTAATTAAGAAGAAAACGAGTGCTGTGAAGGCTGTAATGTAGCTGTTATTAAAAAGTCATTGTCACAGTGAATTATTCCTTGCTGTGTCGCCAATTCCAATGTATTAAAGTTCCATCTCTGAAATGTGGGAGACTAGAATTGAATCTATAACTAGTATGGTTTTTCTGTGCATATTTTAATAGTTTCACTAGAAATGTTTGCAGAGGTTTGCCAAGTGGCCTTGGGGTAGCGCTGCCAAGGCTCAGATCTGTCAAGGGGATATGTTCAAACTCAGGGGTGCGGTGGGTGGAAAAGAAGGAGAACTTGCAGCCAGCAGAGGGCAAAGAAAGTCTCAGGTATGAAGTCGCTTCACTATCTCTCAGTCCGTCTCCACATACAATTCAAACTCCTCTTACTGAGGAGTTATTCTTGCTCTGCAGCTCCTCAGTATCTCTCCTCTCTTGTTACTACTACTACTAATTTCTATAGCGCAAGCAGCACTGTACAGTCACAAAGAGTAAGAAAACGGTCCCTGCTTGAAAGAGCTTACAGTCTAAACAGGCAAGACAAACAGGATGTCATGGATACAGTTAAGGCGAACGGTTAATCAGCTGGCTGGGTTGGAGGGCAGAGGAGTAGGGTTAAGGATTGAAAGCTATGTCAAGAAGGTGGGTTTTCAGTCTGCTTTTAAACAAGGGAAGGGGCTTGACGGACAAACTCGGGTAATTTATTCCAGGCATAGGGGCAGTTACCCCATATACTCCCCTCTAGGAACTCCGCTCATCCCTCCTCTCTGTATCCTTCTCCTCTACCACCAACTCCTGTCTCGGTCCCTTCTGCCTTGCTGCGCCCCATATTTGGAACAACCTGCCTAGCTCGCTATATCAGGCTCCATCTCTGGCGGTATTCAAAGCCAGACTAAAAGCCCACTTATTTGAAGCTGCATTGACCCAACCTTATATCCCCCCCTCTGTGTGTCTGTCATAATTAGATTGTAACCTCTTCTGAGCAGGGACAGTTTCTTGCATGTACAATGTACAGCACTGTGTGTGCCTGGTAGCGCTATAGAAATGATAGATAGTTGATGTTGTACATTGATTCAGGTTTACATCCAGAGCTTCATTCATGTCACCCCTCTCCTTAAATCACTTCATTGGCTCCCTATCCGCCTTCGCATATAGTTCAAGGTCCTATTGCTGACCTACAAGTATGTTCATTTTGCTGCCCCTCAATATCTTTCCTCTCTCCTTATACATCTCCCAGAGAACTACATTCCTCAGATAAGTTGCTCTTAGCTGTACCCTTCTTTTCCACTGCCAATTCCATACTTTGTTCTTTCTTTTAGCTGCCCCTATGCCTGGAATAAATTACCCGAGTTTGTCCGCCAAGCCCCTTTCCTTGTTTAAAAGCAGACGGAAAACCCACCTTCTTGACATAGCTTTCAATCCTTAACTCTACTCCTCTGCCCTCCAACCCAGCCAGCTGATTAACCGTTCCCTTTAACTGTATCCATGACTTCCTGTTTAGACTGTAAACTCTTTCAATCCAACCTGTAATCCAGGTTTGCCAAAAGATGCCCAGCAATTTTATTTATGAATAACTGCTTATAGCTGTTATGAATCTCTATCATTCCTTCCAAATCTTTTCTGTACAGTAAGGAGGAATAATGTGCTACAATCCATTCTATGATGAAGAGACCAGTTAGTGTGCTGTACACAATAAACAAAAATTAAATCAAACCATACTTGTTTGTCTATGTTTCCTGCATCAGTAAGTTCTTATTACTTCTGCTGGGCTCAGCATATGAGGTTTGGAATAGATTTCTATTTTCAGACATAATTATCATGATTTTTAATTTTAATAAAAATGCAAATATGTGCAGAACCCTTTCATTTTTGGCAGAATCTTTTGTCCATGAATATCAATAGCAAACTCTGGTTCACTCTGAAAATGTGAAAACTAGAAAAACCTTTGTAAATATTGTATCCTCCATGCTCATAAGGCAGTTGGTGTTTTTAGGTGCCATCGACTCATGCTCAAGTCCTAGTGACTTGATGAATTGCAGATCTAAAAAGAAATCTGTTTTGTGCTAGTCCGGAAGGGTCCTCCAGCGTCATCCCCATGATTGTTTAACATGTCCAGCCATCTGATTACAGGTCACCCTTGTCTCCTAGCTCCTTCGATCTTCCCAAACAGGATGTCCTTCTCCAGTGATCTCTCTCTTCTGATGGTGTGACCAAAATAAGACAGTCATAACTTTATCATTTGGGCTTCGAGTGACACAGCTGGTTTGATCTCTTCCAGAATCAATTTGTTAGTTCTTCTGGCGAAGTTCTGTGGAGCATTGTCCATTTTTCCTATAACCCAGCTGGTTCTAATTTGCTAATATGATATGACAATGGTACATTCTGGTAGTCACCAGCGATTAAAGTTTCACACCTATACATCTGTAGTTGCAATATTCATGTCACTAGACAACAGTGTTCAAAATGAAAGTAGAAGAAGGATGCAGAACTACTACACAGGAGCATATGGCCAAGGACACCTAATTTGCTAATAATATTAGTCTTACTATAGATGTCAACAAGATTATGGAGTAATGATCTCAAACATTAATTAATTCACAAAAAAACTTTATTCAATTGAAGTTCACTATCACTATTAAAACAGCCACAACAATGAAATGGTGTTTCTTATTAACAATTCCATTAGGTTTGTGATGAGCAATTATTGGCATTGATTAAAACATGAGGACATACGAGTTGCCATATTGGGACAGACTGAAGGTCCATGAAACCCAGTATCCTGTTTCCAACAGTGGCCAGTCCAAGTCACAAGCACCTGGCAGTATCCAGATATATGTTGACCTTTGTGGAATGTTAAAAAATGTTTATGCTATTCATCAATAAAGGCTTATGATATTGGAATAAAGATCCCCATGTTTAAATGCTGCTCAATAAACATTTGAAAATACAGTATTTTAAAAGGAAAGCCAAGAGTCAATGAAACCTCTTAGCAATCAATACAAACTGCAAATTTAGATACTGTAGTTTTATTGGGTATTTATAATATGAATCTATGCCAAATATCTTTGAATCAGTCACAGCAAATCAAAAGTTTAAAATGTCTTTTTTTAGCATTAAGCATTCATTTAGCAATACGTTTGAAAAGTTTTCAACCAGCTTTCTTTATCAAAATAGTTAAAGATGGTTAATTTGCAATGTAAAACCAATTGCAATAAAATTTAATAACTATTCTCCAACAGTGAGTTTCAGCACTCACCTGGCCCAATTATAATTGCAAAATTCCATAAAAAGGCTATCAATTTAGAGTATATGAATCTCTGATTTGGCACTTGCTACAGCTAATCTTTACTTTAAGATTTTTATGACCTCCACAAATCATTCCCATCCTCAACAGTTACCCATTTGTGGGTGACACAAACAGAGTGGACACCCCAGAGGGAGTAGACAACACGTGAAGTAATCTACAAAAATTATAGTCTAAGCTAAAAAAAGTGCATAGTGATGCACCTGGAGAATCTAAATCCAAAGGCTGATAAGCACAGATCAAGGGAGGAACCTCACGATAATAGCATCTGAAGATCTCAAGGTGGTGAAACAGTGTGACAAGGCCAGAACAATACTAGGATGCATAGAGGCAGAGCAGCACAAGAAAGGAGATATTAATGCCCCTATAATGTACAAATCACTGGTAAGGCCTCATTTGGAGTATTGTTTTCAGTTTTTGAGGCCTCATCTCGCTAAGGACAAAAAGACTTGAAATGGTTCAGAGAAGGGTAACTAAAATTATGTAGTTTGTGTCACATGATCCATAAGAAAAGACTTGAAGATCTAAATATGTACAGTATATTCTAGAGCAGGGGTGTCCAACCTGCGGCCTGAGGGCCGCATGCGGCCCAGTGAAATATTTTGTGCGGCCCCGGTCAAAGGCAATGCAGTGTTTTCCTCTGCTGCCCCTAGGTGTTTACCGTCTTGCCGGCTCCCTCCTCTGTCTTGCTGCAGGTGCGGCCCCAGAAACATTTTTTTCGGCCAATGCGGCCCAGGGAAGCCAAAAGGTTGGGCACCCCTGTCCTAGAAGAAAGGAGGTACAATGGAGATAACAGAAAACCAAACAAGAGGTAGAGGTCAGCAAACCACAACTAGCAGAAGAACAAGATGCAGACCCCAAAATATGGAAGATTGTAGTTTATTAATTTCAATCATTTGACGTGGCCACATTTTACCCTAAGGCTGATCAGGGGTTAAAGGCTATAACATGTCACATGTATTTTTTTATTTTATTTTATTTTGTGTTGATTGTTGTAACATGATATTATTCTGTTTGATATTTGGATTTTTATTCTTTTTATATTATTTGTTTATTTAACCCCTCCCCCTTTTTATACAAAACCGTAGTGCAGTTTTTAGGCCAGCTGTGGCAGTAATAGCTCAGACACTCATAGGAATTCTATGAGAATCAGCGCTGTGACCCCATGCTACGGTTTTATACAAGGGGGGGGGGAGTTAATGATGTTATTTCTTTATTTCATGAAGTTATTCTGATTAGGTATTAGGAATTATAACTGTTTTCTTATTTGCTTCCCCCTCCTTTTATGAAGCCACGTAAGGCTTTAGCATCACCAGCTTTGGCAGTAAAAACTCCAATGCTCATAGGAATTCTATGAGCATTGAAGTTTTTACCACCGTGGCTTTATAAAAGGGGTGGTTGGATGTATTTTTACCCATTTATCTGGATTAAATTGCATTTATTTTGAACTCATTTTAAATAGTTTTATTATGCATGTATCCATTTTTGACCTTAGCACACTTTTCCTTGATTTTGACAAACTTCCTTGTTCCAATGACACTGATGATATTAAAATGCAAAAAACATGAACACTGGAATACACAGGAATTAGCAGCATTTTTTTAAATTTACATTTAAGCTATTACAGCATTTTTTGTAAAGATAATTTGTGTTTCTAGGTTGCCATATTTAACTTCAGTTTGTACATTTGTTTTTATTTTACAACTACTGTTTTTTTCTGCCATTTGGAAGCTCTTCCTGCCTTGTAAGTTATAATTTGAAAAGCAACAGTTTTAGGGGATTGGGAGGAATTCATCAAGGTTTGCCTTTTACCGCACCTTGATGCCCAGTGGGATTCAGCAACCTGCAGTATCTCAGTACCACAGGTTGCTGAATTTCATCTTACAGGAATAATGCTTCACCTCAAAAGCGTTATTCATGTGACCCATGAGTTTTGGGCCATGAAAAGTCATGGCATGATGCTACCGGGCTGAAACAATTAATTCTTCCTCCTCCCCCCTCTATGAACTATAAATCCCCAGCCCCCATGGCCTCTCCCAAACCCCTTAAGCTATCTTAAATTTCCATGGTGGTAGAGGTGGAGGGGGTCCAGTAGGAGTCCAAGGGCGGCAGCCATGAGCGATGCCCCATCACTCCTGGCCATCCAGGGCCACTGACAAAATTGCACCCCGAGACTACTACCAGGGGTCATATATCCATATAAGAAAAAATCACCGCATATAGGTGATTTGCATATTAATGACATGCAAAACATGTTTTACAACTCATTACTTACTAGTAATGTGCAGTAAAGCACAGTTACTTACCGTAACAGGTGTTATCCAAGGACAGCAGGCAGATATTCTCTACATGTGGGTGACATCATCCACGAAGCCCCATCGCGGACAGTTTTTCAAGCAAACTTGATTGAAGATCTTAAAGTTTGCTAGTGCTGCACAACGCATGCGTGTGCCTTCCTGCCCTACTAGAGGGTGCGTCTCCTCAACGTGGTCCTCAGTTCAGATAGCTAGCAACGGGGAGGTGGGTGGGTTGTGAGAATATCTGCCTTCTGTCCCTGGATAACACCTGTTACGGTAAGTAACTGTGCATTATCCCAGGACAAGCAGGCAGCATATTCTCTACATGTGGGTGACCTCCAAGCTAACCAGGATGGGACGGTAGGAGTGTTGGCAATTTAAGAGAACAAATTACGCAAAACCGACTGGCTGAACAGGCTGTCGCATCTGGAAAAAGTATCCAGACAGTAGTGAGAGGTGAAGGTATGATCCGAGGACCAAGTGACTGCCTTGCAGATCTCCTCAATAGGTGTTGAACTGAGGAAAGCGACAGAAGCCGCCATCGCTCGAACCTTATGCCCCGTGACCCGACCCTGCAGTGGGAGACCAGCCCGAGCGTAACAGAAGGAAATACAAGCAGCTAACCAGTTGGACAAGGTGCGCTTGGAAACAGGACGCCCCAACCGATTTGGATCGAAAGAGATGAATAGTTGAGGAGCCGTCCGATGAGAATGGGTGCATTGGAGGCAAAAAGCCAACGCCCTCTTATAGTCAAGAGTGTGAAGCGCCACCTCTCCAGGATGAGAGTGGGGCTTAGGAAAAAACACTGGAAGAACAATGGACTGGTTGAGGTGGAAATCCAAAACCACTTTAGGCAAGAACTTAGGATGAGTACGAAGGACCACCTTGTCATGATGAAAAACAGTAAAAGGCGGGTCCTCAACCAAAGCCTGCAGCTCACTGACTCTGCGAGCAGACGTGAGGGCAATCAGGAATACCACCTTCCAAGTGAGATACTTCAAATGAGCCTTATCAATGGGTTCAAACGGAGGTTTCATCAATTATGCCAGAACCACATTAAGATCCCAAACCACCAGGGGAGGCTTGAGTGGAGGATGAACATTAAAGAGGCCCTTCATAAATTGGTAAACCACCGGATGGACAGAGAGCAGTTTCCCAGCAAGCGGCTGATGAAAGGCAGCAATCGCACTCGGGTGGACTCAAATAGATGTCGATTTGAGATCAGACCGAGACAAGTGCAACAGATAATCCAGCACAGAAGACAAGGGAGCCGACAGAGGCTCCAGGCAATGCTCAGCACACCACGCAGCAAATCTAGTCCATTTCTGGGAATAGCATTGTCGAGTAGAACCCTTCCGAGAGGCCTCGAGAACATCCCTCACCACCTGAGAAAAACCAAAGGAGGGCGTCAGGTGGAAAGGAACCAAGCAGTTAAGTGTAGAGACTGCAGATTGGGATGCAATAGCGACCCCCGACTCTGAGACAGCAGAAAATGAAACACAGGCAGAAGTAGAGACTCCCTGACACTGAGTTGGAGGAGAAGGGAGAACCATGGCTGCCTGGGCCACTGAGGAGCAATCGAAATCATGGTGGTGTGAGTTGACTTGAGTTGCACGAGAGTCCTCAGAATCAGAGGAAAAGGAGGGAACACGTAGAGGAACTGGCCCGTCCAATCCAGAAGGAAAGCATCTGCTTCGAGACGGTCCGGGAAGTAAATCTTGGAGCAGAAGCGAGGCAATTTGTGGTTGAGGGGAGAGGCGAAAAGATCTATCTGCGGAGTCCCCCATCGAGCAAATGCCTGATGTAGAGTTGAGGAATGGAGCGAATATTCGTGCGGAAGGTGACTCAATTTGTCCGCCAGGCAGTTCTGCTCGCCCTGGATGTAAACCGCTCGAAGGAAGATGTTGTGGCGTATCGCCCACTCCCAGAGCCAAAGAGCCTCCCGGCACAGAGACAGGGAACCCGTACCCCTCTGCTTGTTCACATAATACATTGCCACCTGGTTGTCCGTGCTGGACCAAGACCACACAGTCCTGAAGCAAATGCCAAAAGCCGACCAGTGCATTGAAAATGGCCCGAAGCTCCAGCAGGTTGATGTGGCAGAAACGGTCGGTGCTCGACCAAAGACCCTGAGTCCGGAAGCCGTCGAGGTGAGCCCCCCAGGCATATGCTCAGGAGTCCGTTGTTAGGACCTTCTGTGGCGAGGCTTGAGAAAGAGAACACCTCTGGAAAGATTGGAAGAGAGCGTCCACCAATGGAGCGAACGCCACAAGAAGGGAGTCACCGCAATGTGCTGAGAGGCGGGATCCCGGTCCTGTCTCTACTGAGACACCAGGGTCCACTGGGGTACCTGGAGATGAAGTCTGGCAAAAGGAGTCACATGAACGGTGGAGGCCATATGACCCAACAGGATCATCATCTGCTTGGCCGACATATCTTGGACGACCTTAAGTTTGTGGTCTTGGAAGCACCAAAATTGAAAAGAGGGGGGAATTTAACAGCTTGCCTATGGAAAAAGGAACAATCATGGATATACCATTGGCAAACAGTCACCCCCACTGGTTTGAACAGGGAAGTGGAGTGGTAGGCGTTCCTTCACAAATGAATGACAGCTCAGTTTGATGATAAGTCGGGACTACAGCTGTGAGTGTTGTCACATGAACCGGATATTAGAGAAGTCAGGAGAGCTTTGAAGGTATCCACCAGTAGTGCTGTAAGTTGCTTTGTTACATTTTTACCTTTTAAATAGTAACAAGCATTTTTTCTCTTCTTTTTTTCAGAATGCAGTTCTCTTTTTGATTGTCAACTTGCTGAAGCGGATTCTCTGAGAAAGCCATCTTGGCGAAACGCGTCAGACCCGGCTTTAGCAAGATAAGATTCTGCTTCAGAAAGATAACTTCTACTTACCTTGAGTTTTTTCAAAAAGACTAAGTTCAAAGTTTAAAATATAAGAAAGCTGTTGTGAATTAGTGAAACACTTTTGCACTTCTATTTAAATTTTTTTTTACACAATATGAAACAACTTTATAAACAACTCCAAAAGGGAGCAATGATAGACATCTGAAACACTAATCAGGGTTTTACCCTGGTCGTGTTCATTACACCATCTCATGGTTCTGAGCTCATTCAGGCAGTTTATAAAGTGGTTTTAAGTTTATAGTGCTCCTATTTGTTGTTTTTTATGAATGTTTCATCCAGAGTATGCATATTAAGGTCTCTAAGTCTCTTCCATACGATTTATGACAAAGACTATTAACCAATTTGGTAGCATCCCTTTGGATCGACTCCATCCTATTTATATCTTTTTGATGGCGGTGTCTCCAAAATTGCACACTGTATTCCAAATGGGGCCTCACCAGAGATTTATACAACGGCATTATCACCTCCCTTTTCCTACTGGCCATTCCTCTCCTTATGCACCCAAGCATCTTTCTGGCTTTGACCATCTCTTTTTCTACCTGTTTTGCCACCCTGAGATCATCAGACACAATCATATCCAAGTCCCGCTCTTCTTTCATATACAGAAGTACTATACCATTCTGCTGGATTTTTGCAGCCCAAGTGCATGTCCCTGCATTTTTTTATTTTTTTTTAGCATTAAATCTTAGTTGCCAATTATCAGACCATTCTTCAACCTTTGCCAGATCCTGTTTCATGTTATCCACACCCTCCGGGGTGTCTACCCTATTACAGAGATTGGTATCATCTGCAAAAAGACAAACTTTGCCAGATAATGCTTCCGCAATATCACCCAGAAAGATGTTAAAAAGAGCCCACCCACTCATCCTTGTAGCACTCCACTAACAACATCTGTTTACTCCGAGCAAACTCTATTTACCACTATCTTTTGTCTCCTTTCACTTAACCAACTTTTAATCTACTTTGCCACTTTAGGGCCTATATCGAAAGCACTCGGTTTATTTATCAATCACCTATACAGCACCTTAAAAGCTTTGTTAAATTCCAAGTACACTACATTTAGCGCCCCTTCCATATCCAACTGTTTGGTCACCCAGTCAAAGAAATCAATCAGATTTGTCTGACAAGACCTGCCTCTCGTAAAACCATGCTGTCTTGGGTCTTGCAGTCCATTCAATTCTAGAAATCTCTTTCCTCTGCTTAAGAAGCATTTCAATTAGTTTACTCACTATCGAGGTCTGAAATTCTCCAGTCATCTGGGACCACAGACTCTAAGGAAGCAATGAAAACATGAGACAATGGAACCTCTCTGAGTTCATTGAGTAATCTTGGATGCATCCCATCAGGCTCCATCATTTTGTATTCTGAGAATCTCTCCCAGTCTATCACATATCCATTCCCATTTACGTTCGTTTTCTCCCCCTGGTCTTTCATCTGTGAACACTGAACAGAAATAACCGTCAAGCAGTTCAGCCTTATCCTTATCAATTTCTGCATATTGTCCCCTTCTCCTTTGAGCCTCACAATGCCATTTTGACACTTTCCCCTAACACATATCTAAAAATAATTTTGTCCCCCAATTTTACTATATCGGTTATCTTTTCTTTCTTTTGGGAGAAGGGACCGTCAATAAATGCCAAAATGTACAGTGCTGCATACGCCTTTCAGCACTATATAAGTGATAAGTAGTAGTAGTAGTGGTATGTTGATGAATACCTGACTCAAATTTTATCTCAGCTACTCCAGAAGCTAAATATCCATAAAATAAACATACTACTTCAGGGGCTAAGTACATACCATTTAGATGTACCTTTATTTACTAGGCTCTGATTGGACTCTACCCACTTCATTGCTTTTAGTTACCTGGCCCCTTTTACTCTGGAATATAAGCTTCACTCTGAATCTTCCTTCATAAAATTCAATTTTTTGCTCAGAACTTAGCTGTTCTGGCATGCCTTTCCTAATATAACTGTAGCTTACTATGCTATTTTGACCTGCTTGTTATGGTCAGCCTTTTCTATGTCTTTTCAGTTTTGTGCCGAATCTCATTCTCTTCTCTTGAACTGAATGATGAACTACAGTACTGTTTTTCTCTCTTCTTCTTTGGTGCATTACCACGTGTGTTTTTTTTAAGTCTCCAGATATTTGTTATTCTATGCATCCCTTTCCTCCTCTTTCATATCATACCATGGTTTGTATTGTAATGTTATTAATAATAATGTGTACCACCATGAGGTAAATGTGTGTGATATAAGTCCCACAAAATCAATCAATGGTAAAATACTTTTCACTAGAATGATGCAAAACATGCAAATGTTATTTACTTTGTCATTAAAACCATTGATATTCAACATGATTTACCCAAGCAGAAATGGTTCTTGGTTGATTAAATTGCCTTTTTGGGGTTAACTTTGCCTTTTTAAGGCTCCTATGGATTTGACAATGGCTTCCCATAGAATTTTCAGGGCAACATATATAAGCTTCTGAACAGAAAAAAAAGCTACTAACCACAAGCACTCCTTCAGCCATCTCTATCCCCTCATTTCCTGTGGATCCACAGTGGATCCATTCCATTTCTCAAACACCACCTGCCCTCTAAACATAGGACCAATTCTTCTAGTAACTGGGCCTACTACTGCTGCCATAATATCACTGCTAGGATTCAATTGCACTTGTGTGTGATTAGAGCCATAAATGTGGATGGAGCAAGCTTGCACACTATATCCCTTGCCTTCCATCACCTGGGCTGCCACCACAAATGTGAAGATACATTAGGTTGAGAGTAATTTTTGCACCCCTCCATATCTGCATCCTGTGTGGCTACATTGCTTCCACAGACATTCAATCTCAAGGAATCTGCTGGTGGAGAACATTATGGGGCTGAGTGATGCTTCATCCTCCAGTTTGGGTTGGTGATTCTCCTTCCTTTGATGAATCCAGCAATTGAGCCTCTCCGGTTGTTAGTAAATTCATCCATCAGACTACTAAGTTGTCGGGGGTCATGTGTTGCAGGATAAGTACAGGTCCACTCTTTTGACCTTTTAGCCATAAGGAAAAGAAAAAATAAGGTAAATAGCAAGAAATACGGCTAGGACTGGAGCTAGCCAGGTCTTTCCACTCTCATCTCCATGCCCAGCACAGTCTTTATCTTGCATACTTTGCAGGGTAAAACCATCCTCAGAATGTTTGAGGCTGAAGAATTTTCAAAAAGAAATGACCAGGGACCAGCTGAAACAACCAGGTCCCAATCTGTATTAGCCTCGTTCTGCTGTCTCCGGGGACACCTCTTTAGAAAGAAAACACACACACACACACAAACACACATGCAAATATGACAAGGGATATCTATCTCCTTTATTCTGAGTAATGTAACATATATATAGCATTTCACATGGGTCAGTTTTTTCAGCATATGACTGTAGGAAAGACCATATTTGGTAACAGGATACATAAAAGCAACTAGAAAAAGGTAGCAAACATAAGGAAGGGAGGGGGGGGGGGAGTTTCCATCTATGGCATATAATACTGTCTTGTCTAAGGTCTAGCAATGTTTCTTTTTTAACAAATGTTTCTTATCAAAACAAGTCAACTACAAAACAAAATGGGAACACAGAGCTCAGAACACACAAAAAAAAGACCTTGTGGGTTCTTGGCAAAATGATAACTGTTTCAGCAGTTCCTTTTACACAAGTAAGAATAGAAAAACTTACAAAGAATATATGTGCCTCTACAATCCCCTCTTACGTCATGAAAATGACATCATAAGTGTACAACATGAGCTTGGAGGGAGAGATATTCCAGATATGTTCTATGATATATATTTCAATAAGAAGGTGTTTAACCCCTCTTGGGACACCAAGAGCAGCAATATAGACATGGGAGTCAAGGCTTCCGGGAAGGTCGGGGGTCTGTGGTAGGGACCGGTAGGTACTAGTTAGGGCTGCAGTAGAGTGATGAACAGCAGAGTTGACTATATCATGAATCACAGGGACCAGGCAAGGCAGGCAGCCAAGAGCGAAAGAGTCAGTCAGCAGGGAGGCCACACCAGGTTTGGAGAGGAACATGAGCCAGTTTGGTGATGCGGTCCACATCTTCCTCGAGCACGGTACCATCATCATCAAGGTCAAGGCAGTAGTTAGAGAGGTGGAACTTGCCACAGATGCCACCTTCCACAGGCAACAAGTAATCTAGAGACAGGCGATTCTGGTACATGGCAGTGCATAAGTTCAAGAACAGCCTGCAAGTGAAGTATGCAGTTGAGCAGGTAAATTGGGGTCCGACAACTCCAGGAGCCATCTTTGGCCCATGTACCAGGTCCATAAGTAGCAATGATCCGTTCAGCAGGTCAGTTGTCACCCCATTTTCCAATCTGTATGGGGTGGAGAGTGCTAACCGCTTTTGGAGACCCCTAGTGTCGAACACAGGGGCTCCCAGGCGTTCGCCGTCGGCCAGCAGTAGCAGAAAGGAGCTGGGACGGATCAAAGTACACATGTACCAGTCCGGTACATATGTGTGTGTGTGGGATGGGGGAAGAAGGTGTATTTTTTAAAAATACCACACAGGCCCCAAAGCACCAAACATATTGTGGCCTCTATAACTGATTGGCAAGGCATGTCTTTATTTTGCTGAATCTATTCTGGTTCTTCCCCATTAAATCACGGTTATCTATTTTTCCAGCAATTTTGTTCTTAACAATAGCTTCCACACATACTTTTTTTTCACATATTAATTCAAATGATGAATATTATTTTTTCTACCCACTATAGCTAGTCTCTTCTCTGCTAGATAACAACGTTGTGCTCTCACTGTCATGGTACCACCTGATAACCCATCAAGATGCTGATTAAAATTAGTTCTTATCATTAAATATACAAGACATTCATTTCTGCTCACTCTTCTGTGGCCTACTAATTCTCTAGGACTCTTTAATAAATAAGTTACTATACCATCCTCTCCATTTTCTTCAGTATACCTCTGGTGAAGCTTTCTCTCCAGGGAAGCAAAATTCCCTTCAGAATTCTTCAGGCAGAAACTTTATTTCAGAAGGCACACAGTATATTGAAATTGTATCTATCTTTAATCCACTCTCTTCCCCCAGACTCCCAGCAACTGCCTTGCAAATGGAAAACTTACAAGGTACACTGGAAGAAGTATTGATTTTCTGTCACATTATGTCAGGTCACTGACCCAGATCCTCTATGAAGGCAGAGTGCCATTGGCCTCAACCCATTTTTTTTGTTAAAGAAAATTGCCATAGATTATTGGTGTAAAAGACCTTTACTTTACATTATTTGATTATTCTCTTCACCCAAGAAACAGCCTAAAGTGAATTACAAGTTTAACAATTTAAAATACACATAAATAACCTTCAATAAAATCTAAACCTAAATTGGTATAGCTTAGTCTGGTCCTAAAAACTACATCCTATAAACCAAGGGGCTCATAATAAAAAAAAAACCAAATATCTAAAAAGTGGCCTAAAGGGGTACTTAGATGATCAAAAAGCCTGATCGTCCAAGTACCCATAATCAAAGCTGGTTTTAGATTTATCTAAAAACCAGCTTAGGCCTTTCCCCTGCCTAAAAACACATAGAGTGAAAGAGGCGTTTTTAGAGGAGAGGAAAGGGCAGGAGGTGGGCTGACCTACACCTAGACGTACAGCAGGTATAACCAAACATTTTGACAGGTTGCCTAGTCGGCACTTATATATTTTGACTTAGACCAAGTCAAAACAGGTATAAGTGCCGAAAAAGGGCCGCTGAGCTGATTGCTGCAGTTCAGCGGCCCAAGCAACATCGCGGCAGGGCACCTCCCCTGCCGGCAATCCTCACCCCGAAGTGCCGTGGTTCGGAGAGGGGTGGGCGATCACCATCATGGCAGGAGAGATGAGCCATCTCTCCTGCAGCGATCAGCCCTCCCCCGCGACTTGATCCGGGCAAGAGGGAGCCCAAGCCCTCTTGCCCGGTGGCACCCCTCCCCCATTGATAACGATTGGGCAAGAGGGAGCCCAAACCCTCCTGCCCAGGCAAACCCCCTACCCCCACCCCCACTAAGATACGGGCAGGAGGGATCCCAGGCCCTCCTGCCCTCGACGCACCCCCCTCCCCCGAACGCCTCCCCAAACCCCTGATCAGCCCCCTCCCGCCGACCCACGAGACCCTGTTGACCACCCCCCACAATCCCCCTCCCCGTACCTTAAATTAGTTGGCTGGACGGACGAATGCCAAGTAGCCCAGTAAAGTTAGGCCCCTCCTGTTAGGCTTTTTTTAGGTTGATTATATGTTGTTAGAGTAGACGTAGTGGTAGTCTGGGCATTTAAATAGCTGAACGTAGAGGCAGGCCATTATCCCCCCCAAAAAAAGAACCTCCTTTTGGACGGATTTTTTTGTTAATGGACATTTTCCCTGCTTCTACTTTCAACGTTTAGGGCCTTAGGCCAAAAGGGGACATAGACGTTCTTTTTTTATTATGCCCCTCCACACGTTTAAATATTTCTTAAATTTCCTATTAACATCGGATGTGATAAAGATTCAAAGATAGAGCATTCCACAATCTTGGTTGTATTTTGAAAACTCTATTACAGTTGGTTTGTTTATATGCAGGTGCTTTAACACTTAGTTCTCAGTGAGTTCTAGCTGCCCAGTGCAGGATCTTCATAATTTTTTATTTATTTATTTTAAAAATGTATATACCCGCGGTCTCAAACACGCAGCCCGTGGGCCGTATGCGGCTCTCCAGGTGCTATTTTGCGGCCCGCAGTCTGGACGCGCTCAAAACAGCATTTCTCTTCCCCCTTCCCTTCCTTTTGGAGCAGCAGCATGTCTGGATGGCTCAGTCGATCGTTCCGTTCAAAGCCACGGGTTGGCGGCTCCTCGCACTATCCACTCCTGCATTGGAAGCCTCTCTGACGTCACAACATCAGAGAGGCTTCAGACACAGAAAATAGCATAGAGTGGATGGCAGGGCTCATGAATAATTCATCAATTTTAGCTAAGTTAACTAAAAAAAAAAAGGCCTCTACAAAAAGCTGCGTCTTTAGTAATTTTCTGAACCTACCTTTTTCACAGCAGTTTCGTATTTGGCCCACTAAGGAGTTCCAGAACTTAATTCCTGCACAACAAAAGGTCCTTTTACCTGTCTCAACAAGTCTTGGATTCACGGACATCTTCAGTAAGGCCAAACTCTAAGAATGCAGAGATCTCATTGGTGTATAGCTGAGTATGTTACTTTTAAGCAATTCTGGGATGTTGCCATACAGGAATTGATGACAAATCATCACTGCTTTCATAAGTTCACACAGTAATGTTCATAAGTACTGTAAAAGCAATTGAGGTTACTAACAGCCATAAAATAATTTACCTAGCATTGTTTTTGGTAGGTTTCCAAAGGGCCACCAGGCTTCAGCTTCACTAGCCTTTAGTTTGCTGATGAATTACCATGAAAAGATTAGATTCTTATCTTGCTAATCTTCTTTCTTGTAAATAGGAATGGTAGTCTTACCAGTGGGTTAAACCCTCATTAGCTGTGAGAGTTGTAGAAAACCCAATGTTTTGTTTTCATGCTCCACCTCCCATCACTCTGAGATGAGCCCCACATGTGCAAACATAAGAGAGGTGCGGGGAAACGCCTCGATACCACATTACTCTGTTCTACCCTAAATACAACCATTAAACAACAATGCTTTTAAACCACTGCTAAGCGAAACAAATAAAGTTGGCAACAAAGGAGCCACCTACAGTACCTGCATGCCATCTGCACCAACAGTTCTGTTGATCAGTATTTAAAATGAGCCTCTTATGAGTGAATTCATCTTCATTCCTGACCCTACCAGGCAGGAGATAGAAACAAGACATCTGACTAAGTAGGAATATCTGAAACAGAAAGAAGGCAAGTATATATCTGACAGGGCAGGTGTCAAAACTACTATTCCTGTTTACATGAAAGAAGATTAGTAAGGTAAGAACCTAATCAATCTTTCTTGAGCAACAGGACTGGTAGTCTTGACCAGCAGGATGTATCAGAGAAGTCCCAAGTTCCTAGGGTGGGACAGATGAGCTTATTGCCAGTACTGAAGACCCAAAATTGATGTCCATCTCTGCTGCTACATCCATCCTGTATAACTTAGTGATTGGAGATTGGACCAAGTGGCTACCCTGCAAATCTCTGCAAGTGAGATTGCTCTAGACTCTACTCAAGATGATGTGGCGCTGCGAATGGAGTGTGCCTTCACCACCACTGAAGTCTTCTTTCCGCTGCCAATATAGGTGGAAGATATGGCCTTCCTGATCTGCCTGGATATGGTCGCTTTAGATGCAGGTTTCCCTTGACGTGTCACATTTGTAAGCACGAAGAGGTGATCAGACAGCTGGAACTCATTGGTTACCTCTAACTAATGAATCAAAATCCTTTGCACATCCAGAGTTTTCAACAATCTATCTACTTTCTTCACTCCCGTACGTGTGAAGGCTCTTGCACCTCTTGCACCTCTTGATTTATGTGAAAACTGGACACAACATTTTGTAGGAAGGGAGGAACTGTTCGAATCGAGATGCTCTGAGATTTGAAGAAAGGGCTCCCTGCATCACAGAGCCTGCAGCTCCAACACTCCTCTCACTGACATCACAGTCACTAAAAAAACTATCTTAACTGTCCGATCTATTAGGGATGCCTCCTCCAAAAGCTCATACGGGGCTTTCTCAAGTGCCTGCGCCTGCAGGACCAGATTAAGATTCCAAGATGGAAAGATCTAGTGTACTGGAAGGTGAAGATGTAAAGTTTCAAGAGCAATGTTAGGAAATTCTACTTTACGGAGAGGGTAGTGGATGCCTGGAATGCGCTCCCGAGAGAGGTGGTGGAGAGTAAAACTGTGACTGAGTTCAAAGAAGCGTGGGATGAACACAAAGGGTCTAGAATCAGAAAATAAGATTAAATATTGAACTAAGGCCAGTACTGGGCAGACTTGCACGGTTTGTGTCTGTATATGGCCGTTTGGTGGAGGATGGGCTGGGGAGGGCTTCAGTGGCGGGGAGGGTGTAGATGGGCTGGAGTAAGTCTTAACAGAGATTTCGGCAGTTGGAACCCAAGCACTGTACAGGGTAAAGCTTTGGATTCTTGCCCAGAAATAGCTAAGAAGAAAAAATTAAAAAAATTTAAAATGAATCAGGTTGGGCAGACTGGATGGACCATTCGGGTCTTTATCTGCCGTCATCTACTATGTTACTATGTTTCCCTTCAAAAATCTGGAGACATCCAGATGGGACGCCAATGTGCGCTTGCTGAACTGTGCTCTAATAGAGGAAAGTCTGGCTATCTATACCTTAAGAGAGCCAAACCTTTTCTTTTTAGTTCAAGTTATTAAATTTTAACATCTTACAGAATAATGCAGTTCACAAATAGATCATAACATATGTGTACCTTTCTCATATGGCACGGTGATATATGGAACAAGCATTGCTTCAGTAAGCTTATTGATGGTAAGAAAAATCCCCAACTATTCCTGATATTGTCAGGAATGGCATTTCAGTTAATAGTAAAAAACTGGAAAGATTTCATTCTTTTGAACTTTCATTTTTGGTAGGAAACAGTATTATTATTATTATTGTGTTCTTGTATACCGCCATACCCAGAGAGTTCTAGGCGGTTCACATCAATTAATTAGGATCCAATCTACACATGGATTTACAACATTTTGTCAGAGTTACAAGCAACGAGGAAGGAAATGTTGGTACATTTTAGCAGAAATTTATCCGAGTTACAGGCAGCGACAGGTTGGATTGGCCGGGAAGAGGGAGGGAGAGAGAAGCACAGGGGGGGAGGAAGGAAGTTGGCTTATTGCAGAGGAGAGAGGGTTAAGGGTCCTGTTCGCGGAAAAGGTATGTTTTGAGGAGTTTTCTAAAGTCGAGGTAGGTCGAGGCCTTTATTATCGATATGAAGCTAATTTAGCTGAAAGATCTGGGAATATGGCACCCTTTGTAGAAATATGGGGCCCTTTAGCGGATTTTGTAAAGCAATGTTTGTGATTGTATCAATGACCTGCCAGACAAATGGGAGGGAGGTAGGGTGGGGGGTTTGGGTAAGAGAGGGATGGGTGGAAAAGATGTTGATGTGTTTTTGCTAAGATTTTCTTAATGTATGTATACATATGCTATGATCTATTTGTGAATTGCATTATTCTGTAAAGATGTTAAAATTACATCCCCCCCTAAACGTCTAAATGCCAGTTCATGTACATCTAAAACCCAAACAGTACAGTACTTATAAAATCAGCACCAAAATATGCTGTGCGGGGTCAGACCAAATAGCAGCCAATGCAGTCCATTGACAGCAGCCAGTGCAGTCTTGTATCTCTCTCTCAGGGATAAGTGGTAGCCTTTCAAGGTCTATTTGGCTCAGGGGCAGTGGAATATCTTTGTGCTTGTGTGAAGCCATGCAAAACAACCTCTATCCCTGACCTCCAAGCTCCCTAATGTCTGGTACTCTCTGGCACAAAATGTTGGTCCAGCCACGGCCTCAGTGGCCTACTGTATTTTGCTACATATGACCTGGCTAAATCCATTTTAAGCTCAGCAATTTTACCCCTACCCTCACCCCTATATATGAAGCCACGTTAGTGTTTTTTTTTATCACTGGCCGTGGCAGTAAAAGTTCTGACGCTTCATAAAAGGGGGGAGGGTAAATTCTTTATTTTTTATTTAAAAAATTTAAAATCCACCTTTATCCAAGGCAGCTCACAAATTTCCATACATAATAAAATGAACATTTTAAAAGGAGACATACATCAAGTAGTGGAAAATATGAAGTCACAGTATTATTTATTTAAAACATTTTTAAATCCATTTTGTCCACTGTCCTGTGGCATCAATTTCCACAGCTTAATTTTTAAGGGAAAAATATTTTCTCTGATTTTTTCTAAATCTGCCTGTTAGTTTCACCAATTGTCCCCCTACTCCTAGTATGATTTGATGGTGTAAATAACTGTTCAAGTTGAAGAGCTCTAATTTGTTCAGCCTTTCTTGATAAAGGAAATAGCGATACTGGCATCAGGCTGATCAAAACATTTTGCAGAAATGCTGTTTCTTTCTTTCAATTTGCATTTAAATCGTGTTTAAAAATATTTCTTTCTTAGAAAATTTAGCTGAACACAGTACAGCTTTGAATGAATATTAAAATGAAATAGAAAAAAGCATACAAGTCTTTCATTCAGAACTGTTGGTAGTTACTGCTGCAGAAGAGAAAGGGAGTGATTCTTTTTCTGATCATAAATCATTGGTAGCAGTGTGCTTGGCAATCCTTCTTTCATCTCTATACAGATCAACTTGTGTCCTCACACGGCTATCAATCTTTCCATCATAGTCTTTCTGGGTGACTAACCCTGGGGGACACTAGAAAACAAGAGGTGAAACACTGACAAGCATAACCTTTCGTCAAAAAGGTGGGGAGCGTGGTTAAGTGCCAAATGAAAGGCCACCAACAATGAACTAAGCATGTGAATTTGTGATCTAAGACTATATAAGATGGATGAAAAAGTTCCGATCAGCAGAGATTCATTGATTAAGTCAATTGTTTTCTGCAGATGGTGCATTAGTTCTCATGCATCAAATTATGAACAGTTTAAATTTGTGTATACTGTTAATATTTTCTGTTGCAACATAAAATTGAAATATTGCTACTTAGAAATCTTAAATTAAAAAGCAGAAATGCAAAGGTCTAAAGTGGGTCATTTTCAACGGCATTTCCACAGGTAAAGCAGTGTTTCATACTTTTTCATTTGATTATTTTAACTTATACTGAGCCTGACAGAAATTGACCTATTTTGGACATGTGATGAGGGCGAATTCACTAGAAAAGGAGGTGCTACTCGGAATGGTCAGTGGTAAAAGGAAGCGGGGGAGACCAAAGGCCCATTAGCTGGATAACATCAAGAATGGCATGGGAATAAACATCAAGCAATTGAAAGAAGCCATGGAAAACAGGGAAGGATGGTGAGGAATATCCAAGGGTCGGACATGACTAATGTGACCATTTATTTTTTTTCATCAAAACTTGCCTCCATTGAATGTCCTTGTCAAACTATCCATTGTAACTTCCTGGGTAACTGACCCTACTTCTTGTAATGTAATTTGACCTTGAACTGAATAAGTAAAGATGGAATAGAAAATCTGTTTTAACATAACATAACAGCAATTTTCCATATATAGTGGTTCAACGCGTACTCGGAGTTCTATTTCAGGGTCTGTTGTGACTCTACCTTCCCTTTGCTAATTACCTTACAGTTTCTAAGGCCAAGGACAAAGGAAGAAACAGTTGCTTCTTTAACCAAAACCATTATTTATTTTAACTTGCACTTACTGTAAAAATTGTCAGTTCATAAAGTAACTTAGGGGCATAAGCGGGAAAGAGAGTCTCCTGCCTGCTTAAATTCTGATCAGTGAGCAGGGTGGGCAGTACTGCTGAACATCCCCTCTGCCTGCCACAGCACTATCTGGTTAGTGCCGGGGCAGTCTGGGGATGGAGCGAGTGCCGACAAGATTCAGAGCTGGATCCCAAACATCTAATCTGACAAATAGGACCACACAAAAGCAGTCTGTTTTGTCCTGGTTAGCTATGCTGCTACTGTCACTGAATATTGACTACACCCACATTACTCTGGGGTTTGCAGATACTGGATATTCAATGCCACTAACCACCAATACCAGAATATCATCCAAGTAGTAAATGTCAACAGATAAAAACTAGTATGGTCCATTTAGTCTGCACAGAATGATTGCTATGGTATGGATATCCCTGTTGCTCTGTGGAGGTATGCCTTTGTTGAAGTATGACAGTCATATGGAGCGGCAAAATAAAAAACAAAAGTCTAAGTCCATTTTGGGCCTAAGGCGCTAGTCATCCAAAGTCGACAGCGTCCAAAGTCCATTCTCAAAAAAATATGTCCAAATTAATATTTTTTTTTAGAATCGTCTACTTTTACGTCCAGCTGTTTGATCGTCCAGACTGCTAGTATGATCTATCTTTATATCCCATTCTCGTCCAAATCCAAAACGCCTAGAAAAGACCTTTGGGATGTGGGAGGGGTCAGTAAAGTGATAGATTGGACACCCAGACATGGCAACAGAGTAGTGGGGAACCTTACTGGGCACTGCTGTGAACTTCACAAAAAGGGTGCCACATAAACATCCCCCAAAACCTACTATGCCCACCTCACCTGTCTATAACCCCAATTGCCCTTATGGCTGCAGGTGCCACCTGTATGGCACTACAGTAGGGTTTTGGGGGTGCACATTTTTCACCATGAATGCAGTGGTTAGAGTGGCTTATGGGCCTGGGTTCTCCTCTCTATGGTTCACTAGCCCACCTCTCAGATTACTTAAGTCATCTGTGTACAGCTCTACTAGGCTTTCCTATGCCAGGTGCTGATGTTCTGGAGGCAGGTATGTACGTTTTTATTTTGATTTTTATGGCGGGGGGGGGGGGGTGTCAGTGATCACTGAGTAAATGTGTGGGGGTCTGTATCTTGTCCCTGCAGTGGTTATCTGGTCACTTTGGATATCTTCTGGGCACTTACATCTGGTTTTAGATTGCCTAAGTCACAACGTATAAGTTCCATCTAGGCAGCCTCGTCAAACTTTCAATTATCACTGCAGGACAACTAAGTCTAGGTCGGCCCATATCCCGCCTACCTCCTGCCCTAACCACTTCTTCAAAAACTCCCCTTTTCACTCTGGGCGCTCAGCAGCACTGAAAAGGCCCAAGCTGCTTTTAGATACGTCTAAAACCTATTTCGATTATTGGCACTTGGACGACCTTTCTTTTTGATCGTCCAAGTGCCGATTTAGGCAGGTTTTTAGATGTATTTCCTCTTCAGTTTTCCTTTATTTCCGCGTGTGCGGATCGCCGGACTAGATGGACCCCAGGTCTGATCCGGTGCAGGCATTTCTTATGTTCTTATATGGGAATCCTCTGTGTTTATCCCATGCCTTTTTAAAACTCTGCTGTCGGTTTTGTCCAACTACCGCCACTGGGAAGGCATTCCAAGCATCTGTCACCCTTTCCATGCAAAATTATTTCATGATGTTGCTCTTACCTCCTTGCAACTTCATTTCACTTTCTCTGATTTTACAGTTTCCCCATCTTTACAAAAGCTTTGTTTCTTCATTAATGCCTTTCAAATATATATATATTTCTTTAAATAAGCTTTTCCATAACAAGACCACAAAATGGACATCACATCTTACTCATAGACATGTAGTTATCCTGTTCATTCATGCGTAAAAGTGGTGCTTAAATTAAGCTCTGGAATTCACTGTCAGAAAATGCAGTAAAAGCATTTAGAATAACAGGGTTTAAAAAAAGGTTTGGATAAATTCCTGGAAGAAAAGCGCACAGAACATTATTAAGGTGGCACTGGACAAATTTCATTGCTTATTTCTATGATAAGCAGCATGAAATCTACAGATTTTTAATACCAGTTTAGCAACAGGGATTTTCCCAGACATCTGGAAACAGACTTCTGTTAGTCCTCTTCTTAAGAAATTTAATCTCTGTCCTCAGGACAGTGTAAATTATCATCCTGTGTCTAATTTGACCGCTCTCTTAAAGGATTTTGAAAACTGTTTTTTGAGAACTCTCTCAGTATGTTGAGAACAAGCTAATCGTGCACCTCAGTCAGTCCAGATTTAAATCAGGTTTTAGCGTGGAAACCATGTTAACCATCTTTTTGAATGAGATTCACAATGCCTTCAATCAAGGTAACATGGTAAGAGCAGCTTCCCTCGACCTTAATGCTGCTTTTGATTTGGTTGACCATGACCTCCTTCTATCAAGGCTTGAGGACTTTGGTATCTCTCTTTCTTAATAACAAGAATCTGTGTTATTACCCATGCTCTTCAACATATTTTTAGATCCACTAGCCACCACTATCAGTCACTTGGGATAAAAGTATATTATTACACTCTCTAAAGTTGAAAGGGGATAGATTCTGTACAAACGTAAAGAAATTCTTCTTCACCCAGAGTGGTAGAAAACTGGAACGCTCTTCCGGAGTCTGTTATAGGGGAAAACACCCTCCAGAGTTTCAAGACAAAGTTGGACAAGTTCATGCTAAACTGGTGAGACTGGACTCATTTGGAACACTGGTCTTGACCTTGGGGCCTCCGCATGAGCGGACTGCTGGGCAGGATGGACCACTGGTCTGACCCAGCAGCGGCAATTCTTATGTTCTTATTACACGGGTAGGGCTTATTTTTATCATGTACATGATCATCTCTCCCTTCCTTTCCTTCACCACAATTTTTCCTCTTTCCTTTCTTCCACATGTGCAACATCTTTCCAACCCTCTCACCCATCCCCTTGTGCCTTCCCTCTGCAGCACCTTTCTATCCCTCCTTCCCTTCCATCCCCCGTGCAGCAGAACCCTTGCCCAGCTTCCATCCTTCCCACCCTCCCTTCCCTCATGCAGCAGAACCCTTGAGCACCCGCTGCCTCCCCCGTCATGCAGCTGAACCCCTGCTGACCCTCCATCCTTCCCTCCCAACCGAACCCCGCCGACTGCAACCATAAATACCTTCTGGCAGAGGAGCGTCAGGCCAGAAGCACTCACATGCCACAATCTAACAGTTGATGCAACGAAGAATTGTTATATGTCAAGCACAAGTTATATTGGTTGCTGCTATACCTGGTTATACGGGTGAACATTGAATGGAAGTTTACAAGCGACTATTTTAATTGGGTTGAATGTACTGAGAGGGGCTCTATGTATGTGATAATTGTAAGATATGTGATGTGATTTATGAATAGTATTTATTTGAAATGTTTAGAAGATGTAATTAAAAATGTAATAATCTCTCTCATGCATATTCATTAGGGATATCCTGAAAACCTGACTGGCTGGTGGTCCCCCAGGACAGGGTTGGGAACCACTACACTAGAGGAAAGGAGAGATGAGGGAGATATAATACAGATGTTTTAATACTTGACATATATTAATAAGGCCCCCTTTTATCAAGTGGCATTAGGGTTTTTTATCGCAGGTCGCTGTGGTCAAAGCTCTGACACCCATAGAATTCCTTTGAACATCGGAGCTTTTACCACAGCAACTCATGATGAAAAAAACCCTAATGGAGTTTGATAAACGAGGGCCTAAAGCACAGGTGTCAAACTCAATGCCCGCAAGCTAAATCCGGCCCGCCTGGTCATTTTATGTAGCCCGCAGTCCGATGCCCCCCGTGGCTGGATCCCTCTTCACAGCCGCAGTGTGCCCCGCGCCTCATCCAGAAGCATTCCCTCTTCACGTTGCGACGTTAGAGAGAAGACTTCCGGTTTAGGCACAGGACGCACATGGCTTCGTGCACACTGCGGCTGTAAGGAGGAGGTAGCCGACCACCAGATAACACTGGGGGGGCATCGGACCACGGGCCGCATAAAACGGCCAGGTTGGAGCCAGACAGAAGGTAAGACATCCACGGGAGGGAAGCACAGCATGGAGGGAGGGAGACAACAAAGGTAGGGGGAATGATTTTATTTTTAATGTGGAGGGGCATAATCGAAAGGGATGTCTAAGTCCATTTACGTCCATCTCGCAAGTCGTCCAAAGTTAAAAAGAGCTTAAGACACACTTTCGAAAGATACGTCCAACTATTTTTTCGTTCTGAAAATCGTCTAAGTATACATCCTGCCGCTCTGATCGTCCAAGCCACTAAATCGTCCAGCTTTATACCACATTTTCGTCTAACTTTCCGTCCAAGTCCAAAACGCCTAGAACAAGCCCTGTTGGACGTGGGAGGGGTCTGCAAAGTGATGGGCTGCACACCCAGACATGCCACCTAAACAGTGGGGTACCTTATAGGGCACTGCGGTGAACTTCACAAAAAGGGTACCATGTCTTCTCCTCTCTACAGCTCCCTTATAGGTTATGGTGAGCCCCCCAAACCACCTCCAGAATCCCCTAGACCCACTTATCTACCACCCCAATAGCTCTTATGGCTGCAGGAGCCACTTATATGCCAGTAAAAAAGGGTTTTGGGGGTGTATAGGGCAGTGCACATGTTTAAGTATCAATACAGTGATTACAGGGGCTTATTGGCATGGGTCCTCCTCTCCATGAGTCCCTAACCCACCCCCAAGACGACTTAAGCTGCCTCTGGGCTGGACGACTAGGCTTTCCTATGCCAGGCTGCCAGGTGATGATGGCCTGGAGGCTGAATTTTAAAGTTGTGATTAATATTTTTATGGGGATGGGGGGTTGGTGATCACTGGGGTAGTATGTGGGGGTCTGTTTTATGTATTTGCAGTGCTTATCTGGTGACTTTAGGTGGTTTTTAGTGACTTAGACCAAGTTTTACATGGTCTAAGTCACAACGTCCAAGTTCCGTCTAGGCTCTGTTGTTAAACTTTCGGTTATACATGCTGTACAACTACGGTAAGTCTAAGCCGGCCCACGTCCCGCCCAACTCCCGTCCTCGACACTCGTCCTGAAATGCCCCGTTTAGCTTTGGTCGTTCAGCGGCACTATGAAGGCCTAGGTCGTTTAGAAATACGTCCAAAACCCGGTTTTATTATCGGCACTTGGACGTTTTTGAGAAATGTTCATCCAAGTGCCGACTTAGGCTGGTTTTTGGACGTTTTTCTCTTTCAATTATGAGTCCCTTAGTGTTTGAATTGTGTCAATTTTGAGAATTTTAATTGACTGTCAATCTTTTGCACTGCTAAGGAAGAAATACATTTGTTTCTTTTTCTCTGGGGGTTGTACTGCATGCAGAGTCTTGAATCTTTGGGTTTCTTTTTTATATATTAGTACTTTTAGTTTGTGGTCCCGTAGTTGCATGGGGTTATCTGTGTTCTGTTAGGAATGAATGTTGAGAAGCATGCAGTGTGTTGTGTGTAGTTTAATTTTGTGGTTAACCATTATGTGTTAATAAGATTATATTGTGTGTGTGTATATAAAAAATGAATGGAAAAAATGGTGTTATAATTAGTACTATTATGGGGGTGGGGTATGGGGCAGAGATTGGGTGGGGTCTGGCCTGCGACTTAGCCTGTGTTTTGGATTTCGGCCCCTTAATGTGATTAAGTTTGACAGCCCTGGCCTAAAGGAATATAAAATTATTTATTTTTTTTTTACAATTTTCTTTTCTATTATAAGAAAAAAAACAGCACATTTTAACAGTTTCAAATCCTTTAATCTCTATTCTAAACTTTTGTAATTGTAACTCTTTCAAGATAGGAGTGTTTCTTTATTTTCTTTTTTAAAATTTACTATCCATATCACTCTCTCTGGTTAATACTATGACATCTTACACTGAAACTGCTGTGATCTTTGAAAGCTGGATGGAATGTTTCTAAGGTAGCACAATGATCCTTGATCAAGTCAACAGCTTCTTTATCACCAGACAAGAGGAGTCGGAAAGATGATTATGTGCATTGTCATGGTGTCCAGAGGGCCTCAGCCAAACCATTCTATGGGAACAGATGGACATGGCTGCCATCCTCGATCTTATAAGGACCCTATCTACAAATAGAGAGGACTGAAGAATAACAGTACAAATCTCAATGGTTAAAAACACAAAGGATCTCTAAATAGAATCAAAATAAAACTTAAATGACCTCATAGTTGTTGATGTGCTATAGTGGGCAGGAGTGTGCTTACACAACTCTAGTAAGGCCAGTGCCAAGCAGATTTCTATCAGGATCAAAATTCTGTCGATAGTACATCAGATACTGTATCATGCATCCCCTAATGCAATGCAAGGATTTTTTATTTATCGTCCTAGAAGGTGTTTAAGGTCAGAACATAGTATGAAATTAAGTTTGGGTAGTAGGATGATAATCTCTTGTTCCTGAATTGATAACACTATGTTGTCAGTAAGGGTTGCGTGCAAAACTTTGGAATGCTTTGCCAGGAGGTTAGGCTTCAAGAAACTGTTGAAAACACAACTGTTTGAAAATGCTTTCTTATGATGAGATGTGTAAATGTTATTAACTGCTTATGCTTTAATGCAATAGATTTTTTGATTTGTATAAGATGGTTTTTGAAGAGCAAAGTGTTCTTCCCTTTATTGAACATGTATGTAATGTCCAATCTTATGAATGTTTTATGTAAACTGTTTAGGTCTTATATAGTATATAAATATTTTAAATAAATAAATATATCACATCCGTATCATATGCTTTGATTGTGGGTGTTGTGTATCTCAGTGCTGTTAGTGCTAAGACAAGTAAAATGCTGTTAGTTAGCAATATTATTGGATTGTGGGTTTAATCATGTATTAATAATGACTGTGACAATGCTGCAGCCATAATAAAAATAAAAACACTCTTCAGACTATTGGCATGCTTTTGTGGTACTGTGTTGCATCATATATAGCTGCCTATATGTGGCTGGCATAGTTCTGAATTGCTGAATGCCCTGTTTGTGATAACCAGTGTCTAATCATAAGAAACATAACCTACAAGGAACAGCAGAGGTGCAGCTCTAGACAACTTGTTGGGCAGACTGGATGGGCTGTGCAGGTCTTTGTCTGCCATCATGTGGAACAGCATTTTAGATAGAATAAACAAATGGGAAATCAGACAACCAAAGTGGGATGTCTTAAGTTCCACTATAACATTCATTCAAAACCCCATATGGAAAAAGGTACAACCTCTGCAACGCTTAGAAGGCCTTTCACACACACTCATACAGCACAAAGTGTTAAAGCAGCAGGAGAACACAGAAAAAAACAAAACAAAAGAAGAAGTGGAGAAAAGGCCTCAGTTCTGTTTCATTTGGCAAAAAAACTCCACTTCTACAAAACACTCCTGCATACACACAAAAACTGTAGGGCAAAAAAGCACTGTAATAGCCTGCAGAGTAATGTCCAACAGTACCCGGCTGCTTTGTCCAGGATTGTGGATTGAGAAGAGCCTGGAGATCGGCAGCAGCTAAGTGATTTTTTTCATTGGCCTCTTTGCTTGATTTTGGACCACAGTGCTTTTGTGCCCCTCGTCCACACTTTCACGTTTTGGGGTTGTGTAGCCTGGGTGCTGTTGGACATTACTCTGCAGGCTATTACAGTGCTTTTTTACCCTACAGTTTTTGTGTGTATGCAGGAGTGTTCTGTAGAAGTGGAGTTTTTTGCCAAATGAAGCAGAACTGAGGCCTTTTCTCCATTTCTTTTTTTGTTTTCTTCTGTGTTCTCCTGCTGCTTTAACACTTTGTGCTGTATGAGTGTGTGTGAAAGGCCTTCTAGCGTTGCAGAGGTTGTACCTTTTTCCATATGGAGTTCTGAATGAATGTTATAGTGGTATAAGCTGACCCTTTATCCCTAGGTTAAGAGCGTAATGTCTTAAGTTCCTCCATTATTTTAGAACAGGATCTGCTGACATAAAACACATGGTGAAATGGGTGTCTATATGCTGCAGTGTGCAGCAGGAACATCCATTTCAGAAAGAAACCCATCCAAAATATTATTCCTGGTGGAATATTGTGCAACTGCACAGTGCAGAATTCAGCGCAGACCCAGGCAGCAGCAAAACAGCGGCGAACATGGGTATTACAAACACACACGGCTGGCCCCGGGCTCTCCAGGCCTCTCCCCGGGACTGTTTTACCTTGGTTCCCCACAGCTGCCCTGCTCTTGGAAGGCCACTACAGCCTCTTCTCCCTTCTCCCCAAGAACCTGAACCCTAACTCTCACTCCAAAAATAAAAAGTCGCAAAAGCTGCACCTATTTCCCAGCACCCGTCACAGAGCCCTCCTCAGCCCAGGCCAGCACAGCACATCACTTGCTACACCACTCAAATCACTCCCTTCAGTCCTACTGCCACACAAGTGCAGAACACACCAATGTTATGAGCGGCAGGGTCATAAAAGGTATCTTCCAAAATAGTGCGCTTACCTTGTTTTGTTGGTAACATAGAAGTGCTGCTGCTTTTTTTTATTTAAAGCAATTTGACCAAGGTGGATATTTTTAAACATAATTTTACCTCTATAACTTGAACAATGTCCTTTCCCCAAAGCATCTGTTTCTTTTTATCTATCAGCAAAACAGCTGAGGCAGAAAAGAAGGAAACAGCCTCTTTCAAATACGGGGTAAAAGTTCAAAATGGGTACCACGATGCATATATTTGATTAATGACCCAGCAGAGCAGTACAGTCACCCGGCGAATCACCAATCATTTATCATAGTTCAGTAGACAAAACTTTTTGCATTTATAAATGTTTAAACTCACAACTTTGTTGACTTTTATTTTTGTGTATCTACAGAGCCTACCATGATAACCGCACAGCTTTACCATAGTCCACTGAAACTGCATGTGTAATGCTTCTTTTTCTTCTACTGCTGATAATGTTTCCCCACTCGGCTCGGCAACAAATTATCTTTTCTGTGTGCTTGCTTCCATGCTTCAATTAATATTTTCAATAGGGGTATTCCTTGGTAAGTAACCAGCATAGGCATGGCCAGGGCCGGACCAATATTTTGACCAACCCCAGCATCAGCAACTAGACAGCTTGGGGTTGTGGCCCAAGATAGATTTGCTTGACTCCTCCAAACAAAACGGTATTCAACCGTCTCTAAACTTACCTTGTTGCTTGGAACACTGCATAAAGTTACAAGAGGCATAGAACACTTCATGATTTTACCAACTTCAGTGAGGTTTATGGGCCTTAATGCCTCAAATGAGACTTTTGTTTAATGGCTGGTTTGGTTAGGTCTACTTTATACAGCCATTCTGTTTCCTTCAAGAACCATTCCTCTCAATATCTGTATAGAAAAGGCACAAAACTGTTAACACACCTGAAGAAGGAATTAATGAAGGTTGTTTGGGATAAACTTATGGTCCCCAAACCTATCCTGGAGGACATCCAGCCAGTACCTTATTGGCTTGGCAGCCTCTTCATGCTTTACGCTTCAATCAGAACTGGCCTCTATTGACCTATGCAGCTATAAGCCTTCATTTGCAATTACTCAGAGTCTTTCCCTCATTTTATAACTGTCCATCTAGTCCAGTCATTGCAGTGATGGTCAGGAACCACAGACTGTGGCTCTCTCAGAATCCCTTACACATGCACACCAAATCCAGCCAACAGGTATCCCAGCAAAATGCTCATCAAACAGTGGCTGTTACTTCCTTCCTTAGATGCTCTGAACATTGCAGGTACTACTTCAGTTCAACAGCAAATGACCAACTAGGTCAATTTTGAGAAGTTCCATCATCAAATTGTTGGTACCGATAATTCAGTATGGTCAGTTTGACAAGATCTTGTTCAGTGAATACCGACCCCAACAGAGTACTAACATTAAAAAAAGAAGACCCGGGGAAAATCTTCCTCCCCCCTCCCCCACCACCTATTATTTCTGATAGATTCTGTACTAAGTGGCATTCAGTACTGTGGCATTTTTCTTCATTTCTAAGATAAGCCTATATGCATATTACACATTGCTAAGGCAGTGTCCTTGACTGTCCTTAAGCATTGTTTGTATGCAGTGAAGCAAATATAGCAGAACTGTTAATCCTAAACTATTCACATCTTTAAATTCTTCTCACACAAATACAGAATGAAATAAAATACAAAGCTGAATGAAGGACAGAATAGAATACGACACAAATGCTCAAGCTGTCCATGTAGAATGTTCTATTGAACATGGTTTCATTAATTGATTTCAATTTATTAATCAAAGCCTCCTCATAGAAGTTCACTGTGATTTACTAAGGGGTCTTATTTGCTGATGCTTTTAAGGCAATAAAGTGCATTATTTGGCACTAACATAGCTTAAAGTAGGATTTTTTTATTGTAATGAATGTTAAATAATAATGAGGTTCAAAGCATGTAAATTCATGCAAAGCAGCTCATTATTATTCAAAATATATTTTACAGCTTGCATTAATCTTTGCAAGCTGTGTTATTCACTGAAATTTAAGCTTACCTCAGGTGGTACAAAAAGAAAAGAAACACTTACAAATTATCCAAAATACTGCCGTTAAACTCATTTATAAAGGTAAAAAATATGATCATGTCACTCCTCTTCTGATTAAATCTCACTGGCTCCCCATTAATCATCACATTACTTATAAAATTTTACTATTAACATTCAAAACTCTTGATACTAACGAACCTCAATTCATTAGTAAAGTACTTATTCCATATAACATAGAAACATAGAAGATGACGGCAGAAAAGGGCAGAAAAGCCCATCAAGTCTGCCCACTCTGCTTACCCACCCCCTTTCTATGCCCTAATTACCCAATTTCCTTATCTTGACCTTCGTAGGGATCCCACATGGGTATCCCATTTATTCTTAAAGTCTGGCAAACTGTCTGCCTCGATCACCTGCACTGGAAGCTTGTTCCAATGATCAACCACTCTCTCTATGAAGAAATATTTTCTGGTGTCGCCATGAAATTTTCCGCCCCTGAGTTTGAGTGGGTGCCCTCTTGTGGCCCTTGAGAAAGAAAATATCATCTTCCACTTCGACACATCCCGTGAGGTACTTAAATGTTTCGATCATGTCTCCCCTCTCCCTACGTTCCTCAAGAGTATAGAGCTGCAATTTGTTCAGTCTCTCTTCGTACGAGAGACCCTTGAGCCCCGAGATCATCCTAGTGGCCGTCCGCTGAACCGATTCAATTCTGTGCACATCTTTACTGTAATGTGGCCTCCAGAATTGCACACAGTACTCCAGATGAGGTCTCACCATGGCCCTGTGCCTCACGTTCTCTTCGGTCAACTAACCAAAAACTTCTACTAATTCCTTCCTTGAAAATTATTGGAACCCGTCGACAAGATATGTTTTCAGTATCAGCACCACAACTCTGGAATACTTTACCTCTACAATAAAGAGATTAAAGTAACCTAAGCTATTTTAAAAAGAACTTAAAAAGCTTTTTATTTAAGGATGCTTTTAACTTGTAAATTGCTTTTCTAGCCCTTCTTCCTTCCTTTACTTTCTTCCATAACTTTCTCCCTCTTTATGTTTGTCTTTCTTTTTCCCACTGTATTACTCTATCAGTTTGCCAGTTATACTCATTGTGTAAACATTTTTAAAATATATTTATTGTGCAAATTATGTCTGTTTTTTTGGTTTTCTGTTTGTTGTTTTTGTTTTAATATTATGTTAAACTATATGTTACCTTTATATATTGTAACTCGCTTAGAAAAAATTTTAATAAAGCGATTAATAAAATATAAATAAAACTTGAAACTTGAAACTTATGAAAAGGTAATGTCGGTCAACAGTAGCTAGGGATCACTCCTGTCCTCACTAGAGCTCCCAGGGACACAAGATATGTGCCAGAGGGGGTTCCAGGGTGAAAACGGCAGAAATATTTTTAACAAGGTTCAGGGAGAGTTGAGGGGCATGGGGAAGGGTGCATTGACAGAAAGAGAAGGAGGTAGAGAGAGCTACCAGACTTGTAAGGGGAGCAGAGAGAAAGAAACCAAACCAGACTGTGAAGATTTCCTGTGGGGTTTGGTATGGTCCAGGTTGTATGCTAAAACATGCTTGCAGTCCAAGGTCTGGAGCACTTCTCCAGGATGCAAGTGCAGTTTTGGAAAGAAAACCAGTAGGACTATGGATTGATTTAAGTGAAATTCCGAGACTACTTTAGGAAGGAATTTCAGATGTGTCCTAAGGACTACTCTATTGTAATAGAATCATGTGCAAGACTGATCAGAAACAAGGACATGAAGCTCATTAACTCATCGAGCAGACATGAGAGTTACCAGGACAATAACCTTCCAAGTAAGAAGTTTTAAGGAGCAAGAATGAACTGGTTCAAAAGGAGTCTTCATGAGAACAGAAAGAACTATATTTAGATCCTAAGGGGCTCATAGTCAAAAGAGAAAAACGTCCAAAAACTGGCCTAAGTTGGCACTTGGACGATCATAAGTCAAAAACGTCAAAGTGCCGATAAAAAAACCGGGTTTTGGACGTATTTAAAAACAACCTATGTAAAACCTATGTAAAACATGTAAAACATGGTCTAAGTCACAAAAACCCACCTAAAGTCACCAGATAAGCACTGCAAATACATAAAACAGACCCCCACATACTGCTCCAGTGATCACTGACACCCCCCATCCCCATAAAAATATTAATCACACCTTTAAAATTCAGCCTCCAGACCATCATCACCTGGTATCCTGGCATAGGAAAGCCTAGTCGTCCGGCACAGAGGCGGCTTAAGCCGTCTTGGGGGTGGGTTAGGGACTCATTCAGAGGAGGACCCATGCCCATAAGCTCCTGTAATCAGTGCATTGATACTTAAACATGTGCACTCCCCTATACACCCCCAAAACCCTTTTGTACTGCCATATAAGTGGCTTCTGCAGACATAAGGGCTATTGGGGTGGTAGATAAGTGGGTCTAGGGGATTCTGGTGGTGGTTTGGGGGGCTCACCATGACATATAAGGGAGCTGTAGTGAGGAGAAGCCATGGCACCCTTTTTGTGAAGTTCACAGCAGTGCCCTGTAAGGTACCCCACTATTTAGGTGCCATGTCTGAGTGTTCGGTTCATCACTTTGCAGACCCCTCCCACGTCCAACAGGGCTTGTTCTAGGCATTTTGGACTTGGGTGAAAAGTTGGACGAAAATGTGGTATAAAGATGGATGATTTAACGACTTGGACGATCAGATCTGCAGGACATAATTAGACAGAAGGCAATGGAAGCAGCACTGCTGTGCTTATCTAGCACTGTTAACTTTCAAGAGAATAGGGTTACATTAATATAACTATGGTATCTTACTCCTGCCAGACTATCACATTTTTTTCTGTTATTTTGGCACTTTGATGAAGAAAATGTGGTGGGAGAGGAACTACGGGACCTATCTCAAAGTGGACCTATCTCAAAGTGCGTGCTTACTGAATATGGTGCAGTATAAGCTGCAGGGCCTTGCGATAACATGGGACCCGGAGGTCTACATTATTTGCTTAATAGACCAGTTCAGGAGAACACTTGAGATAGTAACATCTTGTCCAATATTGTCTTAATGCAGCACGTCTTACTCTGAAAATTGGAGACTGTTCTACCTGCTTACAAAACTATGCTTTATAGCTGATATGGAAAAGATCATGGCACAACATAACAAAACCCAGGATAAATGGGAACCCTTTATTACTTACTGCTCATATAATTTGTTTATGGACGTTCATTGCTCATTTGTTTTATTGCATAGTCCAGTGGAGGAGGGAGAGGATGATTTTGGAGGAGAGTTTTGAGGAACAAGTGGGAGGTTTATATCTCCCACTTGTTCCTAAAAATGAGAGGTTCCTCTTTAGGCCTTTATGTTTGAGAAGAGATTTGTTTTACAAAAAAAGGCAATATACATTATGTAACATTGACTAGAGCTTCTAATAAAAAGACCTCTAAAAATTAAAATAAATATGCATTTTTGCAGAATTTATTTAGATGTGACATTGAGGTGATCATGATTTCTGAATTTATCAAAATCTCTGGGCAAGTACCTGGGGAGACTTTGAAATTGAGGGGCCACAAGGCTAAAGATTACTGCTAGGGATCACCACTGCCATTTTGAAACTCAAAGCCAGTCAGGGTGGAAGTGGAGGAGACTGTTCCTGCCTTGTTCCACTGTGTCATCATGGATGGGCTCTGGGTGAGTCCCAGGGATGGTTGGAAGGTCCAGGGCAGGGCTGTCAGCAATACTGTATTTTGGAACAATTCCCATGCTGCTAACTGCCAAGAAGCACAGCTGTACTTACTGACACCTTGATAAGTGCAGCTGCGCTATCAGCAATTGTGACAACTAGCGCATGGTACCGATCCCGTACACCAGCTGTTACAGCCAGCCACAGTGCTTCTTGGGCCGTAGACATTCCTCCAGAAGCAGGCCTAACTCCTGACATTGACCCTGGGGACTAAGGATATGCACTCCCCTTCTGAAATGTGAAATACATATATCTGTGTTTGTCCTTCCCTCATTGTGTCTTATTCCCACCCAAACCACATCTTCTTGCCAGATAGACTTACAGTAATTTAGATACAGTATTTGGATCCTGGAGTCCCAAAATCAGGTTACAGACATCTAAATCATGAATGGACCTTCTTAGAAAATAACTAGGGCTGAATGCCTAAGAGTCCAATTTAGGAGCATAACTTTCGAAGTTAGAAGCATATACCCTTGAAGTCAGGCCCACAGAGTTCAGAGCACTACTGTACAATTATGGTAAACATACTTTACATCCTGTATTAATAAATTTTATATAGCAACCATACCAAATCTCTTTATGGGTTGGTAAGCTACTTTTGTTCTATACTCTGCACCAAAATATTCAGAGGTCTCTCAAATAACTTGACAAATTATAGAAAAAAGAAACATGATGGCAGATAAAGGCCAAACCATAGAGCTGCCTTGTGCTCAATCCTTCTAAACCTCTCTCTATTAAAAGCGAAGATTTGCATGCTCTCTCAATTACACAAACATGACCACTGACATGACCTAGGAATAACCTTTTAAAATATGTCTTTCAGTTCTCAATCACTGTCACCACATTCACTGTCCACAAATGGAAGAAGGTAGCCACCAATAAATAATGCCTTGCTAGTGATCACATTTCTGCCAGTGCAGTTTTTTTTTTGAGCTCAGACAGGCTGGTTGACGTCTCTAGAAACAGGGGGAAGCATGGTTTGGTCGAGGCAATATGTTTTTAATGAGCCATATAATGTTTTTCAAATTATGCTGGAATCATTAATTTTTTAGAAACTAGACAGATTCTCCCACCCTGAGGAAATGCCAGGAATTCATGATGTGCATTTCTCAGTCCATTTTACATCTTTACTACCGTCTGGCTTTTTCACAGAACCAAGCAAGGCCTTCTCCCTTTATTAAAATACAGTCAGAAAGGAATATCCCAACCAGAAAGCATAAACTTGTCAATTGTTCTGTAATGATTAAAAAAATTCCACTTCCAACTTTTAAAGCAGCTCTTAAGACTCACTTATTTAAAGTGGTGTTTGGAGATGGCTAGGTGATTGGCGCTGGGTGTCAGTGAATCACGTCTAGTTTTGGAAGAATACTGAAAATGTTTTATGCTTATTGATATGAATGATATTGTTTCTTGTGTGTTTCTTTTCTATACAATTTGGAGTTCTTTTTCTTTAAATTAATTTTAATTGTAAACCGCTGTGCTGTATTTTTATGAATAGCACATATAAACCATAGACTGGGGTTAGGTTCAAGGTGCAAGGTAATGGACAGCCAAGCACTGCTTCCAGGCATAGGTTTATCAACCACAATGAACCTAAACAAACTTAGCCAATGAGAGGCAGAACAAATAGAAACAGCAAATACTGTATTTTTCACTCCATTAGACGCACCTGACCATAAGACGCACCCTAGATTTAGAGGAGGAAAACAAGAAAAACATTCTGAACAAAATTCTCCCTGCCAGGCTCTGCACTCAACCCCACACTCCTTGCCAAGCACTGCACCCTGTTCCCCCCCCTCCCTGCCAGGCTCTGTACCCTGTCCCCCCTTTTGGTGGTCTAGTGGTAGGACGGGACAGGGCAGGCAGGCCTCCACCCACCCACCCCCGGCAGGCAGCAGGAAAGCCCTGGCCTCTCCCTCCTCCCTCCCTATTTTTAATTTGGCAGGGTGGGCGGGCAGGCAGGCAGGCAATCCCCGGCCTCTCCCTCCTCCCTCCCTACTCCCCAGGCAGGCATCAGGCAGGCCCCAGCCTCTCCCTCCTTCCTCCCTACCCCCAAGACAGTCAGCAGGCAGGTACCGGCCTCCTCAACCCCCCAGGCAGGAAGCAGGCAGGTCCTGACCCTCTTCCTCCTCGCCGATGCCCTCGAATAATTAATCCTGCCCTGGTAGTTACACCTAATCAAAAAACCATCACTAGACCCCCACATGCCGCTCCAACTATCACCCCATCTCCCTCCTCACATTCTTATCCAAGCAACTTGAACATGCTGTTCACTGCCATTGCCTGGACTTCCTTTCATCTCAAGCTATTCCTGACCAACTTCAATTAGGCTTTCACTCACTGCATTCCATGGAAACTGCCCTTGATAAAGTCTCTAATGACCTGATCCTGGCCAGATCCAAAGTCCACTACTCTATCCTCAGCCTTCTCAATCTATCTGCTGCTTTTGACACTGTTGATCACCACCTACTCCTCAATATGCTGTCCTCAGTGGGGTTCTATGGTTTTGTTCTCTCCTGGTTTTCTTCCTATCTCTCCCATTGCACTTTCAGTGTATGCAATGGTGGATTCTCCTCCACTGCTATCCCACTATCAATCGGTATACCTCAAGGCTCTGTCTTGGGACCTCTCCTTTTCTCCATCTATACTCTTGGTACACTGATCTTCCATGGGTTTTAGTATCACCTCTTTACTGATGACTTCCATATCTACCTTTCCACATCAGATATCTCTACAGGAATCCAAGCCCAAGTCTCAGCCTGCCTGTCTGACATTGCCACCTGGATGTCTCATCGTCTTCTAAAACTCAAAATGACTGAAGACCAAGCTCCTTATCTTTCTACCTATACCCACCTCCCTCTAATCTCTATTTCTGTGTACAACACTCTCCTCCTCCCTGTCTTATCAACTCGCAATGTTGGGGTCCTCTTTCATTCCTCTTTCTCCTTCTCCGATGAGATCCAACAAACCGCTAAAGCCTGTTGCTTCTTCCTCTATAACATTAACAAAATCCAACCTCTTCTTTCTGAACACATTACCAAAACCCTTATCCACACTCTCATCATGTCTCGTTTAGATTACTGCAACTTGCTTCTCTCAGATCTTTCACTCAACCATTTCTCTCCTCTTCAATCCATTCAAAATTCTGCTCAAGTCACTTCATTGGCTCGGAATCCATTTACGAATACAGTTCAAACTCCTCTTATTGACGTACAAGTGCATTCACTCTTCAGCCCCTCAATATCTCTCTTCACTTATCTCCCCCCATGTTCTCCCCTGTGAACTCCATTCAATCGGGTAAGTCCCTCCTATCCATATCATTCTCCTCCACTGCGAACTCCAGACTCCGCACCTTCGATCTTGTTGCACCGTATGCCTGGAACAGACTGCCTGAGTCATTATGTCATTTAAATCCAAACTAAAACCCCACTTTTTTGAGGCTGCTTTCAGCTCCTAACTCCCACTCACTGTAATATCTATTCTATCATTCTCTCTGTAAGAAACTCCCCAACTCCCATCTGTCTCATTTGTTCTTTCTATCTGCCCAAATTAGATTGTAAGTTCTTCTGAACAGGGACCATGTTAAATGTACAGTGCTGCTGCATATGCCTTAAAGGGCTATAGAAATGATACTGTAAATAGTAGTAGTAGAAAGTTTTTGGTATATAGTTATAAAATGGTGAGTACAAATCTATATTTTGGACTCATCCAAACTATGACCCTTTGAAATCAGTACATCTTGGCTATCTCGTCTAAATAGTGGCTTTCTAAAATCACCATATGCAAGTGTGAAGATTCTTCCAAAATAAGGCCAAAAAATTGTCATACTGCATAAAAACAAAGGTTCTTCAAGCCCAGTATTTTGTTTCTAATAGTGGCTAATCAAAGTTACAGGATCCTAAGGAGTAGATCCATTTCTTATTGCTCTTACCTAGAGATAAGAGAGTGGCTTTTCCAAGTCTATCTAGCTAATAATAGTTTATGGACTTTTCCTCCAAAACCTTATATAAACCCAGCTATGCTATCTGCCTTGGCATCTTATGGCAACATATTTTATAGTTTAACTTCGCATTGAGTGAAAAAAATATTTTCTCCAATTTGTCTTAAATGCTATTTTTACCTTCTTAAAATGTCTCCAAGTCCTAGTAACAGATGCCTGGTGCCGCTCAAGCAGGAAGGCTCTGCCTCTGCTCTCTTAGAGCCCTGCTGCCTCCAGCCCACCAGGACCGCAGAAAAAGCTTCCTGCCTTTGCAGGATTGTTCGGGCCGACTCTGCTCGTTCCAGCGTCGGATTCATCAGCGTCGGATTTTTCTTCAGCCCTCTGAGGGCCGCCGAAAGTCCCACCCCAGCGACTTTTCCAAGGCAGAGGAAGGAGGAAGTTTTCCTCCATCTTGTCCCTCCTTCCTCCGCCCGGTGCCGCTCAAGCAGGTAGGCTCTGCCTCTGCTCTCTTAGAGCCCCTGCCTCCCTCTAGCTCACCGGGACCGCAGAAAAAGCTTCTTGCCTCGCAGGATTGCTCAGGCTGACTCTACTGGTTCCAGCGTCGGATTCTACCTTAGCGTCTGATCCTTCTTCAGCCCTGGGCTACCGAAAGTTTCCCCCCCAACAATTTCCCACGGCAGAGGAAGGAGGAAATTCTCCTCCATCCTGCTCTCTCCTTCCTCCGAAGGATTGTTTGAATTACCCCCCCAGGACCTGATGCTATACTTGACCTTGTTTCTATGTCTCTTACATGACTCTATCCACCTGCTAAGTACATTCAATGTTCAGGTCCAAGTTCAATGCTAAGTTTTCTCCTTTACCCATAAGTTCCCCTGGCTCTGTTAAGTGAGTCTAGTCCTCTCCCTACCTAGTCGCTTAGATCCCTCCCGACCCTGATCCCTCTCGAAACCACCAGATATCAGTAGAGCTTAGCCTTAAGTCTCACCTTGAGCTGACGCCCTCCCAGGTCCCCCCCCAAAACAGTGTATATACCAAAGTGATTCCACCACTAAGGATCGGACCCTGCATTAGCCTTTTCCTGCTCAGATGCCAAGTTGCCTAGCTCTTCCTCCATTCAAGCTCTCCCTAAAATAAAAAAAACAAACAACCCTCCCCCCAAACCCAAAGCTCCCCTTCTTTCACCATGAAACCCCCCTCTTGGCTCTTCCTCCTTCTACTTTGCTCTTCTCTCAACACCACTCTCTGCTTAATACCTCCTTCTCCCAACCTCCTGGATTCCGCGAATTTCAATAATATCTACCCTGGCCTCAAAATCCCCACTCTGATTCGCACCAGATCTCATCCCTCCAAAAAAACCCTCGTAGAATTAACCACGCCTCTTTAAAGTCTGTTCCCCCTGCCAATCTCCCCAACCTCGCCTACGACTCTCTCACCCCAGTCCCAACACTTTATTGCAACGTCAGATCCGCTTGCAACAAGATTCAAATTCTGAAGGATCTACTCAAGGATTCTGACCCCAGATTCCTATGCATCATGGAATCATGGATTTCAAAAGATGACCTTTTTACACAAAACGAACTCTACTCCCACGGCTACCAAGGCCTCTTCTCACCTAGAACTAACCGTAAAGGAGGTGGCCTGGCATTTCTCTACAAATCTTTCTTCGACATCCAGCTCCTCGAAAAGGGCAGCCACACCTCACTAGAATATATGCTAGCCTCTGTCAATGATGAATTCCACCCTCACCCACTGGGCATCCTGCTTCTTTATCGCCCACCTACCCCTTGGAACAAATCCTCTGATCTTGTCCTCGAGACCATAACAAATGCCTTCCTCAAATTTCAAAGACTACTGATCATTGGGGACATCAATCTCCAACCTAGATGACATCACCAGCAAGGATACGGTTGAGTTTATTAGCTTCCTCACCTCCCTTGGCTTCCCCCCCCTGCTCCATCCCCAACCCATGAAAAGGGGCACACGCTAGACCTCATTAGTTTCCTCGATCTTACCGCTTAAAAAACTTCAGCCAATAACATCCACTGGGATCATGTCCCCTGGCCCGACCACTTCTTATGGGCTTTCTGTCTCCCCATCTTCATGTCGCACCTTGGGGCTCCACCCCGCAGTTCCAATTCCATTACATACCGCAAAAAAATTACGAGCGATCTGTTCTGGTCTAAATTTCTCAACCTATTCTCCTCCGCTCCTAAGCCTGCAGACTCAGAAGCTAATTGGCATAACTGGGTTGCTCTCTCTGAGTCCACCTACCACTCCCTCGCCCCTCTCTCCACTAAATCCATCTCCTACCCCCGCAAGGCCCCTTGGTACCTCTCATATCACAGAGAACTAAAGCAAAAATGTCGAGCCCTAGAGCGTATTTGGAAAAAATCTAAATTCCCTATAGATAGACAGTCCTGGAGAGTCAATATTAAGCTGTACAATACAGTGCTAAAAAAAGCTAAGAAGAACTTCTACTGCGAAAAAATCTCCAGATCCAACAACCAGAGCAGTACACTATTTAATATCTGGCGCTCCTTAACCTCCAAAAAAGACCCTACCTCGCTCCCCTCCTCTCCCTCAGCCGATGTTCTGGCAAAATTCTTCAACGAAAAGGTCTCTACCCTGAGGTGCTCCTTCCCACCTTCAGTCTCCTACAACTCCCTAATAACCGCCGACTCCAATTCTATCCAAGCGGTCTCCAACTCTATCCCAGCCGACAGATCCTGGACTAGCTTTGAGCATGTATCTGAATCCCTGGTTTTCAAACTCTGCCTCAAACTGAAATCCTATAAACAAAACAGACTGACTCTGTAACAGTAACACAACCCCAGAGGAGGACTCGTTTTACAAAAAGTTGAGCTCAGAGATATAAAACTCTGAAGAGGGAGAGGTAACCCCCTCTTAGGGAAAGAGTTTATCTTCCAATCATTGCTTCATAATTGTGACAAACGAGCCCAACTCCAAGGTATGTAAGGTTTAGCTATGTATATATCTCAGTGTGGATGCAATATGCATTCAACAGGCTTTCAAAAAAGAATAAATATTCTGCATTCAGGTAAGCACTAGAGTTTTCAGCACTCATATAGTTAATTCTCAGAAAATACTTATCAGGGTCCCGACGCGGCCCCGTTTCGGTGTCTACTTCAGGAGACCCCGTCTGACAAAGTTGAATTGTACAACGAGTGATAGTCATAAAAAATTTTTAAACACAGGTTCTGAAATGCAAAAACAAAAGGTCAGAATGCAATGGGTATGGGCTGATACATTCAAAAAGCCACCAACCCACGCAAGTATTCAATAAAGCTTACAGCTGACTAACTGGAAGGGAGCACAAAAGTGTACATACCGTTCTGATGTTGAAAAATTTCCGGGTTGTGTTACTGTTACAGAGTCAGTCTGTTTTGTTTATAGCATAGTGCTTTTTCTGACTCTCAGTTACATTGTTCCTGCTTGTAGTCAAACTGAAATCCTGCAACTGTTCCTTGGACCCATTCCCCTCCTACTTATACGAGAAAATTCCCGCATTGGCCATCTCTGCTATTACCAAACTCATAAACTCCGCCCTACATTCGGGCCTTTTTTCCCCAGAAATGGGTCATATTGCCTTGACTCCTCTAGTGAAAAAATCTGACCTAGACCCTTCCACACCATCCAGCTATCGCCCAATAGCAAATATTCCTCTCTTAACCAAGATGCTAGAGTCTATCATATCTACCCAACTCTCATCATACTTAGAGAGATTCTCTATTCTTCTCCCTTACCAATATGGCTTTTGTCCCAACTTCAGCACCAAATCCCTATTGACCTCCTTGATCTCAAAGGTTCAACAACTTCATTCTCGAAATAAGTTTGCCGTTCTCCTACAATTCGACCTTTCTGCCGCTTTCGACGTTGTCCATCATGACATTCTCGTATACCAACTCTCTGAGATAGGTATTAACTCCACAGTTCTCAAAATTAACCCGGGTTAAAAATTTAATAGCTACTTGAGAAAAAAAACAGGGTTTAAAGAAGGGTTTAAAGGGTTTAATGAAGCAGAGAGGATCTGGAAGGAAATATCTGTGTTTTTTTAATTTTTGAGAAGTATGGTTTGTGTATTGTTTGTATTGGTACAGTTTTGAGGTTTTCTGTTGCTGATCTCTTGCACAGGTCTGCTGTCCTTATGCAGAGATCAGCATCAGCTTTCTGAACATTCTAACTGTGAGATTTGACAGTTGGGAGGGTGACTTGGTTCTGTGAGGAGGTGTTTTGGCTTGTGTGGCTCTTGTGAAGGTTTGATTAGGAAGAAGATAAGCACTGTAAATATGCTAGAGCAAGCATGGTCCCTTTTTAAGGACAGTCACCGAGGCGCAGAATCTATATATACCGCATATCAACAAGGGTTCCAAGAGGAAAAAGAGCAAGGAACCAGCGTGGCTCACTGTAGCAGTGAAGGAAGCGATCAGAGACAAGAAGACTTCGTATAAGGAATGGAAAACGACAAAACCGGACAAAAACTGGAAAAAGCACAAACATCATCAACGCAAGCGCATAAGGCACAGTGTTCTCCCTAGCGACTTTTAGCCGGGCGCTTTCAACTGGCTAATTTAAGTGAGCACCCAGCTGTGAATTTCAGACAGACAGTCTGGAAAGGCACTTGTTAAATAGTGAAACCACAACTACCCTTCAAAATCTAGTCGACGGGACAGTACTGGCTACAGCAGTTCTTACTACAGGAGTTCACAAATCTCTCCTTTTTTTGGGCTACTTTTCAGCAAATGGGCTATTTTTCGCCGGTTCCAGTTCCAGACCTCCTATTGCTGAGGGTTTTTTTTCATTGGTTCAGCTGCAGCACAACAGGCCAATCACAAACGACCTTAGAACTCTGAGGTCGTTTGTGATTAGTCCATTGTGCCCTAGCTAAACCAATGAAAATTTCGGCACCGCAGCAGGAGCTTCAACTTTGAGAAAGAGCCATGCTGCCGTTGGTAAGGTATGAGCGCCAACACTAGCGAGCCTGCCATGGCCAAAGAGGAGAGCAAAACCTTCGGACAGACCCTCACTGACTGGAAGCAGTTCATTAACAAGTTTCAAGTTTCAAGTTTATTTCTGTTTTTGATTAATCGCCTATTTTAATTTCTAAGCGATGTACAAGGTACAATAAAATATAATAAAGAAACTTAATAAAATAACAATGTTTTCCAATTCTGACTGACATGAGTAATAGGAAGGCGGGTAAAGTTACATTTTTGGGTATGGTGAAAAAAGGGAAGAACAAAAGGAGGGGTATAAAATTTACCAAAGCACATTTCATAAACAATAATTAATCATCTGTTATTTAGAGATTAAAAGCATCCTTAAATAAGTAGGTTTTTAAAAAGATTTTAAACTTTGCCATATCTTGTTCTGTTCTAATGTACTGGGGGAGAGTATTCCACCATTGTGGCCCCGCGACAGTGAACATGTCAGCCCTACGTGTCCCTATGGTCCTTAATGAAGGAACTGTTAATAAACTTTGCTCAGAAGAACCCGCGGAGTGGAGAGGTCCTGAGGCAGAGGGCCAGCAGCTGGGGTAGGAACCTTGGAGGTGAACCGTTGCGGTGTTTTTGTTTTTTTTTAAATCAGTAGCTTTCATTAATGTGAGAGGCGGTGTGTAGGTGTCTGTGTGTGTCTGTGCGTATGCACTGCCGCCGGCTGTAGTCTCTATTCCCTTCCCTGAGCGGTGACAGCCTTCGTATAATGAGAGAATGCGCTGGCGATTCGGATCCCACTGTTACTAACTGCCTCACCAGGAGAGATTTTTCTCGTAGAGACTTTTTTCCCATCTCCTAACAGTTTTGTTAAAAAAAAAAAGTCGAAATTCGCCACATAGGGAAGCTAAAAATAGAAAGTTGTAAGGGAGGGGGATAGGGAGATGAGCTGAAGATGAAATGCAGGCCTCTTAAGGCAGACTGATGGGCCACTGACTTCTAAGTCCGATCCTGCATTTATTTTATTTAATTCTGTTCACCCCCCCCCTCCTTTTTATTATTTTGTATGTAGAGGGGTCAAATGGAAGATAATTGGGGAAAGTAACTGACAGGAGGAAGAGGAGCTATGGTGTGAAACTGTCAAGCCACCCCCTTTATTTAATCCTGCGGGACAGCTTCAGTGGTTCATTGGGTTTTGTAAAGTTCTCTAGAGTTGAACCTGCTGATCCATGTAAGTTATCCTCTCACTTTGTGCAGATAACTTCTTTTCCCACACCCCATGAGCTCCTCTTTTTATATGGGTGTGTATATGTGGGGTGGGGAGGGGGAGGGAGGGAAGTGAATTATGTTTTGCTTTGATTGACGTATACTATATTTTATTCTTTTCCCAAATGGGGATGCAGTAAGTATACCCTAGGGGGTTCATAATAAAAAAAAAAAAAACCATCTAAAAAATGTCCTAAATGGCTACTTGGACTTTATTCTTTTTTGAAAATGAGTCCCATAGATGTATATTTTCATGTTTGCATTTTTGTGCCCAGCACCCTCTCTTTTACCACATTACTATTTTATTTCTAACTTATGTATGTTTTTGTACTTAGACTCCTGAGGCGGGTCTTAGTGGTCTAAACACGATTCATGTTGAGTTGGTTCCTTTGCACCAATAAAATCCAACCATTTGACCACTATTAGAGTGTATTGATTTTCCATCTTCTCCGCTATTGGTTCCCTGTGTTATTGACTTGCAGAGGAATTTGTTCTTCTGTTGTTTTTGTGCCATTAGTGTGAGGTCACTTTTTTAAAATTACCCTATTACATTACATTACATTACATTTGTGATTTCTATTCCGCCTGTGCCTTGCGGTTCTAAGCGGATTACAGTTAAAAGAGATCAGGACATTACCGAGAGAATTACATTACAACGATTTAAGTAAATTACATGTTGTGGTATAGAAATACAAGTATAAGATATCTGGATTTATCGATAGAATAACTTGACAGGGTTCAAGTAGTTACAAGGTTCAGTGGGGAAAACAATATAGGCAACTGAAGAAGGATACCCAACCATGAACACTTGCTGCCACCCATTGTGTAGACCAGTGTTTTTCAACCTTTTTATACCTATGGACTGGCAGAAATAAAAGAAGTATTCTGTGGACCGGCATCAGTCTGTGCACCGGCGGTTAAAGAACACTGGGCTAAGTCGTGGGCCAGACCCCGCCCATCTCTACCCAATCTCCGCCCCCATAATAGTACTAATTGCACCTTGCACGTCCCGTGCCTCATCTGGAAGCCTTTCCTCTGACGTTGCAACGTCAGAGAGAAGGCTTCCGGTTCAGGCGCAGGATGCCCGTAGGAGCCGTTGCCCGTGGCTTTGTGCACTGAATCAGTGAGGAAGAGGGAGCTGGCTCGAAGATAACGCCGCATCGATTGCACCGTGGACCAGCGGTTGAAGAACACTGTTTTGGGCCTGATGCACGTGCTGGCCTTGTGGACCGACAGGAAATTTCTGTGGACCAGCACTGGTCCATGGACCGGTGGTTGAAGAACACTGGTGTAGACAATAAGGGCTCCTATGGTATCAGTGCACTAACCAGTTAGTGCAGGGGTGTCAAAGTCCCTCCTCGAGGGCCGTAATCCAGTCGGGTTTTCAGGATTTCCCCAATGAATATGCATTGAAAGCAGTGCATGCGCATAGATCTCATGCATATTCATTGGGGAAATCCTGAAAACCCGACTGGATTCCGGCCCTCGAGGACCGACTTTGACACCTGTGAGTTAGTGTGTAGTAACGCAGATGCACCGACATGCCCCCTCCAAATAAAATTAGAATAATAATTTTAGCAGGTGCAGATTTCAGAGTTACCTCAGGACTCCCGAGCACATCCCATGATACGCCTTTTTTTTCTGCATTAGCAGCTTAGTAAAAGGCCCCTTAGTTTCCAAAAAATTAAAATCTAAATGAAGCACTGGGTGTTCTCCTGGAATGAATTCTAAAACAGACACTTTGATGTTGGCTGTATATAATAAAACAGAAGAGCAGATGTCTATGCCAGCAAAAAACTTGTAATTTAAGCAACAGTATCTCTCTGATTCTTCCACCGACTGTAATGCTAGGATTAGTAAATAAAGAAAATCTTTAAAAGGTGCAGCTGATGAGGAACTGGAGCTAGACTTTTTAAGCAAGTATCATGTTTTGTTTCTCATCTCAAGATTTATATTTTCAGATCTCTTTACTGAAGTTAATGAGAAAGAAACATTTACGCCAAACTTTCAACAACAGTTAATTTTTGTTACTAGAACAATGTATTGTCACAGGATCACTTCCCTATTACCCACCTAAATGTCTTCTAGTTTACACACTAATCCTTCCCCCTCAGGGGATTAAGTGCCAAACTTCAGATTCAAGGTATTAAGTACTAAACTTCAAAGCTTCATAGTTTATTTAAATTTTGATCAAACGCTTATCCAAAAGGTACAAAGCGTTCTACAAAGTAATTAAAAATAGCTGGGAGACAAACATTTTAAAATTATTAGACATACACCAACTAAACAAACATACTTATGACCTAATGAAAGAATTCAGAAATGGCTCCCATACCTGTACAAATATTTTCCTCCCTGTACCCATTTTACTTGCAGACATATTTTCTATGTACAACAATTTATGTATTTCATTTCTCCATAATACTAAGCCTGAGGGCCATAATTGTATCCAATTGATTAAAATGCATCACTTAACTATTAAACATGCCTTTTTTGAACAAAATAAGACCCTCAAAACCTAAATCCAAGTTATTGCACACATCAAGGAGACAAACCTGGGGTAGGGTTACCATATGGCTCCAGAAAAATGAGGATTGATTGAGACATCTGTTTTTTTACTTCCATTGTTTTCAGTGGAAGTAAAACCTGGATATCTCTATCCATCCTCTTTTTTTCTGGAACCATATGGTAACCCTAACCTGAAGAGACTTTTCACTCAATAAACTCATCAAATCAGTCCACAACCCAAGGGGAAATTATTTACATGGTGACATCTCTACCAGGGAGAAAGAGAGATAGGCAGAGAGACACAGATATACAAATGAGGGAACCTCACACCAGGATGGAGGAGAAGGTAGATACATGCCAAGAGGGGATACACAGGACTGTTAAAGGTGAAATTTGTCCTTACTTTTTAATTTCCTTTCCTCGAGTCCTGCTAGATCAGTCCACGCCTATTGCTATGTTCCCCTATCAGCAGATTCCAATAACAGGTGGTGCAGTCAGAAGCATTTCAATATTTTAATTTTAAAGCCACTCAACAAAGAGAACAAAAAATAAATTAAAAAAACAAAAACAACAGGAGAACCTCCACAGGCTCCCATAGCAGTATTCCCTCTAAGCCAGTGGTCTCAAACTTGCGGCCCACTAGGTACTATTTTGCGGCCCGTGGTCTGTATTAGTGCTGTCTGTACTAGTGCTGCCTATACTTTGCAGCGTCCTCCGGCTTCCCCTATGGCCTCCCGCTCTTACCTTCAGATAATTGCCGTAGCCTGCAGAGATGATTGCCGGTGCTGTAGCAATCCTTGCAGACTGCCGTCGTTCTCAGCAGCACGTTCCCTCTGCCGCGATCTTGCCCCTGAAGTCAGAAGAGGGGCGGGACTGCAGCAGAGGGAATTTATTCTGAGGGAAGGCACAATACCAATGGTAGGCCACAAGGATTGTTCTTGGTCCAGTTCTTTCAATATTTTTATAAACAATATTGTGGGAAGGCTGTCTAATAAGGTTTGCCATTTTCTAGAAGACACCAAAGTCCTTGATTGTATGGATAACATGAGGAGGGGATCTAGCGAAGCTTGACGAATGGTCTAGAATTTAGCAACTAAGATTTAATGCTAAAAATTCAGGGACATGCATTTGGGTTGCAAAAACCCCAGGGAGTGGTACAGTATAAGGGTGAAGTACTTCTGTGAATGAAAGAAGAGCAGGACTTGGGGTGATCATGTCTGAAAATCCTAAAGTGGCCAAGTAAGTATAAAAGACATCAGCAAAACTGCTTGGGTGAATAGGCAGAAGAATGGCCAACAGGAAAAAGGTGGTAAGTCTCTGATGAGACTCTCTTTAGGTACCGTGTACAATTCTGTAAGCCACACCTTGAAAAAGATATAAATAGGATGGAGTCAGTCCAGAGGGTGACTACTAAAATGGTTGGTGATCTTCATCACAAGCATTTGGGGCAAACTGGAGGATCTCAATATTTATAATTTGGAAGAAAAGTGGGAGAGGGGAGATATGATTGGGACATTTAAATACATCAGTAACATAAATGCAGAGGAGGCGAATCTCTTTCAACTGAAAAGAAACTCTGGAAAGAATGAAGGTGAAAGGGGATAGATCTAGGAATAATCTAAGGAAATACTTCCTTAAGGAAAGGGTGTCAAATGAATGGAACGGTCTCATGTTGGAAGTGGTGGAGATGAAGACTGTATCTGACTTCAACAAAGCATAGAAAAACATATAAGGATCTCTAAGGGAGAGGAAGGGGTAAGCAGATGTTATGGATGGGCAGATTGGATAGACTATAATGTCTTTCCAATTTGACTTATTATAATCCTTGGTGTTTCATGGAAGTGAGAAAGGAGAATAACAATATTTAATCAAACCTTAGGTTATATTTTAAGTGATGTCTGTCTTTCCTGTATAACCTTTTTTTCTTTTGGATTACAAGGCTTCCACATGGAATAAAAGAAAGCATTTTTTTTCTATTTATGAACTAAAATTAAAGGTTAATTTACATGTTTTGAAAGTCAAATTCATGGAGCTAGCAGCTGATGATGGAATTTTATTTTTACATCAGAACAAGTAGAAAGGCAAATTGCTCATTTTAATGAGACCAACTCATTCAGTCGTGCACCTGCAGCCCAAGTCATCATGGTAGAACGGAAAAAGAAGGAAAATGCAGTTTCTCCTTTTACCCACTAGAATGTCAAAGGCAACTGAAAGACATATCTGAGAAGAAGTAGACAATAGTTTAAAAGCCACCGACTCACATGGACCCCAGTGCTGAACACAGCCTAGAAGACAGTTCTGTAGTAAGAGCAGCTAATCTAAACCTTAAGTTTATATACCGCATCATCTCCATGAGTATGGAGCGCGACACGGTTTACAAGAACTTAAAATAGTAGGTAGAGAGGAAGAAAAAAAAGGATTACATGAATTTATATGAAGAAGGGGGGGGGGGGAAAGGGGGTGAAGGATAGAGTTACAATTTGCTGAAAAGCCAGGTTTTCAGTTGTTTGCGGAATAACTGAAGGGAGCTCAGGTTCCGCAACGGGGAGGTGAGGTCGTTCCAAAGACCTGTGATTTTGAAGAGAAGGGATTTTCCCAGTTTGCCTGCATAGTGGATGCATGCCGCGTAGGGAGGGGAAGGCTAGTTTATACCTTTGGGCAGTTCTGGAGGAGTCAGGACTGGAGGAGTTGAAAGACAGTGGGATAAAAGGAGGGAGGATGCCATGAATGATCTTAAAAGCCAGGCAGGAATTGTGAATGTCCTGTGTAGTTACTTTGCATTTATTTAATGTACTGCAGTTCTCTTTGTAGTCCACGTGAATGCAACAAAAAAACACATTTTGATTGGACTAACAACATATTTCTTGACCAGCACTCAGCAACTAACACCTTTTTCCCTTTATATTGTCTTAAGCATTTGACTGAATTAAGAGGGATTACGGTAATAGACCATCTACGCACTAAGATCCCTAAAGTAAGTGAAAGGCGGTCTTTACCTCAGTCTCCGAACCCCAGTCCTGAAGTATAATACACTAACAAGTAAGTAAAAAGGGAAGTCTGGAGTGTAAACAGTTAATATGATATTCAGGCCCAAATTCTATAACCAGCGCCTAAAGTTAGGCACCTATTTCGGAGGCGCCCAACTAGATAGGCGCCTATCTAAATTGAAGAGCAAGCTCAATTAAGCTTTTTCATCAGCACTGATTGAAACATAGGCGCCTATCAAGAAAGAGCGATTCTGTAACAAGGCGCCTCTAAAAATTTAGGCGGCCTTCAAAAAAATAGGCGCTAGGCATGGGCGTGGCTACATGTTAGGAGCCTTGTTGCAGAATCACTGCTCTTAAGCGCTCAGCTAGGCGCCTAACTTTTAGTTGTGCCTAGAGCTGGCCTATTTAATGGGCGCCTCCTTATTGCTCTTGGGGCAACCTTTTTTCTTCGTCACCCATGTAAATGTGTGATAATTTATCAAACGCAAAATATGTATTCTTTGATCCTAGCCAACTTACAACCTTCTTGTCAATGGCTTCTCTGAAAAAAGGAGAGGGAATTTGAGTACTCATTGATTGTTGATTACCTTCTCAGCCTATACAACCTTTAGTCTTCATTTTATTTTGAAATATACATTATATTTACTCGCTGATTCTACATCTTGCTTTCCTTATTTAGAGGACTTGAGCTAAAGTTAAGTTTTATATATATTTATTATTAAGATAGCAGATAATCTGTTTAGTATCGTATTGTATTATATTTATTTTTGGCTTGACTTTACCTTTCTGTATAGGTGGATACTTGATATGTTATTGAATAACGAAATAAAAATAAAAAAATAATGGGCGCCTCCAAAATAAGTGCCACTCAGCATGATTCACTAAACAGCATCCAATTGTGCTTGAATCATGCTGAACAATGCCTACTTAGGTGCCTAACTTTTGGGCGCTTCTTATAGAATTTGCCCTTCAGTGTGTGCTATCAGCAGATGCCCACACTAACAGTTAACTCGATCTTTCTCCTTTCAAGTTTATTCATATTATTTGATTGAACGCTTTTCCAAATTACAAAGCGTTGTACAAAAGATAAAAATATGATTTTAGAGAAATCACTTATACATAATACATTAACCAGACCTACATGGGTTATTGCTTTTTTTAAAAACCATGGGAAACAATAGGAAAGAGGGGAGGAAATACAATTTTTAAAGAAAAAGTACATAAAAGGGACGTACATAAGGAGGGTAGGAAGAAGAGGATTGCTGGCAGAAGTGGGGTCGAATAAGAGAGCTATTGAAAATCTGGTTTTGGAGATGGCAGAAATCGTAAAGTATTACCTCTTGAATGGACTTTATATTTTCAGTTAAAGGCTTCTTTAAAAAGAAGGCACTTTAAGCTACTCTTAAATTTCTGCATTCTGAATACTGTGTGCAATTCTGGAGGCCACATTATCGCAAAGATGTGCTGAGATTGGAGTCGGTTCAGAGAATGGCCACCCGGATGGTCTCGGGACTCAAAGATCTCCCGTACGAAGAACGGTTAGACAAACTGCAGCTATACTCGCTCGAGGAGCGCAGAGAGAGGGGGGACATGATCGAGACGTTCAAGTATCTCACGGGCCGCATCGAAGCGGAAGAAGATATCTTCTTTTTCAAGGGACCCACGGCAACAAGAGGACATCTGTGGAAAATCAGAGGCGGGAAACTACGAGGTGACACCAGGAAATTATTTTTCACTGAAAGGGTGGTTGATCGTTGGAATAGTCTTCCACTGCAGGTGATTGAGGCCAGCAGCGTGCCTGATTTTAAGGCCAAATGGGATCGACACGTGGGTTCTATTCACTAAGCAAAGGTAGGGGAGGGTCATTAGGGTGGGCAGACTAGATGGGCCGTGGCCCTTATCTGCCGTCTATTTCTATGTTTCTATGATCTTGTTCGAGTCTTATATATAAAGGAAGAGAATTCCAAGTCATTGGAGCGGTTACAGAAAAAATAGAAGCACGGCGTGTTCCGATAGTTTTCAAGGAGGGAACGTTAAGGGTAAACTGTGAAGATGATCTAAGAACTCTCGATGAGCTATGTGGAATCAAAAGCCTATCTATAAATGCCGGAGTGTTGGTCTGTTAAGTTCATTCAACCTGTACCATCTTAATCTTTGTACCATCTTTTAATCTTTGTGAACTGCATAGAACTTCACGGTCCTGCGGTATATAAGCTGTTATTATTATTAACCTACTTGCTTAAAACGTAGGTGTCAATCAAGCTTTCTAAATAACTAAGGTGCCTAGATTGACTAGAAATGCAGGTCTAGGCGTCTAACTTTAGGCATCTTTTATAGAATATTCCAGCAACTTTCTAGAATAAGAGTGTACCTCACTAACATGTGTAACTGCTAATTAAAGCCAATTAGTTTTTGTTGGTGCCCATGGACAATTAATGGCACTTAAGTGCCAATTTAGGCCCAATCGAACAATTAAGTTGCATGCGTAAGCGAGATAGTCTATAAAGTGTGTGCACATTTTTATGTGCAACTATGGATTGCCATTTATAGAATTAGCAGATAATGAGACAGTAGCTTTTAATAAATCTGAAGGTGTATGAAGTCAAACAGTAAATAATAGAGAAAATCTACAATCAAACTTGTTTTTGAAACTCAGACTGAGCACTCAATCAAGTGACACACAGAAAACAAAAACTACAAGAAAAAACCCCCTTAAACAGATGTAGAGAAAAATCTAAGTATCTCATTCACAAAAATTGCCCAAAACTCGAAGTGAATTATTACATAATCAGTAAAAAGAATTCCTTACCAAAATATCTTACAAACTTGCAAAAAATATCTTGAGACTAGCACTCTCTCCTTATCAGTGAATACAAAACAAGTTTAAAAAAAACATTCATTCATTATTCAAATGCGTCAGTTGCCCTTACCTTTCTCAATTATATCCAAACAGGGAATCCCTATTTTTTGACTGCTACATGTGGGAAAATTTCTCTGTGTTCTTCTCATCCATGTGCCATCATCAGCATTCCAAAAAACCTGCTGGCTGTCATGGCTGAATACTGGCCCTTAAATTTTCATGCATAAGTCCTTGCCCCAAAGTGCTTCTAATTTAAGTAAATACCTGAGACAGTGGAAGAGAAAGTGCTTTCCTCAGGTAGAGAAAAGTGGGATTTGAACCCATCACAGACCATTAGGCCACTCCTTCAAATGGCAACCTGATCCAGTTGCTCCTCTCCTTTCCAAACATATTTTTAATAGTTTCACAGTTACAAATGTCTAAAAGAGAAACTTCCTAAAATAAAAGACCACCAGAAAAACACATTATTAAGGCATAGGAGGCAAAAAAGAAGAGTAATTGAATTTATTAAAAGTGTTGTGTCTTTTATGATGTTGTTGCTCTCAATAAAAACAACATTTGATTACAAACTGGACAGGTCTTTAAACAAAAATTAGTTATTGGTAAGAACATTGACATTATTTTAGGTTAGGGAACATACTAATATGAATCAGTGCTATACTTAGGGATGAAGAAAATATTTTGTCATTGCTGCAGAACTGTCTACAGAACTACAGTATTATATCGCCCTCCTCTGGATTATCAAACAGAGGACCAGATGTACTTAAGTTATATTTATGGGAAAAATGCTTAGCACATTTGAAGGGAGCTATAAAGAACCCAAAAGATGGATGTACTTGAGGCATCTGTACTACCTTCTTTAATCAGCTTTAAAATTATATAGCACATGTAAAGTACTTAAAAGATTCCTCCAAATCATAAATACTCTGTCTACTTTCCATGGACACAAACACAAATACAATTTTTAGTGTTCCAAACATCTCTGTATGTTTGTCCCTTCACAACTAATGAATGATTTCTGAATTCCCCGACATACATTCTATGAACATCAAATGAAATATTAATGGAAGGAAATTCACTGAAACAGGCATGTGCTTTAGGTGCTCAGGTGGTTCCAGCACATAAGCAGAATTCTTCAAAAGCCAGCTCTGTTCCTTGGCTGACATTTTTAGAGACTACTGGCTCCAAAACATAACTATCAGTGTTCAAAGACAGTGTTGCTTCTGTTTCTCCACAGTTGGAACTGGCAGCATCAAGGTCTGTTTTACTGTGGAAAACCAGCTGTACAAGCAGCTAGCAAGCAGCAAAGATCAATCTGTTCCACAGGGGAAGAAAATCAATTTTCAGAATCTAGGTTTTTCAATGTTGTAGGAAAAAAAAAAAAAAAAAGAGAAAGTGATAATGTGATGGTCTCTAGCAAGCAGCAGAGGCTGAAATGGAAACAGACTTCAAGAAGGTATGGGATAAGCACAGAAGATCCTTAATTGCCAAAATAAATAAAAGGAAGCTAGCAGAAGCATGAGCTAGCAGCATTTAAAGCGCCCTACTCTAACAATTTGACAATGAGTTATGTGACAATCAGAATGAATGGCAAAGTGGATAAAAAAAAAAAAAGTCCTAGTAAAAATGCAGTGACGGGTCAAAAGCGCGGGAAGACAAAGGCACGCCGACAACCGAGCGCGTACAACTGAGTGCAGGGCTTAATCGCGCCGTAGAAAACCCGTATTTTAAAGGACTCTGACGGGGGGTGTGGGGGGTAATAGGGATCACACTGCCTCACGCTGTCATGTTGGGGGGTGTAACTCCCACATTATACTGAAAACTTAACTTTTTCCCTAAAAAACAGGGAAAAAGTTAAGTTTCCAGTATAATGAGGGGGGTTACAACCCCCCAAACCCCCCATAACACCAGCGCAATCTCTATTAAGTAAAGTGGGGGGGGGTGTTCCCCACCAACACCCCCCGTCGGAGCCCTTTAAAATACGGTTTTTCTTGGGCGCGATGAAGTCCTGTGCTCAGTTGTCCGCGCTCAATTGTCGAAGCGCCTTTGCCCTCGCGCGCTTTAGACTATGAACCAAAAATGCAGGCAGTCCCACAGACAAATGAGATACAGTACAACTAAGGAAGTCACTGCAAAGTAGGCACAATTTCTGCAGCAAGGGAATGGGACTTGTATACCACTTTTTCTGTGTGATTTACTAATCAAAGCAGTTTACACTTCTCCCTCGTTATTCGCAGGGGATATAGGCAGAGCCGGACCGCGAATGGCAAAAAACCGCGACGGGAACTCCCTACAGCCATTTCCTCATGGCGATCTGCATGGGGCAGGAACGTAGGAAGATCGCTCCTGCCCCGAAAGCCCGCTAGACCACCAGGTAAGGCTGGGAAGGCGGCAGGGAGGTAAAAAATATGGGTTTTTAAAATTTTCCCCCTCCCCAGAAAAAAATTGCGATTATGTGAAATCGCGAGTGCAGAAACCGTGAATGGGGAGGGGGAAGTGTACTTATTTGAGACAGATACTTATTTTGTACCTGGAGCAATGAAGTGTTAAGTGATTTGCCCAAAGTGACAAAGAGCTGCAGAGGGAATTGAACTCACAACCTCAGGGTGCAGTGGCCACTCCTCCACTAGTATTTTATAAAGACATATAAACAACTTTATAAAATGGTGTCTTAGTGGGCACATAATTATCTTCTTAAGCAACATGCCCTAATCTAAAATTACCTTCTAGGTGGTAGGTTATTAGTCTAGTTAGGGTAAAAGATTCTTCTTTGAATCCTTTGAATTAGTTTTAAGTTTATTTCAATTTGATCTACTGCTTAATATACAGCCTAAGCAGTTTACATAAAATTCGGTTAAAATATACTTATAAAGGGAAACTAACACAAACAGTTTAAAATAGTGAGGGAGACTACACAGGATACAAGAGGAAGACAGTAAGGGTTACATTATGTATAAAAAAAATTTTAAAATGGTAAAGAAACTCCAATAATGATAGGAGAGACCTCAAAAAATACAACTAAATATAACATCACATTTGTCTTAAAAACAAGACACAACCTACCTTAAAAAAAAATTTAAATTTAATCTTAAATCATATCTGAACATCCTCTAACCACCACAATCCCTGGAGTCATACCACTGAGTCGAATTTCCTCAACAAATGTGGGTAATTTCTGATATAGCTATATCATTCCCAGACACCTCACAAAAATAGGTTTTTAGCCTTCCTTAAATGCCTATATGGTTACTTCTAATCCAATATCCTGCAATAGATGGTTCCGTAATTGAGGACCAATGAAATAAAAAGCTTTGTTTCTTATTGATTCTCACCTGGCCCTGTTGGCTGAGAGGAGAACCTACCGGTTATCCTGCATTGATCTTAATGTTCTCATTGGTATATACGGGATTATTAGAGGATGTAAATATTCAGGCTGATGATGGTGAAAAACCTGATGGAAAATACCGAACAATGGAAAAGGAACAAAAACCCCACGTAAAATCCAACAAAAAGAGAACAAGTGGGGAGTGGGAAAGAGCACGTCAACCTTGGGACAAACTTTTATTTTTATTTCTATAAATTCAAAATAAATACAAGAGCACATGTATAAGAAGTCCTATGGACGTAATGTCCTTATATTAAAAGGATCCAGGCAATGACCCGACATGGTCCGTGTTTCGGCCCCCAGGTGGAGGCCTGCCTCAGGGGTGTGTCTGTTGGTTCACTAGGTGTCACTCCAGTGCTGGGAATACAAACTTTAAAAATTCTTTTAAAATACTAAGAGCATATAAAAGGCTCATAGAAAATCTGAAATCAACAGGGTACACAATAGTCTCCCGCCGAAAAACCTGATGGACCAAAATCAAGATTTTAAATTGTATCCTATAACAAATAGGCAACCAGCGCTATTTCAAATACAAGGGAGTAACCCTATCAAATTTCTTTTTGAAGCCGAATAATTTTATTGCGGTATTTTGATTCATTTGTAATCTCCTAAGATTACATTTCATAATACCCGAACAATATTACAATAATCTAATTTGGAGATTAACAATGTGTGAATGAGAGTATGCAAATTATGCTCCTGAAATAGTCTCCTAAAAGATCTTAACTTTCTCATAGTATGAAAATATGACTTAACTAAACTAGAAACTTGGCATTCAAAGCTTAGTCAGTAGTCAGTAATGACTCCCAAATATTTAAAGGTTGATACAAGTGGAATACTGTGTCCCGAGATGTCAATCTCTTCCTTCGGTTGAGGAGAATGCCCTGTTATCCAACAAGATGTACATTTTTCCACATTAAGGACTAATTTATGGTTATTGAAACCAATTATTGATTGTCACTAGACCCTCCCTAATGGGATTTAAATCCATATGAACTGGGTTAATTTTAACAACAAGTAAAATATCGTCTGCATAACAATATACCCGAAATCCCAACTCTTGAATAATTGTAACCAACGATACATTAAAGATGTTAAATAGCATTGGGGACAATGGTGACCCCTGTGGTACACCGCATGCCAACTAGAAGATTTTGGAAACCACCTCTTTTCCTTTGACTGAAAAAGTCCTATTTTACAAAAAGGAACTAAACTAATCTAACACTGTAGCAGATAATCTAATAGATTGTAATCTATTGATTAACAGTTTGTAATCTACCAGATCAAACGCTGCTATCAAGTGAAATTGCCAAAGCCAGATACCCATTATCTAGCATCTCTAATGTTTCACTAAAAAACAGTCCAAAAGTGTTTCCGTACTATGACCTTTACGAAAACCTGCTCGTCTAGGATGGAGTACATTCGTCTTCCCAATAAAATGCTGGCAACTAGTCTAATTTTACCTTAAAGATAAAAAATAGTATTTTGAATGTTATTCGGTGGGCAATGGAAAGCCAGTTAGCAATTTTCAAGAGAGGGGTGACATGGTCATATTTTTTTGCTTAATAAATAATTTTAGCAGCCGTGTTCTGTATAATCTGAAGCCTTCTAATTTCCTTCTGTGTGATTCCCAGATAAAGTGAATTGCAGTAATCTAAATGAGAGATTACCAGTGAATGAATACGGATATTGAGAGATTAGAGGTCCAAAAGAGAATAAAGGGAACAAATCATTTCAAGTTTGAAAAAACATTTCAGAACCACAGAACTGATTTGTTTACTGAAAGCCAGTTCATCATTGAGGATTACCCCCAGCAGCTTGATTGTTGTGTCAAGTTGAATTGGGATTGATCTGATACAGAAAGGAGCTTTCAGAGATTTACTATCTGTGATTGGAAATAGAAGAGCCTTGGTTTTACTAAGGTTGAGAGATAGCAGGTTTTCAGCAAGCCATTGACTGATTAAATCAAGCTTTTGGTTGATTTCATGGATATCATTCTTGTTCTGAGTCTGAATTGGATGAAGTAATTGAATATCATCTGCGTATACGAAAACTGTGAAGCTAATGGATTGAGCGATGGTCAAAAGAGGGGCCAGAAAAAGATTGAACACATAGGAGATAGTATGGAACCTTCGGGAATGCCAAAATTCTGCATGTACGGCTCGGAAGCTGAATTCTGAAAATTGACCTAATAGATGCATTCTGAAAAATAAGATTTGGATTACTCTAGAGCTGTCCCCAAAATTCCCGACGATTGAAGTCTATTTAATAGTAAAGAATGATCAATAGTGTTGAGCGCTGCTGTTAAGTCTAGAGACACTAAGAAGTATATGATTGAAGTTACAAGACCTAAAAGTGAAAGTTCAGTGGAATGGTATGGTCTAAAGCCTGTTTGATTGGGATGAAGAGTGTTTGTCTGTTCGAAGAAAGGAGTCAGTTGGTTGAACACTATTTTTTTTCTGTTAGTTAGGCCAGGAATGGAATGTTAGCTATGGGACAATAACTGGAGCATTCTTTTGGGCTAACTGTAGGCTGTTTAAGTATTGGTCTAATGGTCGCTTTCTGCCAGAGTTTGGGCAAAGTACCAGTGGAGATGCTTTTCGAGACCATGCTTTGAATAAAAGGACCAAAGATGGAGAAGTACTGTTTTAATATTGATAGAGGCAAATTATCAGATGTATTGCCTGTTATATTTAGAGTTTGCAAGGTTCGCTAGATCTCCGATAAAGATGGAATAGTAAAGATCGAGAAGGTGCTAAGAGGGATATGTGTGACCTTCTCTGGTGAACTACTAAGGTTCATTGTCATGGAAGAAGTTATAGAATTGCACACCGAGACTATTTTGCTGATTATTAAAATAGTCAGCCAATTCCTGAGCAGGAGGAACAGGAACGTTCACCATATATTTATTACCTTGGGCAGTAAGAGATTTTACATTTGCATAGAGTGTGGAAGAATTGTTAGCTGCTGCGATTCATTTGCCATAATATTTTTTTTTCCTTTCTTGAAGTGCAATTTTATAGGACAGAGCTTTATCTTTGTAGAGGCTAAGTATTGAAGGAGAACAACGACGTCGCCAACACCTCTCTATAACTGACAGAAACATTCTAGCCATCTCTGCAAATACACAGCTAATGTAATTCAAGAAGGAGGAGCATGACAAACTGATCTCTCCACATCAGAGCTGATAATGGGTCAATGGGTCATGGGTCAACAATATTGGATGGGTCATGCAGGTCACGGGTCAGTGTTTGTGACCCATGATAAAATTTATCCGTAGCAATTTGAAGTTTTAATAAAATGCTGAAAATAATTTTTTTCTTCTGATTTCAGTGTACTGTAATGTAATAAAATGAAAAAAGCTGCAGAATTATAAAGGCCTAATTACAATTGCGAAGCGTATCTTGCTACCATTTATGAATGAATGGAAACTGCATTAAGTTTCTAACGTGTGTAATGAACCTACAACACTTTACAAACAATACTGAGGGATAAGTTTGACACAAAGAAATGAATAGCAGACAGCATACAAAGTAAACGTACAATTGTATATACAGTAATCATAAAAAATAAAATAAAAAATAAATAAAACAAGAGAATCGCACCATTGCTGTCACAGTTATAACTAGTTTGGCAGTTAACAATGCAGTGCCAGTTAGCAAGAGGCTTATATTTGTTAATTGTAGCCTTATCTGCTGACGCTGTATCTGGAGCCAGGAAAATGTGTGATGGGTCACATGAGGCACAAAAGATGACCCACTGTTAGCTCTGCTCCACATACATGTACTGGCCTTATACAACAGATGTAGAGACCATGATATAGTCAAGACACTTTCCCTCAAATTCTATATATGGCACCGAAAGATCAGCACCTAAATTTAGGCATGGATGTAAGATATGCACATATCTAAATTAGGCAATGAACAATCAGCAATGAATTAATAGGTCTCATCAATAAGAGCACTTAATTGGTACTAATTTGGATTTGAGCACTATTCTGTAATACCACATGCCTAAATTCTCTAGCACATAACTGAAAAGATGACTGATTATTAGCTACAGGGGTTTGGACAGATGATTTCATTGATCCTATGATCTGATAATTTAAACACTGTATGATGTCCTCCACCCCCACCCCACCCTGAGATTTATATGATTATTTATTAGTGGAAGATTTTTTTGGCTCTACCCTGTGTTCTTTCTGTGGTTAATTAATTATTATGTGGTAAGCATTTTGAATTGCCATACTTTGTTCAAGGGAGGAGCATGGGCATTCCAAAAACTAATGCATTGTTTTAAAGAACTACACCAGCTTTGCGCTGAAATGCTGAGAGTTCTGCAACAGTATTTTACACCAGCCGGCATAAATTCCAAAGCTCATCTTTAGGCATGGGAATCGGCTCTAAGCACGCGCATCTTATGGCACCTTTTCTAGAATAGTGCTTAGCACTGATTTTTTTCAGCCCCAATTTTTGAGTGCCATTCATTGAATCGAGCCCTCTGTTTCTAAGGGCTGGACCAATCATGAAGTGCGAGCAAGGCACTGCATCTAATCTCACCCGTCTGCACCCAGTAGGTGCAAAGAATATAACAAGACATAGACTTCAAACCTTATATAATAAGGGGTTTTCTTGAAGTCATCCAATTCAAGATGAAGATCTCCAGTATCCTGCAGAAGATCATATCATAAGAAGAAACCCAAGCCAAGACAGTGTGCAGAGCACAGGTGCTGCCATTTCAAAGTGATTTTGGGTGCCAAACCCAAAACACATTACCCCTCCCTAGACACAAATGAAGAAACTTGCTCAATAATAGGGGTGCTAATTAGAGCTGGCTCCTATGATGCAGAAAATAGATCACTTGGCCATGGTGAGAGGCTTCCATTCAGAGAAGAGAGAAACAGAAACATATTGGTAGGAAATAATAAGTTTAAGCTTTGGGTGGTAAACCTGAAAATAAGAATAGCTTTAGTGGGTCAGACCAATGGTCCATCTAACCCAGTAGCCCGTCTTCACGGTGGCCATTCCAGGTCACAAGTACCTGGCAAAACCCCAAATAGTAGTAGCATTCCATGCTACCAATCCGGAGCAAGCAGTGGCTTCCCCAATGTCTGTCTCAATAGCAGACTATGAACTTTTCCTCGAATTTGTCCAAATCTTTTTTAAAACCAGCTACGTTGACCCTTTTACTACATCCTCTGGCAATGCATTCCAGAGCTTAACTATTCTCTGAGTGAAAAAATATTTCCTCCTATTGGTTTTAAATGTATTTCCCTGTAATTTCATCGAGTGTCCTCCAGTCTTTGTAATTTTTGATAAGAGAAAAAAAGAATTGTTCTGTTTTACATCGCTCGAGATTCTGTGCGATAAATACACTGTGGCCCGGGTTTTCTAACTGGCGCCATTGTCGGTGGCCACCGATCGTATGTCAATCATGTGATGGAACTGGTTAGAGAATTGTGCTTCTGGCAAAGGTAGGCCTAAAGAAGACAAAAGAGGCGACCTGTGATGCTCAGTTTATTCACTGTCAAGATCCAGGTTTTTCCAGGCCTACATTTCCAGCGTCTACCTTTGATGTGAATCGTGCCTCCATAGGCACTTTATGGTGCCTAATGCTACTTCTGGCATTAATATAAACATCAATGTAATGGGTAACTAAGAAAGCGTTCATACCAGTACACCAAGAGAATTGTAGCAACGGGAATTCAGATTTTGACCTCAGAGTTTAAAGTACTCATCCGGTCTGTCATTCGTCATTAATCCCTGCTGATATTCTCATATTTTGTATACTTTTTATAATCTTTTTGTTTTATATTCTATCACTTGTGTTGTCAATAAAATAGTATTATCAATAGTATAATGTTTAGATCTCTTAGCTTCTTTTGCGAATATGCATCAGCACTAATGCACTAAGCTCTGGAATGCATTACCAGAGGATGTAGTAAAAGGGTCAACGTAGCTGGTTTTAAAAAAGATTTGGACAAATTCGAGGAAAAGTTCATAGTCTGCTATTGAGACAGACATGGGGGAAGCCACTGCTTGCTCCGGATTGGTAGCATGGAATGCTACTACTATTTGGGGTTTTGCCAACTGGTGAACCAGTTGATCACAGAATGCATATTCGCAAAAGAAGCTAAGAGATCTAAACATTATACTATTGATAATACTATTTTATTGACAACACAAGTGATAGAATATAAAACAAAAAGATTATAAAAAGTATACAAAATATGAGAATATCAGCAGGGATTAATGACGAATGACAGACCGGATGAGTACTTTAAACTCTGAGGTCAAAATCTGAATTCCCGTTGCTACAATTCTCTTGGTGTACTGGTATGAACGCTTTCTTAGTTACCCATTACATTGATGTTTATATTAATGCCAGAAGTAGCATTAGGCACCATAAAGTGCCTATGGAGGCACGATTCACATCAAAGGTAGACGCTGGAAATGTAGGCCTGGAAAAACCTGGATCTTGACAGTGAATAAACTGAGCATCACAGGTCGCCTCTTTTGTCTTCTTTAGGCCTACCTTTGCCAGAAGCACAATTCTCTAACCAGGGGTTTGCGCGCGCTAAAATGCTAGCGCACCTTAGTAAGAGAGGGGGGTTAATTTTCCCCACCACCAAATTTCCCCATCCCGCCCCACCCAGCTACTTTTTCATGCCACCCGGCTGGAAAAAATTTCTGGGGAGAACACTGCTTATGTCATGCTTATAAAATGGAGAGAGTTATTGCAATACAGCGGGGATGTTTTAGGAAATTTCAAGATGTGTGGGAGCCATTAACAAAGTATTGTACAGAGTAGATGTCATTGTTTCCCTTAAATTTACCAGTTCAATGATAAGGGGGGAGGGGGGTAATTTTATAATTACATATTGTATAGGATATTTGATTACAGGATAGGAATGGGGGGGGAAGGATGGGTGATAAGGGTATGTTATTTGTATCATTGATGATTATTAAGTGATTTATTTATTGTTAATTTGTTTGGACATATTGTCACACTTATTGTAAGTCTGAAAATGAATAAAGAATTTTTTTTTAAAAAACCAAAACAAACAGCGTTTTTACTGAGCTTGGGTACTTACCTGTACCTAAAATACCACCGCTGTTTAGAGCATCTGGGCTTGTGTTTATAATATGTATTCCAGTGTCTGAGGGCTACAGAATCTGAAGTACACGGTTTCATTTCCTTGTTCCACACATTCCACCAGGCGCTTGCTAGCTAACATCACAGTGCACCCCCCAAAAGATAAATTTCATTAACAAGAACAGTAGAGCACCTTTTATTTGGGTCCAGCACTTTAGAACCCTGCTGCTCTTTCTGCCTTTCTCTCTCACACAATCTCAGTTTAATTGTTTGAATCTAAGAAGCACCAGGCAGTTTAAAATGAACTGACATAGTGTGGAAGGAAAAGGTAACAGAAGCACAGCAAGTTAAAGTGTGAGCTCTATGAGGGGGTGCTGAAAAGTTCTCAGCCCAACCAACTTCCTAAATTTGGAGTGTTATTTTGTCACTGTAGCTGAAAAGAGGTGTTATTTCATTAAGTGCCAAATTGCAGAAATGAAATTCTATATTTTGACATTGTTTCAGATCATTGATTGATCCATATCCACATCGTTCTCTGAGAACTTTTTAGCACCCCCTTCGTACTAACAGGACTGAGGGGGGGGGGTGCAGAGTTAGGTCTGACCCCAGAGAATCCTCCATTCCAGATGAAAGAAGCTTTTTTTAAGATAAATGATCATGATATGAAGACTACCAGTTTTTCTCAATAATGGGAGTTTCCAGTTAATTGATTTTCAGATAAAAGTTGCTATATTATAAAAAAATTAAAAAAAAATAAAAAATAGTTCTTACTTGCGATACCATCCTGCTACAAATACCCACTGAAGTACATTGTTTTGCCTAGTAGTAAAATCTGACTGATACATTAGAACATAAGAACATAAGCAGTGCCTCCGCCGGGTCAGACCATAGGTCCATCCTGCCCGGCAGTCCGCTCCCACGGCGGCCCAAACAGGTCACGACCTGTCTGAATCACCAGAAGGGGCTCCCTTGCCACCTTGGTTTCTCATTTAAGTCCTATCTTCCCATCAAAGTCCTCACCCTCTGGTCTTGCCCATGCACGACCTGGTTGGCTTTCTATACTTATTACCTGGTTGGCTTTCTATACTTGTGTTACATCCCAGCACCTCTCTCAGTATCCCACGATCCCTTTATCCCTCAGGAATCCATCCAATCCCTGTTTGAATCCCTGTACCGTACTCTGCCTGATCACTTCCTCCGGTAGCGCATTCCAAGTGTTCACGACCCTTTGGGTGAAGAAAAACTTCCTTGCATTTGTTTTGAACCTATCTCCCTTCAGTTTCTCCGAATGCCCCCTACTGGGAAAATACTTTCAGAATAATATGATTCAGTGAGATTCTAATTGATAGGAATCAGAATCACAACCTTCATCGACTTCCTGAGGGAGGAATCTGTCTTATCACAGGAAATTTAGGCAGAACACAGTTTGCCCAATTGTTCTATGAGGAAACTGCTTCTTTCCAATGAACTATAAAATAAACCAACACACACTACATAAACTTCCATAAATTTCAAAATAGGCTATTGATATTTTTTCATGCGACACGGACAAGAGGACATGGTTTGAAGCTAAGGGGGGACAAGTCCAGGACAAATGCCAGGAAGTTCTGCTTTACACAGCGAGTGGTAGATGCCTGGAATGCTCTCCCAAAGGAGGTTATTAAGGAATCCACTGTGCTAGGATTCAAAGGCAAATTAGATGCACATCTCCTTACGAGAGGCATAGAGGGATATGGGTGACTAAAACTACATCAGGTGTATACCTGATTGGGCCTCCGCGTGTGCGGATCGCCGGACTCGATGGACCATGGGTCTGATCCGGAGAAGGCAGTTCTTATGTTCTTATATTACCTATTAAATGCTACCACTTTTTTTTCTATTAAATGACAAGGTTCAAACTCATGCAATAATAAAGAAGGGGATCACAAACAGATCGGAGAAGGTTATCGTGCCGTTGTACCGGGCTACGTTGCGCCCTCACCTGGAGTACTGCATCCAGCACTGGTCGCCGTACATGAAGGACACGGTACTACTTGAAAGGATCCAGAGAAGAGCAACTAAGATGGTTAAGGGACTGGAGGAGTTGCCGTATAGCGAAAGATTAGAGAAACTGGGCCTCTTCTCCATCGAACAGAGGAGATTGAGAGGGGACATGATTGAAACATTCAAGGTACTGAAGGGGACAGACTTAGTAGATGAGGACAGGTTGTTCACCCTCTCCAAGGTAGGGAGAACGAGAGGACATGCTCTAAAATTGAAAGGGGATAGATTTTGTACAAACGTAAGGAAGTTCTTCTTCACCCAGAGAGTGGTAGAAAACTGGAACGTTCTTCCGGAGTCTGTCATAGGGGAACACACCCTCCAGGGATTCAAAGAGAGGGAAACACCCTCCAGGGATTCAAGACTAATTTAGATAAGTTCCTGCTGAACAAGGATGTACGCTGGTAGGGCTAGTGTCAGTTAGGGCGCTGGTCTTTGACCAGAGGGCCGCTGCGTGAGCGGAATGCTGGGCATGATGGACCACTGGTCTGACCCAGCAGTGGCAAGTCGTATGTTCTTATAAGATTTCCAGAAATCTCATATTTTCTCTAGTCAAGCTCATCATTTTACTTTAGTGATAAAAAAAGGAAAAAGAGTGCCAGGAAAATGCAAATTAAATAATAGTGTAGAATATCTTACACAAGCTACATTCATGAATATCACAAGCACAGACTCAGGACACACTTAGCCAGTCAGCTTTTCAGGATACCCACAATGAATATGCATGAAACAGATTTACATGCAATGAAGACAGTGCATGTAAATTTATCTCATGCATATTTATTCTGGGTATCCTGAAAGCCTGGCTAAGTGCGCCTGGAGTACAGGGTTGAGAACCCCCTTCTATAGAGATACAACACTAGGGCTCTTTTATCAAACTGTGGTGAAAAATGGCCTTAACTCATCCTTATACCAGCCATTCCTGCCATTTTTTACCACAGGGGTAAAGAGGCCAATTTTTCTATTTTCTGTATTAATGACCACATGTTAATTTTCCCATTCGCTTGTGAGTCACTTATTTTGTACAAAGTAAAGGCTCATGTGCTAACCACATGCTAATTGGTGCAATGTAGCTATGCTAACCAATTAGCACACAGCATGAACACGCTCCATCCGCAGACCTGTCCCCAATGCTAAAAAATAAATTTTAGTCTTTAGCACGTGGGTAGTGTGTGTTGATCCCAAAATTACTGCAGGATGCCTGAGCACACCCCACAGCAAGGTATTTTTAGTTGCAGTAAGTGTGCGGTAGTGCTTATGGCAGCTTAATAAAAGGACACATAAGACAACACATAGTTCAAGTGCAATGCTAATTAAAAAGGTATATAGTGAAAAGCAGAATCCAAGCAGTGTATGATCCAGGCCTGGATTTAGGCATAGAATACACAATGGACTACTTAGGACAGTGGTTCCCAACCCTGTCCGGGTGGACCACCAGGCCAATCGGGTTTTCAAGATAGCGCTAATGAATATGCATGGGGCAGATTTGCATGCCTGGCACTTCCATTATATGCAAATCTCTCTCATGCATATTTATTAGGGCTAACTTGAAAACCCGATTGGCCTGATGGTCCTCCAGGACAGGGTTGGGAACCACTGACTTAGGATGCCAGAATCTGAAGGCATCAGGTGCCTGTACCAAATGGGAACCTGTTCCTGCTTGCTTTATAGCCGTGCTGGTGCAGCCTTAAAGGTCTAGCTAACTAGTTACTGGCCTAAATATCTATCTTAATCTCTTATGCACTGAGCAGATGCTTATGAGCTTTTCAGTCAAACCTTTTGTCTTCTACTATGTTCCAGCAAAAATCAATCTGGAATGTACCCATTGCCTTGCTTTTAGCTATCAAACACTATTCCTCTGGAATTTCCTGCTGTTCAACCGACAATCTGAAGATAACCTGGCTAAGCTTAAATCCAGATTGAAATGCAGTTATTCTCACTGGATTTTAGCTGATAATTCCTGTCCAAATATAGTATGATGAAACAGCACCAGAGAGGCTGGAGTCTACAGGCGAAAGAGATGAATGCTAAAAGTAGACCCATGTACAAAAAGGTTTATTGTGCAAACAAATATTTTCAAACTAAAAGACAAGACCCAACCTGGCCATGTTTTGCATCACAAAGGGTTGCATCAGGGTTGATCCAAACTAGTCGGGTGTAATCTTCAGAATATTTTTTTTTTTAAACCCCACTTTTTATAAGCACATTTAGTGAATGCTGTTGTGGTTTTTCAGTGGAAACCAAAACTTCAGCAGTTCTGAAGATTAGAAGTGATCAGTTTGGATCAACCCCTGATGCAGCCCTTTGTGAGGTGAAACAAGGCCAAGTTGGGTCATATTCAATAAACATCTCTGCTTATATGTTGGTTTACTTTTGGTATCCATCAAATGCAGTGTAACTTGAGTAAACTGGTTTGGTTCCCTTAGCAGATCAGTCCAGTTCTATGACTAAAAATCCAGTGGAGCTAGCAAGCTGGGCGATTTCTTCCTGATCTATCGCTGCCACTGTTTCTTACTTTTACTGCTTTATCTTTGTAAAGATTTCCTTTTAATTTTGTTTCCCTTTTGGTGTCTGAATTGAAGTTCACCACCCTTCACCTACTCAATATATTTTCTATAAATATGAGGGGGTTCTCAGCCCAATCAAGAAGAGAATAACATGGATTTGATTCAATCAATGATCTGAAACAAAGTCAAAATAGAGAATTTCATTTCTGCAAATTGGCACTTAACGAAATAACACTTCAGCTATGGTGGCAAAATAACGCTCAGAATTTAGGTAGTTGGTTGGTTGGGCTGAGAACTTTTCAGCACCCCCTCATATTGTAAACCACAGTTCTTCAACCGCCGGTCCGCGGACCGGTGTCGGTCCGCAGAAAATTTCTGCCGGTCTGCGCAGGGCCGGCGAGATCTATTCGGCAGTTAAATTTCCTGCCGACTGCGGTTCCTGCTCACTAATGTTCCTCCCAGCCTCAGGCAATTAAGACAGGCTGCCGACATCGGGTCCTTCCCTCTCTGAGTCTCGCCTGTTCGGAAACAGGAAGTTGAAACAAAATAGACGGGACTCAGAGAGGGAAGGTCCCGACGTGGCAGCCTGTCTTGATCGCCGCCCCTGCCGAGTTGCTGAAGAGGGCCGCGGAGAGAGCTGCAGCTTCAGGTGCAGGTGGAGGGAGATGGTCAGCGTGTGCGAGCAAGATCCTGGGGAGCCTTCACAGTGACTTCCTCCCCTCCCACCAGCTCTCCTACTTGCCAGGGCAGTGATTTACCGGCAACGTCCTGCAGGCAAGTACTGAGAGCTGCTGGAAGGGGAGACAGCCACTGTAGGAGGCAGGGAAGCTGCTGGATAAAGGGAGAGCTGTTACTGGACTTGGAGAGAGTTAGAAGGAGAGATGCTGCTGGGAGGGGAGGAGGGAAAGGGATGGGAAGAGAAGAGAGTTAATGTTAGATAGAGGGAGGAGGGAAGGGAGAAGAAGGAGAGATGCTGCTGGAAGGGGAGGAGGGAAAGGGATGGGATGAGAGTTAATGTTGGATAGAGGGAGGAGGGAAGGGAGAAAGAAAAAAGGAAAGAAACAGCTGGCAGGGAGATTACAGGAGGGGAAGGGGGTCAGGGTGGAATGGAGACAATAGATGAGGGAAAGGGGAGAGAGAGGAATGAGAAAGTAGAGACTGATGCTGGAAAGAGGGTCAGCAGAGAAATGAGAGAGGGATAAAGATGCTAGATCTGGTGTAGGAGAGATAAAAATGAAGAAGGCAGTGAAGCTGGAATAAATGATGTCAAAAAGGAGAGGAGGAACAGGCTGGATGGACAGGGAAGAGGGGCATAGAAATAAGTCAGATACATATGGAAGGGGGAGAGGGCAGACATTGGATGGAACGGGCAGATGCTGGAAGGAAAAGAGTGAAAAGAAGATGAAAGCAGAAACCAGAGACAACAAAAGGTAGAAGAAAAATAATTTTATTTCTATTTTGTCATTAGAATATATCAGATTTGAAATATATATCCTGCTAGAGTCATAACTGGGGACTGCAGTATTCTGTTAGCATGATATTTCTATGTAGTATTCTATAATAACTTGGCTTGTTCAGTTTTCTTGATAGTAGAGGGGATATATGTGAAGGGGAGGGGAGAAAGGGGTTTTGTTGGTCCGTGCTCTGTATATTTGTATTTATAAAATCACAATTGTTCAGAATATTGTTTCTTTTTATACTTTAATAAAATACGTTCAATATAAAATCATAATTGCGGCTTGTGCAGATGGGATCAGATGGTTTGCGGAGAACAAGCTCGCGGAGATGGGGCGTAAACGGGGTTTTTAAATTTTAGTCCTAGTAGTTTGCCGGTCCACAAAATAATTATTTTATTTCTGCCGGTCCACGAGTGTAAAAAGGTTGAAGAACACTGCTGTAAACTACTTTGATGTGTGTAAGAAGTGGTATAACTAAGCTGTGTGCATCCTCCATTTCTAATATACAGTTTCTGGAGGAGAGTCTCCAATCCTGTCTATGGGAGCCAAAATTGTAAAAATCTGGACCTGGTGTGATCACATAACCATGCTGAAGGTCAATATTGACATCTTTTTAAAGTGTATTTTCACATCCTGATGGAATATAACAAATAAAGCTGCTATTAACAGTGATCAATAATGCCATAATTTAGGTGAACTAATTATTTATTAAGTTGATCTGGCCAAAAAAAAAAATCTTAGTAGCATGAGCAATTAATTCCAAACCTTTACATATGCTCAGTACTGAAAACACACTTATAAACAGCACAGCTACAGTCTTCATACAAAGTTTGATCTTCATAAACCTCAGAGATGATTAGTTTAACACAAGGCACTCTGACCGTGATTCACTAAGGGCTCCTTTTACAAAGGTGCGTTAGGGCTAAAATGTCACGCGCTAGCCCACTACCGCCTCCTCTTGAGCGGGCGGTAGTTTTTCAGCTAGCGCGCGCTAATCTGGTGCGTGCACTAAAAACGCTAGCGCACCTTTGTAAAAGGAGCCCTAAATCTTCATAGGCTTCACATGTTACTTGATTAAACTCTCATGAAACAGCAAAACTTTTTTGTAAAACAATCTTTCATAACATTATCCAAAAGGTACTTAGCTTAAAAAAAAGATATGTCTTTTATTAGAGGCTAGGGCCAGATAACCTGAAACGGGCCATGTTTCACTCGCACTCTTGTCAAAGGTTGGTCGGAAATTTTTGAAAGACACCATACGCTTCTATCCTCTATGTTCAATTTAGGTGAACAGCATGAAAATTAACATCTCAAAACAAGATAAATTTAGTATAAAAACTCTTAAACATTAAAACAATTTTGATCTTTATTACCCTAAGGTCTATGGTTACTTGCTTTCAATTATCTTTCACCCTCCCCCTTTCCATATGGTCCCTGGTCTTTCCCCCACCCCCATTTAGCCTAAAATAGGTGCACAAACCACCTTCCCCGTTGCTTCTACCCATTCTATAATGCATCACTGAATTACTGCATACAGTATATTAAGAAGCATTGTAAATAAATCACCATATTGAATACCATCCAAATTCAGCTTGTCACTTCAGTCATAAGACAGCACTCACTCTCCTTCAGATACAGAAAACCTCATAAGGTATGACCAGAAGGGCATTTTCTCAGGAAACAGGGAGATGTTTAAGGAGTCAGCATACAGATCTCACAGATGTCTTTTATGATTAGGGATGCAGCTGTATTTTGGGTGCTATACATTCAGCAAGCATTTAAGAAAGCTAATCACAATGAGCAATCAAAAAACTTACAAATAAAGTCATGATGTTTTCAGCTAAAGCAAGGGAAAAATGTTTTCGGAAAACTCAGAGCTGTTGCCTCACATACAAAATATTGTTATCTTTCTCATTTGTTACATTCCTGAAGCAAATGGCAAGAAATGGACTGAGAAGCCAGAACATGATATGTTACAAAAGTAAACTTAATAATCAAATATACTCATTTAAGGAATCACAGAATAAACATACCTACTTTTTCTGGGAATTACATGCCATGATGCTTTACAATTCGGAGCTAGGCAGGCTGCAGTTAATGACAACTGTGTCAAATGAACAAAGCACCACAAAAGATTTCAAAAAAAAGACTTTATTCATGCGCTCAGTAACCATTTTTGTGATAAGAACACAATGTGTAATGAAATAACAGTATAAAAGAATGACCCTGCACAGCTGGTTCAAGGCTGTCACTCAGAAATAACAGATGCTGTTTAATCCATGCAATGACAACCCTTCCTCCACTCCAGCTCATTGCTACCAGAAAGCAGACCTGCCCTGTTACACTGTACTGTATTTCATGATACAGACAGAAAAGCACCCAAACACAGTCGGCTGCTTGAAGAGTATTTGGGCAAATGCAGCCAAAGTGCTCTTTTAAAATAACGATGCCCTTAAATTCTACCCAGCACAAATGCACTGCTATCTCCTGTTTATAAAATCCGAGGTAAAAGAATCGGAAACTTGAGTGCACACGACAGTGTCTGGGAGGTTTCTGCTCAAAAGCTAACAAAAGCTCACCATCTTCCTAGCTGCCTAGGTGCATTAGTGAATCCGTCAGCAGGACCACATGAGAGAGAGAGAGAGCTGACCAGCAAACAGTGCCTGTCTCTTTGCAACCCAGGGTAAATGTAGACCAAGGCGCCTTGTTTGAGCGAATTCTATAGCTACTGTGACCCGGGGAGCTCTGCAGTCTAACAAAACCGCACCAGAAAACGCAGCAAAGAAGGAAAAAAAGAAAAAAAAAAAAAGCTAGCGGCAAGCCCCACGTTCTCCTTCTATCCCCTAGCATGGTTTATTTTTTTTGCCAACAGTCCTACCTTGTGATGGGGGAAATCTGGCTTTTCCCTCGCTGGGCTTTAATTTCAGGTGCAGCAGAGGGAGTTCAAAGCAATGCCATTTCCAGCATCACAAGCCCCAGCCGCGCTCCGAGAACACACAAATCAAAAGATACCTGCTACTTAAGAATGGATGACCTGCCTTGAGAAGGTGTATTTCCCATTGTGTGCCTTCGTTTTGGTCCTCCGAGTGGCTCAGGCCCAAGAAACCATTGGCTTGTGAGGTGTACGTTTGTGAGAGAGTGAGCAAGCAAGTGTGTGCAAGCGTGCGTGTGATGTACAAAGGAAGAAATGTGAAAAACACATTAGCTCATGATAGATTCATGGGCTGTGATTTCGCTCGCGCTCGCGCTCGCTCTCTCCCTTTCTCTTAAAGGCCCCTACATTTTTTTTTCTGTGATAGGTGTCTAGTCTAATGCCAGGAGCTGTGCGGTAGCGGTAATTAACACCTTATCCCGATGGTAGTGTGGCCCTGAGAACTGGAATTAGGAGCACATCTAAATAATCAATTCTTATAAACATAAAGTATTATAACTAAAATGCAAAGAAAGCTTGAAATTGATATTGATTTCGCTCAGAGGTCGGACGGAATAAAAAAAATTAAAGAGACAGTGAAACACCTCGTTAATGGTATTGGCAGCTACAAATTATGCCTGACTAAAAAGCATTTTCCCATTATACACGCATGCATAGTGCAATTAAAACTCCTATTCTGTATGCCCTCCCAATCTCCTGAACCCCTTGACATGATGGATTAGTTTTTGCATTAAGAAAAAGTAGAAGCAATTGGACAGTTATAAAAATTGTTCTTCCCAGGACTCTTTTCAATAAATAAAGGAGCACAAAAAAATTCCTACACATGAAAACCTGGGGCTGCCGTTTAGATTTGAACAGTCACACAATTAAACAAGTGTTTTTGTTATACTGAATTTTCTTCTACCAGGAAAGCAATTTGATGGAACAATATCCTTATACAGTAAAACCTTGGATTGCAAGTGTTTTGCAAGACAAGCAAAACATTTTATTAAATTTTAACTTGATATACAAGCAATGTCTTGCAATATAAGTACATACAGTATACACACATCACAACTGAGCCGAAGGTTCTCCACTCTCTGACGCGGCAAGAGTGTAGTGACTGTTCTAAACGAGCAAAGTCTTGCAATACAAGTGCATACAGTATACATGCGTCACATCATCACAACTGGTTCTTTTCTCTCTGACACTGCAGGAGTGTAGTGACTGTTCTAAATGAGTGAGATCTTGCAATACGAGTACGTATAGTATTTTGTATTCAAGTTTTGGGGTTGTGGAACGAATCATCTGAGTTTCCATTATTTCCTATGGGAAAATTTGCTTTGATATGAATGCTTTGGATTACAAGCATGCTTCTGGAACGAATTATGCTCGTAAACCAAGGTTCCACTGTACCAGTCTTTAAGCCCATTACATTAGCGGGTGCTAGAATAGATGTGTCTGTCTGTCTTTCTTTCTCTCTCTCTCCTTGGCCACTTTCTGTCTGTCTGTTTTTCTTTCTGTCTCTCTCTCTCCTTGGCCGCTGTCTGTCTATCTGTCTTTTTTTCTTTGTCTCTCTTTGGCCGCTGTCTGTCTGTCTCTCTGGCCCCCTGTCTGTTTGTCATTCTTTCTTTCTGTCTCTCTCCCTGGCCCCCTGCCTGCCTATCTCTCTCTGTTACGCCCTGCCTGCCTGTCTCTCCATGGCCCCCTTCTGTTTCCCCCCTCCCGAGCAAACCAAGATTGCTGCCTGCCCCCAGCACATCCTTCCCCCAAAGCAGACCCCTTTCCCTCTCCCTCTCCACTTCCCTGTGCAGCAGTAGTAGCCGGATGCCTTGCAGCACCCGCACCCTATCTGCTTCGTCCAGGCCGAAGGAAACCCTCCTGCCATTGCTCTCAGCACCACTCAAACTGCCGCACCTGCCGCATGGGCCGCAAGCCGACGCATACCGCACGCCACATGCCGCATGCCGCATGCAACACAAATCGAACATAGTCATGGAGTGACACATCACGGAGTCAGAGATCACGGCGTTGTAAGTGCGCATGCGCGCTTAGGGTTTTATTATAGAGGATACAGACTGTATATTGGAATGTTCGTGCTGATAAAATGGTAGCTGGCTCCTTTTACAGAGAAAGCCAATCAACAAGAAATTGGGTAGGGTTAGCATATGGCTCCAGAAAAAGGAGGACGGAATGAGACATCTGGATTTTACTTCCATTGCTTTCAAGTAAAACCTGGATGTCTCAATCCGTCCTCCTTTCTCTGGAGCCATGTGGTAACTCTAAAATTGGGATGCCTGTGAACCCCAGCAATTTACTGTCTTAATGCCAATACTTGTACATGAATGCTCAGGTTGACTGCAGCAATGCAGCTGTTGTTTTGTTCCTGCTGTTTGGAATGGCAGAGGCAGGGGAATACTAAGAAAAGAAGCACAACAGTTTTCTATTCTCTAAATTTTCAGTGTTTGTTGAAAGGGAATAAATAGTCTACTCCTAACTAGTCGCAGGGGCTCCTATTTAGGCACAAAAAAATAGCATTTTAGCGCATGGCCATTTTAAGGCACTAAGGGCCAGATTCTCTAAAGGGTGCCTAAAGTTAGGTGCCTAACTTACCCCCCTCCCCCCTTATTATTAAACCATGGTAGAAGTGGTAGAGATTTTGACTATGGCCCAGGACGCTAAATGTTCTGATGATGCTCCAATGCTCATAGGAATTTTATGAGTGTCAGAGCATTTAGTGCTCCAGACCATGGTAGAAATTTCTACTGTGGCTTAGTAAAAAGGGGAGGGTTAATTGGCAAAATCCCCTTGATAGCTTCAATAATTGAAAAAAAAAATGTAATTGGGCAACAGGCACCTAGCCAATTCCATAAAAGGTAAGATCTATAAAAGGTACAAGATCATGAAGGGCATAAAGAGAGTAGAGAGGGACAGATTCTTCAAACTTTCAAAAAATAAAAGAACAAGAGGGCATTTGGAAAAGTTGAAAGGGGACAGATTCAAAACGAATGCTAGGAAGTTCTTCTTTACCCAACGTGTGGTGGACACCTGGAATGTGCTTCCAGAGGACGTAATAGGGCAGAGTACGGTACTGGGGTTTAAAAAAGGATTGGATTTTTTCCTGCTGGAAAAGGGGATAGAGAGGTATAGATAGAGGATTACTGAACAGGTCCTGGACCTGTTGGGCCGCCGCGTGAGCGGACTGCTGGGCACGATGGACCTCGGGTCTGACCCAGCGGAGGAATTGCTTATGTTCTTATGTAAGTGCCTATCGCATAGCAGTTAGCAGTGCCTAATGCATAAGTGTCCATTTTTATGGGCGGAGAATGACTTAGGTGCTGCTAAGCACGAATCTCCAAAAATTTATGTGGAGATATTCTCGTGTTGACCATTTCACCTAAGTTCCTAGATCTTTTATGGGAGAACACAGGTTTTTCCGGACATTCATCCCATAGCAAATGGACCACATGCCAATACTTCATTATGATTTAATTTATTTGGACTGAGAGGGGGGTTTATTTTTGTACAAGTGTTAAACCTGGATCGCTCCTCTCCCCTTCTCTGGGCATATTTTGCTCTTAAATAAGCAATCCTAACAGTCTTCTTTAGATATCCTCATTGATAGAATCTGTTTTTCAAATTTTTCACTTGTATCTTTATTTATTTTAAACATTTCTACACCACCTAAGCGGTTTACAAGGAAAAATACATAATCATGTAAACACACATAATCAAGACAACATAATACATTGACTCATCCAAATTATCTAACATACTAAAACTAATACAAAATTAGTAAAATTTCAGTAAAATAGGCTATCAAAATCTAATCTAGTAAAAAGCTCTCACAAACAGATGTGTTTTAAATTGCTTCTTAAAAGACATCTTGTTCTTCCATAACTTCAAACATCCTGGCAGAGCATTCCATTTCAGAGGACCTGCCACAGAAATGGTATTAGCTTGCGTCTTCTTGTAATGGGTTTCACCAAGCACCTCTATTGATAGCTTCATGGCAGATTCAGATCTTAACATTCTAGATCAGGGGTCTCAAAGTCCCTCCTTGAGGGCCGCAATCCAGTCGGGTTTTCAGGATTTCCCCAATGAATATGCATGAGATCTATGTGCATGCACTGCTTTCAATGCATATTCATTGGAGAAATCCTGAAAACCCGACTGGATTGTGGCCCTCATGGAGGGACTTTGAGATCCCTGTTCTAGATGGTATATAATGTTTCAATACTTGCTTTAGATACTATGGTGCTACCCCATAGATCGCTTGGTAAATAACCATCAAAATTTTGTATTCACTTCTACCTTGAATTGGCAACCAGTGGAGACTCTTATATTATATGTATCTTATATTCTTCCATAGAAGAACAGATCTTCCTCAGCCATAAAAATTGACTAATAGGAAGGCTTTGCCATAAGCAAAAAGGATGAAAGCTATGTAATCGTAAGGGACTATTCCTATCTGTAGGTTTACGATAAAGCGTTGTACCTAAGGTGTCATCCTGCTTGAAAATATACAGGTCCAGAAAGTTAATACCTTTATTATCTGAGAGGGGGAGAGTGTGGCACAGTGGTTAAAGCTACTACTTCCACCCTGAGGTTGTGGATTCAAACCCACAGTGCTCCTTGTGACCCTGGGCAAGTAACTTAATCCTCCCCATTGCCCCAAGTACATTAGATAGATTGTGAGCCCACCGGGACAGACAGGGAAAATGCTTGAGTACCTGAATAAATTCATGTAAACAGTTCTGAGCTCCCTTGGGAGAACAGTATAGAAAAATAAATAAATAAACATGGCTGTAAATTGGATGCAAGGATCTAAGGTATTCAGCCATAGCAAAAATTGGTCTAAATTATTCCTTATAGAAGACCAAATTTTTAGAAATGTTATCCAGAAATCTCTTCCTTATAATTACTTCATGAAACCATTGAGATGGCTAAATATAATTCTCCTCCAGGGATGCCATGAACAGCATTGCTAAAGATGGGGGTTAAAGAAGCATCAATCGCTATACCATTTGTTTGCAGATAATAGTCCCCGTTGAACAAAAAAAACTTTCTAAACAGCACCAACTGGGCTAGCTGCAACAAAAAATGTTGTTGTGATCTGGGGGCAATTCACATGCTTAGAAAAAACTTCCTCCAATAATCACAATGATTTTTCAGGATAAATCACGGTATATAATGCTGTAACATCCATCGTAGTGATAGGGTGGATCAAATCAGTGGAGGCGTAGCGTTATATGTTAAAGAGGGCCTTGAATTGAACAGACTAAAAATTCTACAGGAGCAGAAACACACCTTGGAATCCCTATGGGTAGAAATTCCATGTGTAAGGGGGAAAAGGATAGGGATAGGAGTATACAACTGTCTGCCTGAAATGTTATCAGAAATTAGGGAGGCCAACAAATTGACTAACACAGTGATAATGGGTAATTTCAACTATCCCGATATTGACTGGGTAAATGTATCATCAGGACATTCTAGGGAGATAAAATTCCTTGATGAAAGCAAGGACTGCTCTATGGAGCAGCTGGTTCAGGAACTGACAAGAGGAGAAACGATTCTAGATCTAGTTCTTCCCCTTTTTCCTATTGTTTGAAGTAGGTCTATACGTCTTATCAGTGCTTTATTATGATACTTGGAGGGGCATAATCGAAAGGGACATCTAAGTCCATTTACGTCCATCTCGCAAGTCGTCCAAACTTAAAAAGAGCCTAAGACACATTTTTGAAAGATACGTCCAACGTTTTTTTACTTTCGAAAATTGTCTAATTATACGTCCTGCCGATCTGATTGTCCAAGCCACTAAATCATCCATCTTTATACCACATTTCCGTCCAACTTTCCGTCCAAGTCCAAAATGCCTAGAACAAGCCCTGTTGGACGTGGGAGAAGTCTGCAAAGTGATGGACTGCACACCCAGACATGTCACCTAAATAGCGGGGTACTTTACAGGGCACTGCTGTGAACTTCACAAAAAAGGGTGCCATGGCTTCTCCTCACTACAGCTCCCCTCAGCCGTCTCTTTTCCAAGCTGAAGAGCCCTAACCTCTTCAGTCTTTCTTCATACAAGAGGAATTCCATCCCCTTTATCATCTTGGTTGCTCTTCTTTGAACTTTCCCTAGTGCTGCTATATCTTTCTTTAAATAAGGAGACCAGAACTGAACTCAATACTCAAGGTGAGGTCGCACCATGGAGTGATACAGAGGCATTATAACATCCTTAGTCTTGTTTACCATCCCTTTTCTAATAATTCCTAGCATCTTGTTTGCTTTCTTGCCCACCGCCGCACATTGGGTGGACGGTTTCAGCATATTGTTCACGATGACACCCAGATCTTTTCATTGAGTGCTGACCCCCAAGGTGGACCCTAGCATCTGATAACTATGATTTGGATTATTCTTCCCAGTGTGCATCGCTTTGCATTTGTCCACATTAAATTTCATCCGCCATTTGGACGCCCAATCTTCCATTTTCCTAAGGTCTTTCTTCAGTTTTTCATAGTTTGTGGCACACCACTATTTACTTTCCTCCATTGAAAAAAATTGCCATTTAACCTTATCCTTTGTTTTCTGTCCAGTAACCAATTCTTAATCCACAATTGAATATTGCCTCCTATCTCATGACTCTAATTTTCTCAGGAGTCTCTCATGAGGAACTTTATCAAAAGACACATAGCTATTTTTTTATGAAAAATAGGTACCTTTGTTATGAAATTTCCTCCCTTTAGGAGTTATAAAGGATTTTTCACATATTAAGGCCTTTTTACACACATAAAAGGACTTTTATAAAACTGGGGATGACTTTACAAGTTTTTTTGTGCTGGTATGACAAGGGGCTAGGATATCTGTTTCAATGTGTTGATGTTTAGGGCAAAATGAAAATTTATCATTCATTAGTCACTAAATTTAACCTGGGGCACAGTGCACAATTTGCTTACTTGCAGTTACCAACTATATTGGAGGTATGCCATCAATAGAACTTATTGACGAGCTCTGTTAAGCTTTGAGTGATGCCTTAGGTTTAGAAGGACAGGAAAGGATCCAAAAGCCTAGCTACCATGGCTACTTGCAATGGAAAGAACTGGATATGATTATGATCAATTAGGCAATACGTGGAGGAGAATGATTTGTAAGTTGGTATTTTTGCAGATATAATCAAAAATTGCTCCTTAAGGCCAAATGGGTTACTAGGAGTATTAGTCTTTGGGAACTTCAATATAAGGTACTGAGAAAAACATATATTCCACCAAAGAGTTTCTGAACCACATTGGCTGCTGGATATGAATGCTCTAAATGTAAAATTGCTGAGGCCTGGTTGGGACATATGCTTTGTCACTGCCCACCTATTTTTCTTTTTTTGAAAGAGATATGTCAATGTGTTACTCAATCTTTTGAGACTCAAAAGGTTCCAAAGCCCATGATTCTATTTGATCATTGGAATGACCAACACAAGTGTACCCTATTACACTGGCCACCACCAGAGCAGCCGACATTAAGCCATTGTTGCACTTATCTTTTTTTTTTTTAATCATCTTTATTAAAGGAGTCAAGGGAAAACATGAACAACAATGCCACAGAATGTCCGTACAGCAAAGGTACAATAATGCAGACAATCAATAACATAAGAAGCAGTATCAAACAAGCTGCTAGTAAAGCCTGCCAGCTAACAAAAATGTCACTGCACATATACTGAATCAAAACAGGAAGATAAGATATCCCATTTCCCAGACTCCACTTTTCATTAAACCCTGACAGAGCAGCACACTCACCGACCAACACACATGCACACAACATTCATCCAGAAACAGGCATTCCCCCATTCACTCATTCCCCCCCCCCCATCAAGAGACTAGAGGAAGATGGAAGAACACTTTCCACAAAGCTGTATACGCCTTAACTTCAGGATTCGTGGAATATTTATAATAACACAGATCAAATCTTCCCACGGCACCCATTTGGCGAATCTATTTATCTGCGTCCAGTGTTGCAAAATAATTTTCTTAACTGTTAACAGGGTCATATAAATGAATCGCCTCTGTGGCAGGGTTAAGCCCTGCTCCTCCATTAATGTCTGATCCCCCAACAACAAGGTGGAATAATCCCACTCTAACTCCCGCTGAAGCACCAATTGAAGTTGCATGAAAGAGCAATTCCATATGGTCAGAGTGGGGCACTCTACAAAGGAGTGCATAAGAGAGCCTGGGGCCTTCTTTCATTTACTACAGTGCAGGTCTTCCCACAATCGCATTTGGGCACCCTGCTTCTTGGTAATAAAGGCCCTATATAAAAGCTGGAATTTGATTTCCTATAAAGCTGCAGATTTAACAAACTCATACAAGGTGCATAAGAGTGTCATGAAAACAGCTGGCGTGTAATGAGCATGAAGATCCCAATTCCACTGTTCCTGTATAGTATCTAAATGCCCACTAGGCGCCAAGGTGCAAACCACTCTATACCATAAAGAGAGAGAGCTCCGGCAGGCGGTATCTGGAATAAATAGGCATCTACAGATCCACAGTGTCACAAGTCCCCATGCTGTCGCTGCAATGTCATATAGTAATGTCTCACCTATAATTAAGCAAAAAATTGATTGTTAGTGATCCCCCACTGCTCTTTGAAATATGAAAAGGGCTAAAAAGTACCCGAGTCTAGGGACGCCATATCATTAAGTGTGACCACCCCCCGCGAAGCCCACTCTGTAAAAGGATTGGCCCCCAGACCTGGAAGAAAATTAGGGTTACCCTGCAATTGCAAAAAGGGAGTCTTACCCTGAGCTTTGCGTCACCACCGCCACATGACACAAAACAGTTGCAGGAACCGAAGTTTGGATAGGCAAAAAGTGGTTCAGCCTAATCACCAAAATAGAAGCCAGCAACTTGACATCTTGATTTAATAACGAGATAGGCCGATAAGAGCCCACCTGTGTATGATCTTTCCCTGGCTATGGAAGCAAAGTGATATGAGCCAGGTTGTTCCTAGGTGCATGGGCGGTGGAGGACAAAAATTGAAAATAGGCACTGAGAGGTTCCACATGAAGATCAGATAAAAGTTTATATTATTCAGGGCCAAACCCATCAAGGCCCTAGGATTTAGTAAGTTTTAACTTCTTAATTCCCACTCGAAGCTCCTCAGGCGATATAGGGGCATTCAACTGCTCCGCCTGTTCTGGAATAAGTTTCAGAAGAGGGAGACCTTGAAAAAAAGCATCACGTTCCACAGTGGGAAATTCCCTTCTGGCATATTGATTTCTATAAAAGTCTACAAATTGTTCTCTAATTGGGATTCTGTAGTGAAACTTGCCCCCGAAGTATTTTTCACTAGTCGAATGACCTGTTTTTACCGATATGGTCGTACCAGGTTAGCTAAAAGTTTACCTGCCTTACATCTCCATTGATAAAGTTTAAATTTCAAAGTAATAAATGGCACGGCCCCCACTTACCTAAACACTGCCTAAATTGGAACCATATAACTAGACAAAGGAGAACTCAGACCTCATTTACCTACCCCCATTCAAAGGCATTCAGCGCAAGAAGATGTATGACAACCTACTAGCAACGCAAACAGCGAAACTTGACCATTCCATCTCCAACATGCTGACAACAATGAGCGACTTCAAATCATTTCAAAAAGAAATCAAAACCCTGCTATTCAAAAAATTTATCTAGATATCAAAACTCATCCTCTTGTCCATCCCCTCTCTTGTAAATTTCCCCTCAAAGTCTCTATCACTCTTGTAATTTTCTCTTCAAAGTCTCAATCAAGTAAACAGCTCCCTAAATTGTAATTTTCCTGGAAATTTCAAGTTATCTTCTTTTGTAATCCGCCTAGAACTGCAAGGTACTGGCGGAATAGAAGTCACTAATATAATGTAATGTAATGTAATTTCTGAAAAAAAAATATCTTGGCGCACTTTCTGATTTAGGATATCATTGATTTGGGAGCAGATAGATTTAAGTTGCTGAAGAGCTTTGGGGCTGATAGGCTCATGCTATGCTGCTGAAGCAAAGCAGCCAAGGTGATCGAGAGAGCTATCAGTGTGTCCCCCTGCTTCCTGCGCTTAGTGCTTACATATTGTAAGATGTGACCGCGCAGTACCACCTTGGATGCCTGCCAAATAGATCTCTTAGTCCACATCTGAGGTAGCATTATGTTTGGCATACTCTACCCAGTGAGCCCGTAGATGAGTATGAAACTCCTTATCGTAATACAAAGCCGAGGGAAATCTCCAGGATCGCTCCTCCATCGTATCCGCCACTCCTAAGGTAAGAACCACCACTGACTGATCGTAGAGGGAGGTGTTCTCTATAGTAGTTTTATCCACCCAGGAGAAAAATGAACCGGATACCAGTAAATAGTCCAACCGAGAATAAAATTTATGGGGGTTGGAGTAGAAAGTGAATTCCCTATCAAATTGATGCAGGTCTCGCCAGGCATCTGTTGCACTTATCTTATACATTTCCTATCTGTAGAGTATTTGCAAGTCTCAGACTCCAAATCTGTTCAAAGGCAACATTTCCAGGATATCTGGAACAATCTGTCACTGCTAGAAGTAGGATTTTGAACAGGAAATCCTGATTTCACACCTTTTGGGGGAGAAGGGAGGAGATGTGTTTGGGAATCTCACTTACTGTGTTATTTAGGCCATGTTATACCATCCATGGATGTGTACTGTACACCATTGACTGGTGTGAGGTCACTTACATTTTTTACATTTGCTGGCCATGTAGTTTGATAGACTAAGTATGGGGATTTTCACAGACTGGGAATGATGGTAGGGAATGGATTATTTTACCAGATTGGGGCTGTAGAGGAGGTTGGGTTGGGGGAGTGATATTATTATTGTTACAGGATATATAAAATTTAGATCGACAATGTGATTGATTGTTATTTTTTTTTATATATAAAAGTTTGGTTTTGCTGGACTTTATGCTCTTTTGTTCAATGATTAATGTTGTTTATGCATTAATCAATAAAGAGATGTTTTTAAAACATATGTGCAAAGCAAGGAAGGCACATACTTAATATAATCCATATGTAGGCATGTTCAGGGTCAGAGCTTGGGTGGAATATGGGCAGAGTTACCCCTTATATATAAAATTGCATATATATGTACAGTTTTTCCCAGATTCTACTGTTTAAAGGGCACTCAAATTTCCACACACAAATTTGGGTGCAGTCCTATGATATACACACAGCTAGATTGGATAACGAGGCAATTATTGTCAATAATTGAGAGCTAGCAATCAATTATTGATGTTAATTGGCACAATTTGGATTTGCATGTACACCTTGCAAGGTGCCATTCTATAAAGCTGTAAGACCAAATCCGATAGTGCAGAACCCAAAAGGGGGGAGGGGTACGGACAGGTTAGGAGCATTCCGGGAATTTGCGTGCAGCGTTATACCGTGGATGTGTGCTCAAATTGGGCATTAGGAATTACACCTGGTTTTCAGCAGGAATAAGTCTTGGTGCCCAAATGTGGGTATGGGAATTGATGCTATGCTCTAGTCTATTCTATAAAGGGGGCTCAACACAAATGGCAGCCAATTTGGGCATCTTTTATTGAACCTGGTCATTTATGTGTGAATATTTATGCCTGCTCCCAAGCAGGTGTAACTATCTGTGGCTTCCATCTAGGTATAATTTTGTTGCTCTGCCACTACTATTTTTTTTTTTTAAATTCTTTATTTGCATTTATTACATAAATGACAAAATTAGGTATATCACTTAAGGAAACAAACTAAAACAATGAAAAACTACATTAGTGATCTAGTCCACATCATTAGGGCTATTTTGCACCATAAAATAAAGAAATACATTAAGGCAAAATGAAAGCTACTTATATGTCACACTTTATCATCAATATTAGTCTCTATTAACTTCTGAGGTAAAGATTTATCTTTTAGAAAATTCTCTAATTGAGCTGGTTCCACAAATATATATTTATCTATTCCATATGATACTAAACATTTGCATGGAAATTTAAGGAAGAAAGCAGTTCCCACTGTCAAAACCTTAGGTTTAAGCTGCCACTACTATTTGTTAAAGGCACAAAGATATCTATGTGTCTTAATAAAACAGGCTTCACACTTAGGGGGTTCTGTTATAAAATTACCCTCCATGTGTCTGGTTGTGATTGATGGAATCTTGGCCAACCCGAAACCATTCTGTTATATCTGGATTGAGTGTATACATATCTGAGCATCTATTTTGCTTAGGAAAATCTTAGAGAAACCCAAAAATCATGCTCAATTCCATGAGCAGACTTGTTTCTCTTATGTACAAGCACTTTTTCTTATGAATAGAAATGTAATACATTGGCAGAAATGTTAAAACACAAAAAAGACATATGCTGTTTGTTAAGTTAGAAATAATTTTTACATCAAAAGCTGTGTTTTGCCATTTTGTTTTTGTTTGCCCTGCTGGCATATTATTTTTGTATATTAAAATGCATGGTCATGAACCAGTTAACAAGCTTTGATGCACAATAATTTGTATTAATGCAATTTAACACAGAGTAAATAACTCAATGGGGCCTATTTACTAACTAAGGAGGCAATTAGCACCATGACAACTTCGTGCCAATTCTATAATGGTTTCAGGGTGTACCGATGCTCTTATAGAATACTGGCACTAAGCTATTTGGGCACACTGAAATTTAAGTGTGCCCACTTCTGATAGATCAATAGCTAATATACCCCCCCCTTTTTACAAAAGTGTAGTGTGGTTTTTTAGTGCTGGCCCCAGCAGTAACAGTTCTGACACTCATAGAATTCCTGTTACCGCCGCTGCTGGAACTAAAAAAACATGCTACGCTTTTGTAAAAGGAGGGGATAAGTTGATGCACCTAAGTTCACGATGCAACATTGGTGGCAAAGTGGGTTGCTTCTACCATTTAGCCAAAATAATTTTTGCCACTACAAAAAATGAGCAGCAAACATGTTTTGTTTTGGACACATGCAGAAGACAATAGTCTGCCTAAAAAGGGATATGATACATTTAAAATGTCTTTTAGCTGAACTGCTTCAACTAATAGCCAATCTGTCGATCAAATCGGGAAAGATTCCGGAAGACTGGAAGATGGCAAATGTTACGCCGATCTTCAAGAAAGGTTCAAGGGGAGATCCGGGAAACTACAGACCGGTGAGTCTGACCTCGGTACCGGGAAAGATGGTAGAGTCGCTGATAAAATCGCTGATCACCTTGATGGACACGGGCTGATGAGGATCAGTCAGCACGGTTTTAGCAAAGGCAGATCGTGTTTGATGAACTTGCTGCACTTCTTTGAGGGAGTAAACAGACAGACAGACAAGGGTGACCCGGTCGACATTGTATATCTGGATTTTCAGAAGGCGTTTGACAAGGTTCCGCATGAACGACTACTTCAGAACATTGCGAGCCATGGAATCGAGGGTGAAATACTCACGTGGATTAAAAACTGGCTGGATCATAGGAAACAGAGAGTGGAGGTAAATGGACAATACTTGGACTGGAAGAGCATTACCAGTGAGGTGCCGCAGGGCTCAGTGCTCGGACCCGTGCTCTTCAACATCTTTATAAATGATCTAGACATTGGTACGACGAGTGAGGTGATTAAATTTACGGACGATACAAAGTTATTCAGAGTAGTGAAGACACAGGGGGATTGCGAAGATCTGCAATGTGACATAATCATGCTCGAGGAATGGGCATCAACATGGCAGATGAGGTTCAACATGGATATGTGTAAAGTGATGCATGTAGGTAACAGAAATCTCATGCATGAATACAGGATGTCTGGGGCGGTACTTGGAGAGACCTCCCAGGAAAGAGATTTGGGAGTTATGATCGACCAGTCGATGAAGCCATCCACGCAATGTGCAGCGGCGGCGAAAAGGGCGAACAGAATGCTAGGAATGATAAAGAAGGGGATCACGAAGAACGGAGAAGGTTATCATGCCACTGTACCAGGCCAGGGTGTGCCCATACCTGGAGTACTGCGTCTAGCACTGGTCGCCGTACATGAAGAAGGACACGGTATTACTTGAAAGGGTCCAGAGAAGAGCGACTAAGATGGTTAAGGGGCTGGAGGAGTTGTCGTACAGTGAAAGATTAGAGAAACTGGGCCTTTTCTCCCTCGAACAGAGGAGATTGAAACATTCAAGGTACTGAAGGGAATAGACTTAGTAGATAAGGACAGGTTGCTCACCCTCTCCAAAGTAGGGAGAATGAGAGGGCACTCTCTAAAATTGAAAGGGGATAGATTCCGTACGAACGTAAGGAAGTTCTTGTTCACTCAGAGAATGGTAGAAAACTGGAACGCTCTTCCGGAGTCTGTCATAGGGGAAAACACCCTCCAGGGATTCAAGACAAAGTTAGACAAGTTCCTGCTGAACCAGAACATACGCAGATAGGGCTAGTCTGTTAGGGTGCTAGTCTTTGACCAAAGGGCCGCCGCATGAGCGGACTGCTGGGCACAATAGACCATTGATCTGACCCAACAGCGGCAATTCTTATGTACTTATGCTCCATCCTCCTAGATATCTAAAACCTTCTTGTTGACTCCAGGTTTCAAGCCACTTATTGAAGTTCCCTATATGATACAGTATTTCCTCTTTCCATAAGCAGCTAGCTTATGGAAAGCTACAGTCTACTGTATACCAAAGCCTTTCGCTCTTCCTCCAAGTTCTGGAAATTTCTGAGTGCTATAAGCATGGATTACAACCTGTTTAAAAATCTTTAGTCTCTTTTCTGATCAAACTTGGTATTTAGGGCTCCTTTTACAAAGGTGCGTTAGGGCCTTAACGCGCGGAATAGCGCGTGCTAAAATGCCGCGCGCTGGCCGCTACTGCCTCCTCTTGAGCAGGCGGTAGTTTTTCAGGTAGCGCGCACTAATCCGGTGCGTGCGCTAAAAACGCTAGCGCACCTTTGTAAAAGGAGCCCTTAAGTTTGTATTCCTGCTAGATGAGGTATCCTGGAAGGCATTTTATTTTGTTTGGATCCACAAACTGTATTCCCAAGTTAATGCCTCTTATGCCTAGCAGTAGGAATTTTCTGTTTTGAGCTGGCTTGTCAGTGATTATGGGATATCTTTGCACTGAGTTCCTTTCTGCATCTCCGCTCAACCTCGTGTTCCAGTACAGGAAAAGAATTTTGTAAGGACAATTGGGAGAGTGTCACGTAAGAACATAAGAACATAAGAAGTGCCATCTCCGGATCAGACCTTCGGTCCATCAAGTCCGGCGATCCGCACACGCGGAGGCCCTGCCAGGTGTACACCTGTCGTAATTTATAGTCCACCATATCCTTATATGCCTCTCTTAAGGAGATATGCATCTAGTTTGCTCTTGAAGCCTAGGACGGTCGATTCCGCAATAATCTCATCTGGGAGGGCATTCCAGGTGTCAACCACTCTCTGAGTGAAGCAGAACTTCCTGACATTAGTCCTGAACCTGTCCCCCCTTAGCTTCATTACATGTCCTCTAGTCCGTGTCAAATTGGACAATGTAAATAATCTTCTCTGCTCTATTTTGTCGATTCCTTTCAGTATTTTGAAGGTCTCGATCATATCCCCACGCAGTCTCCTTTTCTCAAGGGAGAACAATCCTAGTGTTATAAGTCTGTCCTCGTATTCCAGTTTCTCCATACCCTTCACCAGTTTTGTTGCTCGTCTTTGCACCCTCTCCAGCAGTTTTATATCCTTCTTTAGGTAGGGAGACCAATGTTGGACGCAGTATTCCAAGTGTGGTCTGACCATTGCCCTACAGATCATCTATTCTTGGGTTGTCTTATATTCTGTGGCATTGGAGATTATTGTATTCTTGCCTTGGACAAAATAGGCATGTTTAAATAAGTAAAGCAATATTTTCCATTTCAGGGTGTCACGTTCATTGGATTTGGAGGTATAATGTGACAGGATGCTGTGAAATGGTATTTATTACATGACATGACCTGAACTAGGAGGCTGAAATATCTCAAACAGAGTGGTGCAGTGGTTAGTGCTAAAGCCCCAGCACCCTGGGGTTCTGGATTCAAATCCAGCTTCTTGTGACCCCTGCGCAAGTCACTTAATCCCGACACAAATACGCAGGACCCTGGGCAATATGCGACCCTGGGTAAGTCACTTAATCCCCCAGTGCCCCAGGTAAATTAGATAGAGTGTGAGCCCGCCAGGACAGATAGGGAAAAATGCTTGAGTAATCCAGATAGAATTGTAGGATATTTGGAATATAAATAATTAAATAAGATAAAAACCAGATAGCAATGGGCAACCCTATAACAACTATAGAACTAAGCTGGAGGAAGGTCAAAGGTCCACCGGGTCCAACCCTCTTTGGCAGTCCATGAGATAATGCAAAGGATGATGAAAAATGCACAACGCAAGCACTCCCTCTGACCCCAATTACAGTAATCAGTACAGGTCCCTTGGAACATGATGTAAACCCCCAGGTACTTCTAGAGTTACAGAACATGACAAATTGGCAGATTCAACCATCTACAGTCAGTAAGTCCTCTGTAATAACTCTTTAAAAGTTCAGTTTTGCAAAGACAAGCAGCAGCAGACAGTTATACAGGAAGACTCTATACATTTTCCTTCTGCAAAGTGTATAAATGAAATACCCTTGTTATCTCCACCTCTTGTAAAATGCACTCTTTTACATTTTTTGTTACATTCCCAAGTTTGGAACACTCAGACAAAATCATAAAAAAAAATACAGCATGTAAAAAAGAAAACCTGTTACATATTTGCTTCCCATCCGAGTTTTTGCACTAACATCAGCCTCCGCGGCAGATAGCTAGTTTGCCAGGTGATATTCGCTCACCCGGAATGCTATCCCCAGTCTTTGTTGTGAACTGTGAACTAGTCTGCAATGATTACTCACCAGCTGGAAACAATACTGGAACAGACCTGAAGAAGAGATGATTAATAAGCTGAAGCAAGCAAAAAACTTAAGTCTAAAAATCTGATGGAGAAAAGGCAAGCTCCTGCAGCCCTGCTGAAGAGCACCTGTAACATTAGAAGTAAGGGTTGCAGAAAGGAGGGTTTCAGCTCCTGCACACAGGCTGGAAGCTGCACATATCAGGTAGCTACCCTGGGAAAACATATGCTACATGCAAATGAGGGCACACAGGCGCTGGATTGGTTTCAGGGGTAGCATGCAGAATAAAAAGAAAACAAAACACTCTAATGCATGCAGAATTATCTTCAATATATTAAAGGGAAAAAAAGATACATGTTTTATAATCAAAAATGTAAAAATAAACCAAAAACATGCAAATACTTTAACAAATCCTAAATTATTTGAATTTGCCTTAAATAATTCTTTGATGCCATTTCCAAGTCCTAATGTACTTGAACCATAAAGTAACCAACACAGTAGAATGGGCTCAGTTTGTTTTTTTCTCACCTACCCTACCCTTATGTATAAACCTTAATTGTTAAAAAAAATTTTTTTTTTTTTTAAATTGTAATTCCATTTTTTCTTTACCCACTTGTTTCAGTTTGTATTAATAATACATAATGATTAGTTTGTATAATTTTGTCTTATTTGTATTTGTATTTGTCACCCTAGTTTTTTTATTGTACATTTCAATTATGTAATACGCATTGAAATATTTGATATTGCGTAAAATCAAAATTTAATAAACTTGAAACTTGAAACTTGTTTTATTTTTAATTAAGGGGTGAGCTGTGGACAGCCCTGCAACTCTCACATTAAGGGGTTGTTTTATTAAGGTGCACCAACCGATTTAGCGCGTGCTAAATCCTAAGGCATCTATTATATTCTTTGGGTGCCCTAGCATTTAGCGCACGCTAATCTTTAGCGTGTGCTAAATCAGTTAGCTCACCTTAATAAAAGGACCTCTAAAAGTATTTTAGAGAATCTGCTGAATAGTTTTTCACCAGAAAAAAAAAGAGTTCTCACACCAAAAGTGTTATTATTATTTTTTTTATGTTTATTTATACACAATTTTCATATATATTAACAAGCAATCAACATCAATAAAAATTTGCTCAGAAATTAGGATAATAGCCAAGGAAATACCTCACAAGGGAACGGAAAAAAAAAAAAATATCAATGAAATATCGTTTATCCCTTTGTAGTTCCCAAATCAGTGGATCCAACAGGAATTCAAATCTAGGTAACAATAAATAGGAAAAAAAATTAATGCGGCACTCAACATCACTTATGCTCATAATTTAAAAATAAAAAATCAATCTTCTCAATGGCAATAATAATAATAATAGTACAATTCTTGTATCCCACTAAATCCCAACAAATGAAGATTCAAAGTGGTTAACAAAGAAGAAATTATTCATTGTTTCCTAAATGTTTGCAAAAGAGGACATAAGATGACGATGCCTGTAACTCAAGAGGTAGAGAGCCAAAAACGAACAGCTTGATGGCTATAAAGTTCACCCAAAGTTTTTTTTAAAGCATATCCCTGAGAAGGATGGAAATGAAACTAGAAAGGGGTATTAAGCCCTAGACTCTCTTAGATGAGGAGGAAACAAAAGTAGATTCAGTAAATATTCTAGAGTAGATCCCTCAAACATTTGAAATGCTATAAAAGCTAACTTGAATAGAATACAAGCCTCATGGTGGCTGCATTTAAAGTATTTGAAGCTTCATGCGTAATTTAGCTAAAAGTGAGGAATAGAGGCTATTACAATATTCTAAACCAGTGTTCTTCAACCTTTTGACACCTATGGACCGGCAGAAATAAAAGATTTATTTTCTGGACGTGCACTGGTCTGTGGACCGGCGATTGAAGAGCACTGGGCTAAGTCGTGGGCCAAACCCCATCCATCTCCACCCTAGACTCCATCCACATAATAGTACTAATTGTAACACCATTTTTTTTCCATTCATTTTTCATATATACACACAATATAATTTTATTAACAACACATAATGGTTAACTACAAAATTAAACTACACAAAGCGCACTGTATGCTTCTCAACATTCATTCCTACCAGAAAAAAGATAACCCCATGCAAATATAGGACCACAAACTAATATATACAAACAATATATACAAACATTACATTAGTGATTTCATTTCCGCCAATACCTTGCGGTTCAAGGCGGATTACAAAAGAAGTTATCTGGCCATTTCCAGAGGAATTGAAGAGTAGAGCGAGTTGCTTCAGAGAATTGGGATGAGTCTTGCGGTGTTAGTTTGTCTTCAAGGATGTTTTGAATAGGATGGTTTTTATTTCTTTTCTAAATGATTTGTAGTCTAGAGTCGTTATCAGTAAATTGGAAAGTTGGTAGTCTAGTTTTGCTGCTTGTGTCCTAGAAGGCTATCGTACAGTTTTTTTCGTTTGACGCCTCTGATTGGGGGATGAGTGAACGTACGGTTTGTGAGTTCTGTGTCTGGCTGAGGTAGTTTGGATTAGTTGGTTGTTTAGGTAGGCTGGGCTATCTCCATTTATGGTTTTAAATAGTAGGCAGTATAAATTGAATTGTACTCTTGCTTGCATTGGGAGCCAGTGTGAATCTAGGTATGCCGCCGTGATGTGGTCTTGTTTCCTCAGTGAATAGATAAGTCTTAGCGCTGTGTTTTGAACTGTTTGTAGTTGTTTTATCATGGTTGTGGGGCAGGAGAGATAGAGTACGTTGCATTGGTCTGGAAGACCTAGGACTAGGGACTGGACCAAGAGCTGGAATTGTGTTCTGTCAAAGAATTTTCGAACTTGCCTTAAGTTTCTCATGACCGTGAATTATTTTTGTATTGTTTTGTTGATTTGTGGTTGCATGGTACAGCATCTGTCTATTGTCATTACCAGAAGTTTTAGAGTGGGTTGTATGAGGTATGTGATTGAGTTTATTACTAGATTTGTTATAGTTGGGGTTTTATTATTTTCGAAGAGAATGAATTTTGTCTTGTCTGGGTTCAGTTTCAGTTTGTGGTTATTCATCCATGTTGCAACTGTTTCAAGTGTCCTGTGTAGAATGTCTGTCATGGAGGACGTTGGTCAAAAGGAAGGAGAATGGTGATGTCGTCTGCATAGCTATAGGAGGTTAAGCCTAATTTGTCCAGGCAGGTGCCGAGGGATGCAATGTAGAGATTGAAGAGAGTTTGGGATAGTGGAGATCTTGGGATACACTGCAGGGGTTGGACCATGGTTCTGATTTTTCAGATGCAAGATGCAAGATTTTCAGATGCAAGACTCTGTATGCTGTACAACCCCAGAGAAAAAGAAGCAAATGCATTTCTTCCTGAACAGTGCAAAAATACAGACAGCAGATGTAAATTCTCAAAATTGACACTATTCAATCACTAAATTCAAAAATAAAGTCATTCCTCCTACTTTTGTTGCCTTCCTCCCTCCATGCTGTGCCCTAACTTCTGGCCTGCTCCCACCTGGCCATTTTATGCTGCCCCACCCCCCAGTGTTATCTTCAGGCCGGCTCCCTCTTCCTCACTGCCGCGGTTCCTACGCGCTTCCTGCGCCTGATCTGGAAGCCTTTCCTCTGACGTTGCGACATCAGAGAGAAGGCTTCTTCTTTTTTTTCTTTTTTTTTATAATTCTATATTCATTTTATAACTTACATCAAGTACATCAACATTGATATTGACATTTTAACATAGATATATCACTTGAAATTCTACAATTAATCTTATCAAATTAAATTTATCCCCTTCCCTCCCATCCTTTTATATTTCATAAAAACATATTCCAATAATAAATAAGAGATTTATACTCTTGGGGCTGCTTTTACTAAGCTGTGATAGCGTTTTTAGCGTGCGCTTAAGCTGATAACCAGCTAACATGGTTTCTGCAGAGGGAGATCGTGCCTAACTAACTTATTGCACTTCTTCAAAGGAATTAACAAACGGATGGACCAAGGAGACCCCATAGACATATACCTAGATTTCCGAAAAGCCTTTGACAAGGTGCCTCATGAACTTCTACTCCGGAAACTGAAGAACCATGGGGTGGACGGAGACGTACACAGATGGATCAGAAACTGGTTGGCGGGTAGGAAACAGAGGGTAGAGGTGAAGGGCCACTACTCGGACTGGAGGAGGGTCACGAGTGGTGTTCCGCAGGGCTCGGTGCTTGGGCCACTGCTATTTAATATATTAATAAATGATCTAGAAACAGGGACGAAGTGCGAGATAATAAAATTTGCGGACGACACCAAACTTTTTAGTGGTGCTCGGACTATAGAAGACTGCGAAGAATTGCAAAGGGACTTGAACAAGCTAGGGGAATGGGCGACGAGGTGGCAGATGAAGTTCAACGTTGAGAAATGTAAAGTATTACATATGGGAAGCAGAAACTTGAGGTACAACTATACGATGGGAGGGATATTATTGAAGGAGAGTACACAGGAAAGGGACTTGGGGGTAATGGTGGACACAACAATGAAGCCGATGGCACAGTGTGCAGCGGCCGCCAAGAAAGCGAATAGAATGCTTGGTATAATCAAGAAAGGTATTGCGACCAGAACGAAAGAAGTTATTCTGCCGTTGTATCGGGCGATGGTGCGCCCGCATCTGGAGTACTGCGTCCAATTTTGGTCACCATATCTTAAGAAGGATATGGCGTTACTCGAGAGGGTCCAGAGGAGAGCGACACGTCTGATAAAAGGTATGGAAAACCTTTCATACGCTGAGAGATTGGAGAAATTGGGTCTCTTTTCTCTGGAGAAGAGGAGACTTAGAGGGGATTTGATAGAAACTTACAAGATCATAAAGGGCATAGAGAGAGTAGAGAGGGACAGATTCTTCAAACTTTCAAAAAATATAAGAACAAGAGGGCATTCGGAAAACTTGAAAGGGGACAGATTCAGAACAAATGCCAGGAAGTTCTTCTTTACCCAACGTGTGGTGGACACCTGGAATGCGCTTCCAGAGGACGTAATAGGGCAGAGTACAGTACTGGGGTTTAAGAAAGGATTGGACAATTTCCTGCTGGAGAAGGGGATAGAGGGGTATAGATAGAGGATTACTGCACAGGTCCTGGACTGTTGGGCCGCCGTGTGAGCAGGCTGCTGGGCACGATGGACCACAGGTCTAACCCAGTGGAGGCATTGCTTATGTTCTTATGTTCTTATATCACAGCTTAGTAAAAGGAGCCCTTGGTAGACATTTGTTAAAATTTCCTGCTAAATGTGTTATAAAATATGATGGACATGAAATTACATTTTGGAACGTTAAACAGTTGAGAATATTTCTAGATCCTATGAAAACTGGAAGAATTGCTATCCAAAGTTCATAATAGATCTAAATCTGCTTTCTTTGTCAATAATTGTTAAATTGTTAATACCTAGCTAGCTATGGCCCCCTTTTATCAAGTTGCTTTTTGAATTGAAGGCTGCTGCAGTAAAAGCTCCAACGCTCATAGAATTTCTATAAGCGTCAGAGCTTTTACCTCAGTGACTCGCAATAAAAAAAAACCCTAATGCAGCTTGATAAAAGGGGCCTATATTGTCCTCTATTTTGTATTACTATGATGAGTTTCTCTCCCTTTCTTTTCTGGGTCTCTCCTCAGGTAGTTATGGGCTTGATATATAAGATAATTTCTTAAGTTAAATCTGCTTTAGAAGATATGCTTCTTTGATTATATTGCTATTTTTCTGTGAAAAGATGTTGGATTTGTATTTTTGTAAATGTTAAAATGATAAATAAATTCTTAGTCTTGTTTACTACCCCTTTTCTAATCATTCTTAGCGTTTGTTTTTTTGGCTACCGCCACTGGGCAGAAGGTCTCAGTTTATTGTCTACAACGACACCCAGATCTTTCTTTTTGGGTGGTGGACCCTAGTATCTGGTAACTATAATTTGGTGTTATTCTTCCCAATGTGCATCACTTCGCATTTATGCTCATTAAATTTCCAACTTCCTAAGGTATGCCTGCAATTTTTCACAGTTTGCATGCGGTTTAACAACTTTGAACAGTTTAGTGTCATCTGCAAATTTAGGGGTCCTTTTACTAAGGCGTGCTAGCCGTTTTAGTGCACGCTACATATTAGTACACACTAAACGCTAATGCATCCATTATATCCTATGGACGAGTTAGTGTTTAGATCACGCTAAAATGGCCAGCGCGCCTTAGTAAAAGGACCATTTAATCACCTCACTCATATATTCCAATTTCCAGATCAGTTATAAATAAGTTAAACACCCGCCACTTCCCCCACCAAAGCGCAGCTTCCCAATCTCTTAACACCTGAAGCCGACATCCGGGAGAGACAGTGAGGAGATTCGCGCGGCCATCAGAAGCCGACAGCCTCCGCGCCGCCTGAAGCCAACATCGGGGAGAAATTCGGAGCTTCGGTCTGGCCTGCTCCCTGCTCGCCTTGCCGTATTGTACTTTTTAGTTGAAAGACGCGGCGGCGTCTCCTCTCATGATCCCCACCTGCGTCGGAAGTCCGACGCAGGCGGGGATCGTGAGAGGAGCCACCGCCGCGTCTTTCAACTTAAAAGTACAATACGGCAAGGCGAACAGGGAGCAGGCCAGACCGAACAACAAACGATAAACAGAGCCCTAAATGCGCATGCGCACTCCTACCTGCGGGGCCCTACAGCTCACGGAAAACGGGCTCACGCATTGGGAGCGCGCATACGCGGCTAGCCTTTTACTATATTAGATGGTATGTTTTAAGGGGAAATAACATAGCTCTGCTCTACACCATTGTTAGGGGAGGGGGTTTTGTGGATGTAAAATATATGTTTGCATTTTATATCATATTGAGGAGCATATATATGTTGGAACAGGCTCAATGGGGCCTTCAGTGTATCCAGTACAGGGCAGAGTAGAGGGCATGTGTATTTTGTACAGTTATTTCATAGTTGAAAGAGAACATTAAAGATAATAATAAAAAATTAAAAGTGAATGTAATAATTTTAATTAGGCATTATATAAAAACGATCTGATCTGTTTCACAGACTCACACTATTCAATCACAGCTGTTGTCCAAACCCTCTATTTGGGTAATGCAAAAATGACTTTGCCTCCCCCTTTGGAGACATTCCTCCCTACTCCCATGAATGGATTATAACAAATGCAGTGCTCAGTATTCCCTGCCTGAACAGTGCTCGCAGCCCAATGACACATGCCAAGTTTTGTGTAAGGGAGCAAGTGGCTGAGCAGCAGCAACTGCACTGCCGTCCTGAGTGACAGCTGAATTCAGGCAGGCTGCAGAGAATGCTTCTAGGACTGAGAATAAGGATAGAGATAGAGGGTTGGGGGAATGCTGTTGGGGCTGCAAGAGAAGAAGGGGGAGAGAGGAACAGGATGGTGCTGGGCAGAGGATGGGAGGGAAAGTGAATAGTGGGATGTGGGAGAAAAGAGCAAGATGCTGCTGCAGCATGTGGAATAGTTTTACTGAGCTGGGGAAAACAATTCAGGGCAGAGGAAGGGAGTAGGAAAGAGAGCTGAGACTTTTTCATCTGATTAGTTTAAATTGGATATTATATGATGCCTCTGCTATTTTAAATATTAAAATATTTTTGTTGCCTTTTACAAAGCAGTGGTAGAATTTTATGAGCATTGGAGCACTAACCTTGCCAGCCCCACGGTAGAAACTTTCTAATGCTGTTTAGTAAAAGGAGCCTTTGTTTGATTTTTAAATAATTGTTTGTGGTATTATGGGGTCCTTTTATCAAGCCGCGCTAGCGGGGTTAGCGCGTCGGATATTTCATCACACGCTAGCCCCTGCGGCCGGCTAAAAAAACTAACGCATGCTCAATGCAGGCGCTAGCGGCTAGCGTGGCAGGCGGTTTAACGTGGGGTATTCCACGCATTAAACCCCCCCCCCTACCGCAGCTTGATAAAAGGACCCCTATGTCAAGTATGCAGCAGGATCGCTTACTTTTTATTTTGTAGGTGGTAAAGTAGATGCACTAACTGGTTCGTACAGGAGTGACCACGCTCTGTCCCGATACACTCCCTTAAAAAAATAATATATTTTAGCACTTAGTATGCACAGATTGCAAATTTACTGTAGCATGTCTGAGCATGTCCCATGGTATTCCAGTTATTACTGGTTTAGGTGAATATTAACTCCTAATGCAGCTTATTGTTTTATTTATACTAATATTTCAAGGTGTAGGGATGGGTGGTGTATGGCTTAAGGTTTGCTCTAAGGCACCTGATACCCTTGTTTAGGCCTTGTCTACTTCTTATAAATAATGCAATAATCTGGTTTCACAGCCACTCAAAGCTTTTAGAGCCCCTAAGTCCCTGGTGGTTTCCCTTGCTTCATAAGATTTCCTTAAAAGCAATTTGGGGATCTTCTTTTGCATTTACTGATTCTCTCTTACAGTCTGCAGTTCCTTGGATGGGTATTGCTATCTTTTCACCTTCGATTGCAACATTTTTCTGCATTCAGACGGTGAATTCTATGCAACTCACAACTATACCAACTGTAGCTTCCTCAGCAAACAAGGGGACCCCTGTCCTGTCCTGTTCTCCAGTTTAGACAAAGAAGGCAATCTATCCTTCACTTCCACTCTAATGATACCTACTGAAAGTAAATGCATACTTTTATAGAACCATCTATGATAATATATAATGCACATAATTCTGCTTCCAATACATTTTCAGAGCAGATATAGAGATTTATTCACTTTATATGGGCAGACTGGATGGACCATTTAGGTCTTTATCTGCTGTCATTTACAATGTTATGTTACTATATACCGTCTAATTACATATAGCAAATACAATGGTTTCTCATATTAAAATAAAACTGAAGAACTCCATTATTGATAGGATAGATCCCTTCCCAAACCTCCCCCCAGAAATAAGACAGAAAGCCCAACACATATTCACAGTCATATCATATCATAACATCTTATGTCATCTCATATGATCTCTTCATATCATATCATTTCATATCGCATGCACTCTGTACCTCACAGATTCCCAATGTTTATCTCTCCACCAATAGAATCCCATAAGCTTGCTGAAATAGCCAAGCTTTTAGATTTTTCCTAAATCAAATCAAGGATTACTCTTCCCTTAAATCCTTTGGCAAGGAATTCCATAATACTGAGGCAACATTAAAAAAATGTTCCCTTATGTGCATTGTATACTCCAGTCATGCAACCTTAGCTGCTGGTATGTGAAGTAAAGAGGCCTGACTTGACCGCAGTTCCAGGGTAGGGGCTTAAGGTATAATCAACTTAGATAATACATGTTAACAAAGAAGCAAATAGCAGAGAAGAAATACTCTTCAGAATAGCACTTGGTTGCTCTTCAATGAAGGTTCTCGACAAAGTATTCAAAGGTAAGGAAATAATACTCCAAATGACGATCAGACTTGTCCACACACTCATTTCCTCAGTGGTCAATTACAGATACAAAAGCTGGACACTACGGAAACAAGACAGAAAGAAGATTGATTCATTTGAGCTTTGGTGCTGGAGAAGGATTTTATGCATGCCGTGGACAGCCAGAAGATCTAACAAATCAATTCTGGAAGAGATCAAACCGTCTATGTCAATAGAAGCTCAAACAATGAAGTTATGACTGTCAGAAGAAAAAGATCATTGGAGAAGGACGTCATGTTTGAGAAGATCCAAGGAATGAAGCGAAGAGGGTGACCTGCAATCAGATGGCTGGACATGTTGAAAACAACCATGGGAATGCCGCAGGAGGACCTTACTGGACTAGCACAAAAACGATTTCTTTTTAGATCTGGAATTCATCTAGTCATTAGGACTCGAGCTTGAGTCGATGGCACCTAAAGAAAAATGCATGTTAAAATGTTTTAGTAGCCGTATCTTAAAAAAAGATATTGTAGCATTAGAACATTTTGAAAGAAGAGTGACTAAAATGATAGAAACATATGAAGGCCCGCTGAAATGTTCTCAGTCCAACCAACAAATTTGAGGCTGTATCCATCGAGGGCTATACAGTCCAGTGATTTTCCACTTTTTTCATTCTGTCGGAAAAATATGGAACAAAAAAAGTAGAAAATTGCTGGACTAAGTATATATCCCTCATTGGAGACTGCCCCAACTTTGTTGGTTGGGCTGAGCAGCAGCCCCTCATAGAAACAGAAAAATGAAGGGGGCAATTGAACTCCGTTGTAACCCAGTCACAGTTATTTTCTAAAGAAGTCATCGAACATTAAAAAATTAGACACTCGCATGGTTAATACTGAACATCAGATTTCTAGCCTCCATTTATTTTCCACTTCTTCTATTAAAGATTCTCACATAATTTATTTAAAGCTTGAAGACGTGGAGAATACTACTAGGTCTAGAAATCTGAGGATTGTTAATTTTTCTATTATCTATCTAATCTCTCATGAGATTCTTTTTCGAAAATATCTCAAGGAGATATTGGAGGTAGGTGAAGCTGAAGCAATGCCTATATCAGTTCTCTAATATATTCCAAAAAAACAAAATGTTTTATGAGATCAGGGAATGAATCAATTAGTTTCTCTTGATATAGATTTGACTGGTTTTTTTGAGGATTCTCAAGATACAGTACATTCCAGATCCACTCTCTTAGTATCATGTTTAAGTGAGACTGATAAGGCTTTGATCATGAAATTATACTTCAAAAATAAGGATGCACTTTTTTGTGGTGCTAAAATACAAATATTCCCAGATGCAGCTCAGAAGAAAGGCTTTTTTAGCCCTCCAATCTAGAGTTGTGGGCTCTGGAACCACCTTTTTCTGAAATTCCCTTGCAAATGTTTGATAATTTTCCAAAATAAAGATTATATTTTTGGGGATCCAATTCAATTAGATCAGTTCCTTAAATTACATGGGAAATGACTTCTGTTTCTTTTTTGAGGATTTCTTTCTCATATATCTTTATTGATTTTTAAACCAAAAACAGTGCCAAACAAATAAAAGCATATACCAGGATTGTCTAAATTAGTTTCATATTAAGCCCTCACATTCCATAGTATAGTAGACATTCAAACATCCCCACATTATTTTTTGTATATTTTTATGTATGGACCTTCAGACCATCATCAGGGTAAAGACCTCTGACTATAATACTCTTCATCGGTCCAGCCTTTATTATTTTTATTAATTTTTTATCCAATTCTTTTGACTAAATTTTTGACTAAATTTTTTTTTTAAAGCCATCAGACTGTCACTTAACTTTAGCTTATAGTGATCCCGTCCGGTCTTCACCTCTCCCAATCTAATCATATATTTTTTAAATATGTATAACTTATGGGCAGACTGGATGGACCGTTCAGGTCTTTATCTGCCGTCATTTACTATGTTACTATGTAAAGAACATGGTAAAAGTGATCCAATTTTTCCTTCTTTCAAAAAGTACAAAGACCAGAGAACATTCAATGAAATTACATGGGCTTTACTTTTAAAACTAATGAAAGGAAATATTTTTCACTCAAAGAATAGCTATGATCTGGAACTCATTGAGGGAGGATATGTAACAGCAGTTAGAGTATCTGGATTTAAAAAAGGTTTGGACAAGTTCCTGGAGGAAAAATCCATAGTTTAAGTTCCTGGAGGAAAAATCCATAGTTTGCTATTGAGACAGACAGGAGACAGATTGCTTTCCCTGGGATCAGTAGCATAGAATGTTGCTACTACTTGGGTTTCTGACAGGTACTTGTGACCTGGATTGGCCATTGGCAGAAACAGGATACTGGGCTAGATGGACCATTGGTCTGACCCAGTATTCTTATGTTCTTAGTGTGCATTATTTTTATAAGCTGCAATGTCCACAAGCCAGAAGAAAACACTGCTGTGCAATCACAAGGAACTGGACTCAATGGCCCATGCATGTCAGAGGAGGGATTACGTGGTAGCCTCACAGGTATGATGGAGGATGCTGCTTGGCTCAGGATGGGGAAGGAAATTTTAAGAATGCTAGGGACAGTCCGGTGGGGGTTCAGTGTGAATTCTGGGCTTGGGCTGGAAGAGGAAAGAGTATGTGTGCTGGTGTCAAATTGGGTGGATGAAGGGAGAAAGAGAGAGAGTTGTTGGGTTTTTTTTTGGTTGGGTTTTTTTATTTATAAATTTAATAATTACAATATCAAATGATACCAAGAAAAAAAAGATTCTTACACAATGCTTATATATACAACACAAAATTCCTTTTCAAGCCCACAACAATGGGGAGACATGCTACTTTTCAACTAAGAAAACTAAGAATTGGTTCTTGATTCATATGAATCTTTGACCATTCCCTACTATTTGGGACTCTTCAATCCTCCAATTTCTCAGTAGTGAAACATATAAAACAAAGAAAAAACTCATTTCTCTTCTCGAGCTATTAGAAATTGTTGCAATTGAATAGGATCCCAAAATACATATTCAATGTCCTGTAATTTAACAAGACATTTACATGGAGATTTTAGGTAAAAAGATGCCTCAAGAGCTAAGACTCTTGTTCTTAATTTCAGAAATTCTTTCCTTCTTAGTTGCGTAGCTCTTGAGACATCGGGAAAAATTCTAACTAAATCTCCACAAAATTTTGTCAACCTATTTTTAAAGTAAAGTTTCATTATTAGCATTTTATCTATCTCACTCATGCATGTTATTACCATAGTGGACCTACTCTGGATCACATCCTGAGTATCTTCCAAGAACTCTGTCAGATTTATTTCATTTGTGACCAGGTGGTCCACCTCCTGGTCGGATTGTATTTTCTTTTGTGGAATATAATAACAATTATTTATTGGGAAATTTTCCGCATTGGGCAATCCCAGTATTTCTTTAAAAAATTTCCTTAACAAAATTTCAGGAGATAATAAATGAGTCACTGGGAAATTAACCAAGCGGAGATTCCTCGCTCTATGCATATTTTCCAACATTTCCATTTTAGAATGTAACACCGTAGAAACCTTAACAGCAGATACTGAGACAGCTTGCAATGTATTACTTTGAGTTTCAACCACACTTAATCTTTTATCCAAACAACTTAAGTTAGAATCCACATTCTCAAACTTTTGAGACACAGACTGTGAATAGTCCAATGTTTGTTTCACTGATTCCCTGAGAAACCCTTCACCTCTAGAAATACCTAACCACAAATCTTTAAGGGTAATATCTTGTTTTTCCACTGCTAGTGGTTGATCCTCTACTACACCTGAAAATTCAAGTGGTTTAGGTATTTCAGTAAAGGCTAATTTACTTATCTGAGTAGAGGATACCACATATTCAGTAGAAATAGCGGGGGTAATATTCCCGCTACCACCAGATACTGGATGAAGGGGGGGAATCCTTTCGAGGGGGCTCATTGATGCACCCGATATGGGAGAATTCATATCAAGTAAAGGTTGTGGTGGATTATCTGCAGAAAATGTCAAATGTCTGTCTATGGGACCAGAAACAGCAGGTGTTGACCTCTTAGGCTTAATTTTCCTTTTCCCCATGATATGACAGATTAAAGTTATACGACCTGAATTCCCGCTCCCAGGCTCCTCGTTGCTCCAAGGGGCTCCCAAGGGGCGAAACCTGCCCCTTAGGGAACGCCCTGCGGCCGCGCAGCTGCACCCGCAACCGCAGCAGCGGTGTCCAATTTGAAGCAAATCACAGCCAGCAGAGACGGACCCAATGACGTCAAGGATCCGTCTCCCACAGTGCATACCCAATTCCACCACTGGGCCCTGCCGCTGCTGCGGGAAACATGGGGCAGCGTTTCAGAGTCTCCTCCAGCGTCCCAGTCAAAAGAGGTAAGGCAGCTCCCGAGAGAGAGAGTTGTGATTGAGATAGGAGGGAAAGGCTGGGGGATAGAGGAGAGTGTGGAGAAGTTAGGGCAGTAAAGAAAGTAAAAGAATAGAGCTGGGGAGGTAGGAAAACAGTGATTTTCAACAAATATCAGTTAGTAAGTACATTAATTATTTAATGGATACTTAGCATCTTTGTTAGATTTGCTGGATCATTTTCAAAAAGAGGTTTAATTGCTAAGATAAAAATATATGTAAAGGAATCACAAATGCATTCCTCTCTGTATCAGTATCTGCATTAACAATGAATTGTTAAGTCACAGGGAAGGAATGTTTCACAGTGGGTGGTGTCTTTTAAAGGAGGGTGTTTCTATAAAATTCATGAGACCACTTTGGTTCTTATTATTCTTCCTGACTCTCTGCCTAGGACAAGGAGGGCTTGGTAATCTGTGGCTCCCAAGGGTGAATGGACAGCTCCCAGCGGCCTTGACAAAATCTTTATGCAAATGAGCTCCACACACCACTGCTCAGGCTCCCTCTGCTGGCTCGTATCAGGAACTTCACCCTGTCACAATATGTCACTTAAAAAATCGGCACTGACTAGTGTGGCGCTAAGCGTGATTCTATAAAAATTAGGTGCCCATTATAGAATCAAACTTAGCACCACCAAAGCATGCTTCCAAAATGTAGGCGCACCCTATTTATACATCGGCTAGACGCGCCAATATAGGTGCTTAACTTTAGGTATACTTTATAGAATTTGGGGGTAAGGGCCCCTTATTAACTCTATGGACGTACCACATGCTAATGATAAACACTACGGCAAGACCTGCAATAAAATATATTTTAAAACCTAAAATATATTAATACACCCAAAAGTGGTGTGTTAAATCTGGGCTTAGTATATGGTAAAATCCCATGTTACCATGCACTTAACCCAGATTCTGCCACAATGTAGTAAAAGGATCCCATAGTTCATTTTACAAACAAAACAAGAGATCAGAGCAAAAATTTTATAGGAAATACAAATTCTGTTTTTATATTTTTTAATCAAAGGAGAATATATTTAAAAAAAAAAAATCTGCATGCCAAGAACAGGCATTAGACTTTTAACGACTAGGAGGAGAAACAACTAAGGCTTGGGTAGCACCCTGGTCTCAGATGCTGCCAGTCAAATTGCTTAATAAACTGCTGTTTTTCTGAAGGCTCCCTAAATGGTACTCTCATTTCATCACCAGCAGACTGTGAGCTCTCTCTACCCCCATCCCAAGGGAAGTGAATCCTTACAGCAGCTGAAACCAGTTTCCTCCAGGCACTTTCAAATGTTAGTGATTGCTGAAAGAAAAAAAGGGAAATAATTGTTGTAACATTTGGAAACGTGAAAACCTTGCTGCTGACAAAGACAAAAGCTGTTTTGATCTAGATCTCTATATAATATACTAAATAAATATACTTTTAGGGACATTTTTTAAAAATAAAGATGTCCAAAAACAGTTCTTGAACATCCTAATTGCCAGGACGTCCAAGTGCCAATTTTCGAAACCGACTCTCTGGACTTCTTGGACCCACTATGCGTCCAAAGTTCAAGGCATGGTATGAACAGGCTTTGGGCATGCTTAACACTTAGGGCCTCTTTTATTAAACTGTGCTCGCAGTTTCTAGTGCGGGGAGCCATGCTGAATGGCCCGCGCTACTCCCGACGCTCATAGAGTTCCTATGAGCGTCTGGAGCAGCGCGGGCCATTCAGCGCTGCTCTGGGCTAAAAACTGCTAGCGCAGTTTAATAGAAGAAGGGGTTAGATTTCTTGCAGCGATAATTGAACCTTTTCTAGGATGTCCAGGACAGAACTTAAATTCACCCAAATGATTGATCCCTAGAGCAACTGGTATTATACTTTCAAACGATCCTCAGCTGGTTCTTTAGTCATGCATTATACAGTTTTTTTGCATGAGCCATTATCATCACCACATTTTATATCCACATTATATCTATTTAAATATTATTTTCACACTTATCTTTTAGTTATGGATTTTAACTGCCTCTCCCAACACGATCACGTTTCAATAAACCTTCTTCAGGGTCGAGGCTCTAAAAGATTTAAAAAGACAGTATTACATTTCCCACTGAAGTTGTGTTACATTTTAAACTACAAATTGCTAACCTTAAGAGTTATATTTAGAACTATTAATCGTAAACTATTAGCTTTCAGAAAGAGAGCTATAGCAGAAAGAGCCTCCGTGATTTAAAAAAAAAAACAACTTACTATTTGTTTTTTTGTTTTTTTTTAGTATCATGTTTATTGAGGTCATCCTGTCTCAACGCTTGTCTCGCGCTTCACAGCAAGGCAGTAGCTAGTTTCAGTCAATAGCATCTGACGTCATTTCCCACATTAAGTTCAATCTCTCCTCCAAGGGGGAACTGACGAAACGGTCACTGATAGGACCGTTTTTCCTGCTCTAACATTGCTAAGAAGATAGCTTCACTTAGCAACCATTCACCCAGACTTTTAAATCCTAGGGGAAACCTCTTTCCCCTGTTACAACAGGTTAAGCTATGATTTATTTCAAACAAGGGACATCCAATCTAATTCTTCATTTAAACCTACTGGAGCCATAGAATTTAATCAGAAGATCCATTTTTGTTCTTTTAAATTAAGTAGTTTTTTAAATATAATAAGTGGATATAAAATGTATTGATCCGGTGACAATAATGGCTCATGCAAAATAACTGTATAATCCATGACTAAAGAGCCAGCTGAGGATCGTATGAGAGTATAATACCAGTTGCTCTAGGGATCAATCATATGGATGAATTTATGCTACTGAACCCCTATATATGAATAGTGTGAAGATATTTGATCTGAAACAGGACAGAACTTCGCATCCGGAGCTAGACCTGTTTTAAAAGCATTTAAATGCGATAAAGAAACCCAACCTGACCAGAAGACCACTAGATATATGAAGGTATAACCCCACCACATACACATTCTCTCCCCCAGTGATTATTGATCTCCACCCACCCCACAAAGATCTGAATGAAACAGTACATACCTGTCTCTAAAACAGCAGCACCTGGTATGGGAAAGCCTAGTTGAGTAGTTCACAGGTGTTTTAACTAGCCTGGCAGGTGTGGGCTAGTGAACCAGAGAGGAAGACTCAGGCCCATAAACCACTCTAACTACTACATTATTGATGGAAAGTGTGAGGCCACCAAAACCCTACTATACAGCCATATAGGTACCACCTGGAGCCATAAGGGTTAAAGTGGTGGTAGACAGGTGGATATAGTGGGTTTGGGGGGAGTTTTGGAGGGCTCACTACACATTTTAAGAGGGTTGTGGTGAAATGTGTACCTGACACCCTTTATGTGAAGTTCACAGCAGTGCCCTCTAAGGTGCCCTACTGCTCTGTTGACATGTCTGTGTGGTCAATCCATTATAATGTTGGCCCCTCCTATGTCCAAATACAGTAGTCTAAATTTGGATTTTTGAACTTGGAAATTTTTGGCCAAAATGTTAGATGTCCTATGGCCAAGATGGTCAATAGGTGATTTTCAAAATAATTTGGACATCTAGCAATTTCTCCTCTCCAACCTCTGGATGTCTTGTGGGAAAGTACTGCACCCCCAGCTGACACAGCTTTTCTTGCTGGCCTACCTGCTGGCCTCTGCATTCCCCTGCTCTCTGACTTCCTGACCACTGAGTGGAATCTTTCCACTGGCTAGGCAGTCAGACGTCAGAGAGAAGGCTTCCAACGCAGGCGCGGATCCCACGAGGAGCCACCACCCGTGGCTTTGAATAGAAAAACGACCGCAGCAATGGATCTGACTCTCGATCATCGCGTCCAGGGAAGGAGGATGGCGGAAGAGATTTATAAACTATAAAGAGTTTTACCTCATGCAAAATTGTCATTTCTTTAATAAGAAATTAACTATTTTTTTCTGCGGCCCTCCAAGTACCTACAAATCCAAAATGTGGCCCTGCAAAGGGTTTGATTTTGAGACTATTGCTGTAGAGGGTGCTGCCACAGCAGCCAGTTCTTGGGATTGGGTGGGTGGCCCTTGAAACTTCTCCGCTTCCACCTCCTCGCCCCCTTTAGGGGTGGCATATCTGCCTAGGGGGTCCTCCTCCACCTCTGTGCCCTGGAGTGGCACCTCCCAGGCCTTCTGGTCTATCTCTACCTCCTGGGCCACCTCCTGCTTGGCCTCCTGGCCCTTCTCCTCTTGGCCTCCTGGGCTACCTCAGCCTGCTGGCATTGGCCTGAGTGTGACCACATCATACATGGGTTGCATAGTAGTGCTGTTGAGATTCAGGAGGCAAGGAATGACCAAGGTATGTTTTATGTTTTCAGGTACCAGGGACTCAGAACTGAAGAGTGGCACCAATGAGATGACATATCATAGAACCCTGACAGGTGGCCTGGCATTGTGTGACAGAGGGTGGGGTGGTCCTGTGATGATGCACATAAGAACATATGAATTTCCGTTGCTAGGTCAGACCAATGGTTCATCCTGCCCAGCAGTCCGCTCACACAGCGGCCCCTAGGTCAAGACCAGTGCTCCAAATGAGTCCAGTCTCACCAGTTTAGCATGAACTTGTCCAACTTTGTCTTGAAACCCTGGAGGGCGTTTTCTCCTATAATCCTGGAGGGTGTTTTCCCCTATAACATTGTGTGTGGACAGGACTGTGGAAGCAGACAGGTTGTGAATCACATATATTTCGATGCTGCTAGAAGTTGTGGTGACAACAGGGGATTATCAGTTAGAAGGGCCAGGGATATATAGTGAGTGACTTCTGTCATTGTATTGTCCATCATTCCTTTACTTTCTGTCAGCTGATTGTGTGGTGTAGTGGTTTGGGTTGAGACATTGCAGTGCCGAGGTTTGATATCCACTGTTTATGTTTGTTGTGACTGTGTATCTTTTTTTCCCCCCGGCTGCAGCAATGAGTGTGTGGGAGAATGTATCCTTTGGAACTGATGGGTACTGGTGTATATATGCCTTCTTTCTCCCCCAATCCTTCCCATGTCATCTATTGTTTGAGGTCCTGGGGGTTGCAGGTGCAGAGAAGAGGTAAGCGCATCACATCTAGGATATGATGGGGTATGAGGGAGGTTGTAGGGTTACTGTGTGGGGGGATACTTACGTTGAGCTCTGAGGCACTGTCTCAGACACCGGATATGGTCACCCTAACTCTATGTCTTTACCACACACAGGCCGATGTCAGCAGGTCCCTGTGCACTCACCTTTACTGGCACATCAAGGACTCAAGATCCCTGTGGATCCCGAAACACCTGCAAGACACGTTGGTGAAGAATGGGGTCAGGTGATAGGCATTCTATGCTTCACACACCTGATTGTTACTTGTTTTATGCTGTGCAATGCTTCACACATAGCCTTAGACAAATAGTGACAGGCTGCTAGCAAGGAGGGTTGGGGGCTAGTGGAGGGTTGACATCTTTGAGGCCCCTCATATTAGGAGACCATTGGTATTATGTGGGCCCTCTGTCAGCTCCTGAAGCCCTAAGGAGCACAGGCTGCCTGTGCCTAGGGCTTAGATAGTGGAGGCCACTGTACATTTAGCTGGCTGTACCCATTGCATATTCTTCAGATTTTTCTACCATGAGAAACTCTAATGAGACAGATATAGAAATATTTAATAATTGCTCCAAAACTGTATTTGAAAACCCCGTCCAACAGAGGAGTTGAGAACACCCATATGAATGGTGAGGGCTTAGCCTTCCACAGTTGATCATGCTGGTTTGGACTGAGAAAATGTAGCTTGTTAGAAGAGGTTGTCATGATTTAAATAAATAAATAAGCTCACTGTCCTTTGAAGACATCAAGGGTTTGAAAAAAATAACAACAAACCTGGAGCCGCAGGGGGTTTTGTATTCCATGTGCATCGATTCTTACCTGCTGAGCTGCTAAACATTTCAGGGGCCAGCTGAGCTGGTCACACAGATATTTCTAGTGCATTTTTTTTCTTCTGAAAACAGCAATAACTTCTTGGGAAATGGAAGGGAAATTATAGCTTACAAATTATAAAATACATTCAGAAGCATTTGCCAATCTTAGTGAGTAGCTTAGTAGACAAGAGAGTGGCAGAAAATGAGGAGGGGTGAGAGGCATCTTATTGCTGCTCTGAAGATTATGTCCAGGACACAGTCACTGAGTATTTGCTAGAAAAGATTATAGAGGCAGCCAAGAAAAATTCAACAAACAAGCTAAGCTTAAGACAAAAGAGATTTTTGGTTTATTTATAAATTATAATTTTTAATTTGAAAAGCAAAAATTAGTTATTAGGGAGTGTATGGCTTATTGGTTAGAGCTACAGCCCGAGGTTGTGGGTTCAAACCTCATAGTGCTCCTTGTGACCCTGGGCAAGTCACTTAATCCAGTCCAAACCTTGATTATATATACTAATTCAGTGGTCTCAAACTCGTAGCCCGGGGGCCACATGCGGCCCGCCTGGTACTATTTTGTGGCCCACGGTCTGTACTAGTGCTGCCCACTCTTTGCAGTGTCCTTCGGTTTCCCCCTGGCCTCCTGCTCTTACCTTCAGATAATTACCGCAGCCTGCAGAGAGGATTGCTGGTGCTGTAGCGATCCTGGCAGGCTGCCATCATGCTCAGCAGCATATTCCCTCTGCCACGATCCTGTCCCAGACGTCAGAGGAGGGGCAGGACCACGGCATAAGGAACGTGCTGCGGAGGCCGATGGCAGCCTGCAAGGAATGCTACAGCACCAGTGATCCTATCTGCAGGCTGCGGTAATTAGTTGAAACTAAGATCGGGAGGCCGGGGGGAAGCTGGAGGACACTGCAAAGAAGGGGGGAACATGCAGGCCTTCGGGGGGGGGGAAGATTTATAAACTATAAAGAGTTTTACCTCATGCAAAATTGTCATTTCTTTAATAAGACATTAACTATTTTTTTTGCGGCCCTCTAAGTACCTACAAATTCAAAATGTGGCCCTGCAAAGGGTTTGAGTTTGAGACCACTGTACTAATTCATCCCAACGAAGGGGCTCGATTCGTTTTACAAAAGATTAAATAAAAGGACAAGGAAAGCAAGATATTAAAGTTCAGATATCATCGTTTACAATCCTTATTTAGGTTGAAGAATCAGTTAGAAATTGCTGAAATAGGTAAGTTTTTAAAGTTTTCCGAAAAGTCAGCAAGGAAAAAAGTCTAACTTCAGCTGGGAAATTATTCCAATTTTTTGCAAAAGATCGACAGAACTTGCCTAAGGTTTTAATTCCCGTAATAGAAGAGAAGGCTAGTTTATATTTATGAATTCCCCTGGAGTACAAAGGCTATTGAGAATTAAACAAGAGGGTGACCAATGGGGAAAAAAAAATCCCATATAGAATTTTAAATGTAATGCTGGCACATTTGAATTGGATTCTCCAATAAACCGGAAGCCAGTGCAAGGCTTTCAACAAAGGAGTAACGTGATCATATTTACTCTTACCAAATATCAGCTTGGCCGCTGTGTTTTGAATAAGTTGCAGCCTTTTCATGTTACACTTACTTAAACTGATATAAAGAGAATTTACATAATCCAATTGAGCCAGTAAAATTCCCTGAACCAAAACAAATGGCGAACCCTTCTCAACATCCGAAGACAGAAAAAACATTTTTTCATTATATTATTGATTTGATTTAATAAAGAGAGAGTAGAATCCAGATAAACACCCAGAATCTTTGATGAAAATTCAATCTTCCTTCCCCATTGCCCCAGGTACATTAGACAGAGTGTAAGCCTGCCAGTACCAGAATGTGATCTGCCTAGAAACTTACTGATAGTGCATAATAAAGTGAAATAAATAAATAGCTTAAAGAGTCTAAAATTAATTTGCCCTACTTTCTTTAAGGAGCTACTTATTAAAGCAAATACAAGTTGGTCATTTGATGTGCCTTAGTTTATTACAGGAGTAACTAATCAGAACCACAGGTTAGTGACTCCCATGGTACAGGAATAATACAACTTGTAATAGTCCTTACAAGCTACATAATTCTGCTTCCAGGAAGCCCTGGGCTGCCAATGTTGGAGCATATCTTAGAGAGATCACTGCAGCTTCTTCCTCCCTCTTCTCCCCCTGGATATAGTCTCAAACCACACCCACCAGAAGATACCCCCACACACTTCCTGTTGCATAGCTGGTTCAGATTGGCGACAGTCTCACATTAGAGGATAAAAGCTGTTTTAGTGCTCTGATCCTCCCAGATAGGAAAAATAATGACGTCTTTGAGCTGGCTTTATTTTTTCAAGGAATAACATTTATTCTGTCATGAGGTGTCTTGCATAGGTCTGCAAGTTAATTGCAGTTAACTCTGTGCTTAATGCATTAATTATTAATCACAATTTTAAAAATTAATCATACTGCAGTGTCTCTTGTCTCCTCCAAACATCTCTACTGCTCTCTTCCAACCCCTGTCCTTGATATGATCTGCCTCACTCCTCCTCTCACACACACAAACACAAGTCTACCTTTAAGGGGTCCTGTGTTGATCCTCAGCAGTGGCAGTGTTAACATTTGCTGCCTGGGACCTGCTCTGAAACTTTCCCTCTGACCCATTCTGCCCATGCAGAAACAGGAAGTGAAGTCAGAGGAGGTAGGAGGAACCAGAAGGAAAGTTTCAAAGCAGGCAACTGCCAGGAACCATGAGAAGACCACTTTTAATGCAGACCTGTAGGGGAGATTTGGAGGGGGGGGGGGCAAATGCTGAGCCCTGAATGGGGGAAGGGGAATGAGGTGCAGACCCGTGAACACAACTGTATAGGCCACCAGTGGAAGCTATGGCCAAGGCAGTAAGCTCCAGCAACCTCAAGAGCTTGGTACTGCTCACCACCAAGTTTGTGTCACTGCTCATGAGGATGGAAGGGAGGGAGGGATAGGTGCTAGACAATGAGAATGAGGGAAGGGAGAAAGGGAATCATGAGAGAGAGAGAGAAAGAGATAATGGACCTGGGGAAAAGAAAGGGAAGGGGATTGGGTTTAGATATACCACTTGGACAAGGCTAAGCGGTTTACAATCAGGTACTCAAGCATTTTCCCTATCTGTCACAGTGGACTCACAGTCTATCTAATGTACCTGGGGCAGTGGAGGATTAAGTTACTTGCCCAGGGTCACAAGGAGAGCGCAGGATCTGAACCCACAAGCTCAGGGTGCTGAGGCTGTAGCTCTCAGTCCAGTACTATTATCAGTCGTGTAGGGAAGGGAAGGCGGATGGGAGCTGATATACTGCCTTTCTGAGGTTACAAAGTGGTTTATTTTGTACCTGGGGCAATGAAGGGCTAAGTGACTTGCCCAGAGTCACAAGGAGCTGCAGTGAGAAATAACTAACTAACTAAAATACCTTTAATAGTTTTGCATGCTATGCATCTCATTATTAGGTATCCAATGGTAACCTAAACTAATTTGCAATATTGTAATATAATACACATTATTGCCATTTAATGCATATTAAGGGGACAAATAAGAAGTGTTATCCTTAAGGCACCTTAATAACTTTACTCCTTAGTTTGTTAGTAGATAGTAATGGGAGATAGCTCCTAAAGTGTGTCAAGGGAATAATGCACAATATTTGCTCTTAATATGTGTTAAACAGCAATATGTTGTGTTATATTACTTTCTATTATTGTCACATTACTGTTTAATTCACTGTGGGGTGCATAATAATGAGATGCAAAGTCATGCAATGCATCTTATTGTTATGCAAAATGAATAAAGCAGCATGCGTTGAACACTGCAAGCTGCGCTATTAATGGGAAAAATAAAACCACTTCAGAGTTGATGTTATTTTTACTGCCCAGGAGAATTGGGCTACTAACACACAGCCCACTGCTCCCAGGCAACTCCACGGAAGGACGAAGACTGAGGGGGGTCCCACATGACAGCCACAGGTGGGACATGGATGTGCATGCACAGGGGAGCAAACTCATACATTACATTACTGGCTTATATTCCGCCTGTACCTTGCAGTTCTAAGCGGATTACATCAGAAATACAATTAAAGAAGTTGGACCTAGTACAACAAAAAAGATAGCTGGACTTTTCCAGTAAAAGGAATACAATTGAAGGCGTAAGGTCTAAAGCAATTTTGATGAGATGATTCTAAGAGGGGGTGAGAGGGGAAAAGGGAGGGATTAGGACGTTTGGGTGAATTTCTTGAATAGTAGGGTCTTGATTTCTTTGCGGAAAGCCTTGAGGTCAGTTGAAGCTGTCAGTAGGTTGGTGATGGTGGGATCCAATTCAGCTGCATGTGTTGCTAGTAAGTTGTCATACATCTTTTTGCATTTAGTTTCTTTAAAAGGGGGGTAGGAGAAAGGGGATTGGGTTCTCCTCTGTCTGGTTGAGAGGTTCCTGTTTAGACGGTTATTTAGGTGGGTGGGTGCCGTTCCGTTTACTGTTTTGAATAACATGCAGTATAGTTTGAATTGGATGCGGGCTTGTATTGGAAGCTAGTGTGAGTCTAGGAAGGCGTTGGTGATGTGGTCAAATGTTCCAAGGGAATAGATCGTTCTGAGGGCAGTGTTCTGCACGGTCTGTAGTTGTTTTATTAGTAGGTGGGACAAGCTTGTTCTAAGCTGAAGAAGCTTCCTATGAGGGTTCAATCAGTGTTGTCACCATGCTGTGAGGACGTAAGGGCAAATTCTATAAGAAGCGCCCAAAAGTTAGGCGCCTAATTAGACACCGTTCAACACGATTCAAGTAAAATTGGATGCAGTTTAATGAATCGCGCTGAGCGGAACCTATTTTGGAGGCGCCCAAGAAATAGGCCAGCTCTAGGCACAACTAGCTCTAGGCGTCTAGCTGAGCGCTTAAGCACGCTTAAGAGCAGTGATTCTGCAACAAGGCGCCTAACATGTAGCCACGGCCACGCCTACCATGCCTAGCGCCTATTTTTTTGAAGGCCGCCTAAATTTTTACAGAATCGCTCTTTCTTGATAGGCGCCTATGTTTCAATGAGTGCTGATTAAAAAGCTTAAGCGAGCTTGTTCTTCAATTTAGATAGGCGCCTATCTACTCCAAAATAGATGCCTAACTGTAGGCGCTGGCTACAGAATTTGGGCCTTCCTCTCTTGCTTGTCATTGAGAACAATATTGCTAGAGAGTGCTGCCTCAGCTGGAAAAGACTGGCTCATGAGGAACTCATGCACATGCTCAGAGAAACCTTTTCGGTTTTTCTGAGCAGGCTCTTTGTTAGTGCTATTGGATTATATCACCTACTTGTGTGACTGATTCATTCTGTTGTTCATGTAGATGTGCTGTATCTATTTACCCCGGTGCATGACTTTGAACAAAGTCTCTTCATTAATATTTCACTCTTCAGCCGGAATACTTCTAACAAGATACCAGCACGCAGACATGAACCAAATGCCTAAAGAAATTAGCGCAGCAGGCTTAGAAGAAACGGGGAAGAGAATGAAAATGTTATCGAAAAGATAACAGTTGAGCTGAATGAAGACATGCACTCAGTCATTCAGTATCAGATTCACTGCCATCATAAAAGCCCAGAGCTAGTTTATCACTGTCAGACCCTTAACTGGCATTATAAAACCTTTGTCATTCACTAGCAGATCTTTAAATTCTGTATATGTTTGTACAGTATCTCTCATATACTGTACACATACATTTATATACATTTCAGCATGTATATGTACAAACTATATTTGTTCGGAATGTATTATAGGTGTATACTATATGTGTGTGAACCCACATCCCGGTTTCTGTGTGTAGATATATCATATGTGTATACATACAGGTGATTATATAGGATACTAAAATGTGCTCTGGGTAAGGAGCTATTTATAGATCTTTGCTTGTAGAGAAATGGTGCTGTGTATTTGAATCAGGTGTCAGTCTGGTCACAGGAAATGCTGGTAAGGTAGACAGTTGCTATGGAAACCTGATGTGAATGAAAGAGAAGATGAAAAGATGGAGACTGGATTTCCCTTGTCTATGAAACGGCAGGCTAGGTATCTCTAAGGCTGCAGGAAGACAGAGCTGCAACTAGCAGCTCACAGCTCACAAGGTCTGTAGAACTGGGGGGGGGAACATAGGCTCCACTAGAAATAAATGCTCAAGGATTAGGGCCCGAATATATTCCTTATTCACTCAAAAACAAGCCCCACACGGACAAACGATACGCACACCCAGAAACACTACAAGGCCTTACTTACAACCAACAACATTCACACTCCCCAAAGAGAAAGGGAAAAAGGAAAAAGAAAAAAAGTGGAGAAAAAGGCCTCAGTTCAGCTTCATCTGGCCAAAAAAAACTCCACTCCTACAAAAGCTGTTTATGTGTAAATGCTGAAAAATAGTCCGAGAAAACAAGGCAACTAAAGTAGCCTGCCGGGTGGTATCAAACAGCACACCTAATACAGATGAAAGTCAGTGGGTGAATATAACAAAAGGCAGTATAGCCCAACTCATAACATCCACAGCAAAAGCAAGAAAAATAACTTAGCTGCTAATACAGAGAAAGAATATTATCTTAATTCCAATACTATACCCATCTTCTTATTTTAACTCTCTTTTCCGTATACAGTAAAATCTTGGATTGCAAGTAACTTGGTTTGCAAGACAAACAAAACATTTGATTAAATATTAACTTGATAAACAAGCAATGTCTTGCAATACAAGTACATTCAGTATACACACATCACAACTGAGCCGATGCTTCTTCTCTCTCTGACGCTGCGGGAGTGTAGTAACTGTTCTAAACGAGCGAGATCTTGCAATACAAGTACGTATAGTATTTTGTATTAAAGTTTTTGGGTTGTGGAACGAATCATCCGAGTTTCCATTATTTCTTATGGGGAAATTCGCTTTGATATACGAGTGCTTTGGATTACAAGCATGTTTTTGGTGTATTTTGTATTAAAGTTTTTGGCTTGTGGAACAAATCGTCCGAGTTTCCATTATTTCCTATGGGGAAATTCGCTTTGATATATGAATGCTTTGGATTACAAGCATGCTTCTGGAACGAATTATGCTCGCAAACCAAGGTTTTATAGTATTTAGATTATTACTGAGCTTTGTACTGTAGTTAAACATGGGCAGGGTGAGATGTGTCAAGGAACTAAGGGGAAGATTATCAAATGTTGAAGGTAAAATCTGATGCCACTACTATAACAATTTCAAAAAGGTGAGTCATTCTTTAAAAACTGCGCTTGCAAATGAGGTTGACGGAGAGTTTCGGAGGGTCGCTATATTTGCATGTGCCGATCACTGGTGATAGTGATTGGCACATGTGCAGAATAAACACACGAATAAAAAATTAAAAAAGGCCCCAAATCGAAGATCGGCAGGAGGGATTGCCCACTCCCTCCCGCCCCTACCATAAAGCAACCTTCCCTCCCCCGGCAGAAGGAGGGATGCCCTATTCCTCCCACTGCCAAGCAAACACCTCCTCCCCCTTCCCCCCCCCAACCGGCTGCAGAAGAGATGCCCACTACCTCCCACCACCAAGCAACTCCCCCCCCCCGACCTCCCCCAGTGGGGGAATGGCCTGGATCACTGTTGCATCACTTATATTCAGTCTCCAGGGAAGCATGGGCATTCTGCTCTAGTCTCTCCCTTCCAAGCAGTCTGTGGAGAAGAGGAAGATAGGTTGTGAGCCAGTTAGTGTAATCAGAGGTGTAGCAAGGGAAGGAGGCACTAAGCATCACCACACCAAGTGCTCCCCTGAACTCTTCCCCATTGTGTCCCACCACACCTACATCTTCAAACCTTTGCTGGCAGTAAGCAGCATCTCCTACCTGCTACTCACATGACCAGGAAGTGACATCAGAAGAAGAGCTGAAGCTGTTCTAATGTACCCCTGTAAAAGCGATCTGGTTTTGTAGGCTCCTACATTTTTGTTTTTAAATGATTTGTTCATCTTTTTGAAACGGCGCTGTTAGGGTACTCTTAAGGAGTTAATCCCAACAACTGATACACATTAAAATTTATCTCTCATTTCTGTTTCCAGTTGATGTTCAGAATGGAAAAGAGAGAGACACAGACAAGCAGCTAAACTAACATGGTATAAGTCTAGGAGGCTCCCAGTATCTGCTGGTGCTGTAGGTGTGCTTTTTAAAAAACTATTTATATCCTGCTTGTCCAAATGTCTTTATCCCGGCAGGTAACAAAGTAAAAGCATTCACAATAAACATTTAGAAAACACAAAAGACCAGCATGCCCACTCAGGAACTCAGGACTCCCTGAATTTTTCAGAATAATAAAAGGAAACATAATCATAGAAATTTCAGGGGGTCTTTACATCTGAATAATTCAAAACTTACAAGGGCTTTGTTGCACGGAAAATTTGCTTCAGGCCTTGCTGCTCAGGAAGGTGCCATCAATGAATGAAGGGTCCACATACTTTTGCACCCATGGTTATTTATTGAAGAATCTTTTTGTTTGAATAAATAATCAAGCTACATTACATTACATTAGTGACTTCTATTCCGCCTGTACCTTGCAGTTCTAGGCGGATTACAACAGAAGATAACTGGACATTTCCAGGAATCTTACAATTTACGGAGCTGTTAACATAATTGAGACTTTGAGGGAAAATTACAGGAGTGGATGAGACTTTGGGGGGAACTTTTCAAGAGAGGGGATGGACAAGGGGGTGAGTTAAGATGTCTGGATACATTTTTTTGAAAAGCAGGGTTTTGATTTCTTTTCAAAATGATTTGAAGTTGCTCGGTGCTATCAGCAAGTTGGAGATGGAGGGGCCAAGTTTCACAGCTTGCGTTGCTAGTAGGTTGTCATACATCTTCTTGTGCTGAGGGGTTAGGTAAATGGGGACTGAGTTCTCCTTTGTCTGGTTATGATGTTCCGGTTTAGGCGATTGTTTAGGTAAGTGGGGGCAGTGCCCTGTGTTATTTATTCAATGGGGTTATTTTTGTTATCAGGGTTTAGATTAGGATCTAATACTTAAATTGTGTTAAAATACAGACAATCTTTTTTCTCAGTAGTTTTGTGGTCAGATCTGAGGTCATACTGTATATGAAAGTGAATATGATTCTACAAATCCACATACCCAAAGCCTTTAATTTGGTGTCTCATTTATGTATTAAAAGATATTTATTCAGTGAGTTAGAAAATGGAAAATGTCAACTCGGTTCATGCTTTATTGTATGGAATAAATAGATATAAGGTTCAGTCGAGCAGCCCAAATGTTATAATACCATGGTGCAAATCTCTTTAAACAAAAAAGGTTACAGCTCTTAATATGATCAGATCCAATTAATCCATGAGTGGTTTATCCATACCTGGTTTTAGATGACACCAGATTGGTAACAATACATTTAATTTAGATATAAAATCACACTATTAGAACCTAATCTATTTTGAGTTGATTTTGTTTTTATAAAATTTAAGCCTAGCCTGATAATACACTAGTAGCATAGTAGATGATAGCAGATAAAGACCAAAATGGTCCATCTAGTCTGATCAGTAATACTATGATTTGTAACTGCCAATGTGTACAGGTTACCACCTCCCTGCTCCCTCCCCCCCCCCCATCACACACACACACAAATATACATGTCTTCATTTAGGGTTGTTATTATTGTTTTATGCAGGTTACCCTCACAAGATTTCTTTGTGGGTTGAGCCTCCCCCTTCTTCCCAAATACAAAATAAATGTAAATGTGCAGACTACTAACTGACAACTGCAGAGAATTTTGATCTGATCGCTGCAATCTGCAATGTACAACTCATGCAAATACTGCCACCTGTTGGCTACTAATGGCAGCACTGATTAGTAAGTTCTAGAATATTAGAATGTTTCTTTGCTGGTGGAGGAGAGGGAAGCATTTGTCTTCTGCTCTTTTTAGTTTATAATATTAATAATAGACAGTACTAATATGTATTCATGTCCAATATGTCCCTACCCACAAGACCTAGCAATCTACATAGAGGCAATGTTACTTTCCTAGAGCTCAACACGTTCTCTAACCAATAGACCACTTCTTCTCTTATATAACCCACCTATAACTGGGTAGGGTACAATATACATATATAATTATAAAACATATTTAAAACACAAAGGCATTACAAGACTGCATCTTCACTCATGCCTAAACAGCAACTCACCCAGACCGCCACTATTGATCTAGTTCTATCAGTACATAGCATCATCTAAGGCAGTGTCTCTCAAACTTTCTCGAGCCGGGGCACACTAAAGGTGGTGGCCACGGCTTGAAGCATCCAGAATTGTGCGGACATCACCGTGATGACATCACACATATGAGTGATATCATCACATCAACGTCCGCGCATGTGCAGAGGCCCTCCAGGTGGGCCCTGAGACGCTAGTAGGGGGTGCCAGCAGGGAAGAGGGCACTGGCGCCAGCTGATTGCCTACAGCAGTGCTTCTCAACTACTTCAAGCTAAGTAACCCCTAAGTCTAACAAATATCAACTGAGTACCCCAACCACAGACCTCCCTAGGCCCACCCAAGCTCTGCCCCAGATCCCATCCCCTTTGCAATTTTTTCCATTCATTTTTCATATACACACAATATACACAGCAGATATAAATTCACAATACTGACACATTTCAATCACTATATTGAAAATAAAATCATTTTACCTACTGGTGATCCTCTGCAGGCTGCTTTAAAGGTGAGACCGGGAGGCCGGGGGGAAGCCGGAGGACGCTAGAGAGAAAGGGAAAACCTGCAGGCCTTCGGCCAATCAGGCAGCGCTGGTGCTGTACTGCATAGGGAAGTCAGCTGGTAGGCGCCTCTCTTCCTCCTCAGTGTGCCGCGGCACACTTGGAATCTCAGAAGGCACACTAGTACTCACACAAGTACTCACTCCATATGCCCTCATGTACAAGAAAGCCTTCAGTTGTCTTTTAAAAGGGAAAGTGAGATGGCCAATTAGCCAACAAGCCACAGTTTTCTCATGGTTTTTAAACAATTCGATAAGCCAGCAATCATTTAGCTACTGCCTCAAAACCCAATGTTGGAGGGGCTTAGATCTGAAGAAATGGTCAGTACGAGTATGATAGAGAAGCAAAATGTCAGCAGTATAAATATGAAAAGAAGCACTGAAAGACAATAACAGTAGCGAGTGGGCTTAGAAAAATTTGAAAAGGGGAGAAAAAATAGATCCCCGAGGTATTCCACAAGATAGAGACCTGTATGGACATGTATTGATTAATAGTGGCATGAAAGATGAGAGCATAAAGAAACAATCTAAACCAGTTCAAGAAAGTATGGACAATGCTTAAAGCCTGTAAAGGAGATAGCAACAGTGCATGAGCTGCCAAACTGAATGCAGCTGATAAATCAAGAGAGATCACCAATGTACGAGGGTGGTTTGATATGTTCAGTAAAAAAAATCAAGTTAAACAAATCATTTTTTAAAGTTATATTTCTCAACATAGTCTCCATCGAGAGTTATATATATGATTATGGCCTCTTTTACAAAGCTGCGCTAACAGCCCCAAAGCCCAAAGAGATTTAAAGGGCTTCGGGGCTGCTGCTGCGCGACTTTGTAAAAGAGGCCGTTAGTCCAATAAGTTTCCAGTTTTTTCCATCTCATTGAAAAAATATGGTTTTTGTCAAATTTTTAAAAATATTTGTGTAACTTGATTTTCTACTGAACTTTTCAAATTGCCCTCGTGATACAATGCTTATCAAGAGAAGAGTGGACCTAGCTAAGAACAGAGGATAAGATAGTTTCGGTACTGCAGGAAACTTGAAAACCAGACTGATGGGGATGTAAAATTCTACAAATTGACTGAGCTGTGCAAAAACCACTTTCTCAACCACTTTCGATATGAAACATAGATTAGAAACTGTTATTTAAGAGGAAAAGAGGGAAGGCTTTTTCAGAAGAGGCAGGAACCTGGCCTGGAATTAGCTAAAATAAGTAAATATGGGTCAACATCAATGTCAATATTCTATACATTTACACATGGAATGCATATATAAATGTAAGCACTCTATTACAGAATTGTCCTTCTAGTGCCATGTATAGTGCAAAATGGCATTCCAAGGACATGACCACTTAATACATATAGATAAAAGTTAAGTGCCCAAAATCTAGACCAAGGATGAGCAATCATGGTCCTCGAGGCCCACATACCAGTTGGGTTCTCAAGATTTCCATAATAAATATGTGTGAGATCTTTTGCGGACAATAAAAACATAAAAATAGCCTTACTGAGTCAGACCAATGGCCCATCAAGCCCCGTAGCCCATTCTCACAGTGGCCAATCCAGGTAAATAGTACCTGCAAAACCCAAGGAGTAGCAATATTCAATACTACCACTCCAGGGCAAGCAGTGGCTTCCCCCCTGTCTTTGTCAATAACACACTATGGACTTTTCCTCCAGGAACTTGTCCAAACCTTTCTTAAAACCAGCTACGCTATCCGCTCTTACCACAACCTCTGGCAATGAGTTCCAGAGCGTAACTATTCTTTAAGTGAAAAAATATTTTCTCCCATTGGTTTTAAAAGTATTTCCCTGCAGTTTCATCAAGTGTCCCCGTCTTTGTAATTTTTGACGGAGTGAAAAATCGATCCACTTGTACCCGTTCTGCTCCACTCAGGATTTTGTAGACTTCAACCCTATCTCCCCCTCAGCCGTCTCTTTTCCAAGGTGACAATCGAAACAGTACATGCAAATCAATTCATGCATAGTCATTGTAGAAATCTTTAAACTCCGACTGGATTTAGGGCCCTTGAGGACCAGGGTTGCCCACCCTCCAACTAGGCACTAAAGCTAGTGTTCTATAATGACAAATTTGTGTACTAATCCATTATTGAATACTAAGATAAGTCAGCAATTAGGCACCTAAAGTTAGCCACTGCCACTTACCTTTGTTCTATGGCAGGGGTAAATGGGTTTGCCTAAATGCACAGTTAGTATTCAATAAAACACATATATTCAATAAAACATATATTTAAACAGTCAGAATGCCCATGCCCTTCTTATGGCCCTCTATGTTAACACCCCCTTTGCGGGAATGTGTTAGAACCCTTAGGTGCCAAGTTATAGAATAGAGTCTAAGTTCACTTAGGTTCCTAACTGCTGCTTCACCTTCATTTTGGCACCATATATAGAATCAGGGTGGTAGTGCCAATATTTGGCATTTTATACTTATAACATACACATAAGTTCTAATATTTAGATACTCTACATATATACTTAAATATATCATTTATACTTGCCATATTTGACAACGCTACTATACATAAAAAGCCGCTTGATATAGGAATAATTTTAAATGTCTAGATTAGACATCTCCAATAATTGCCAAGATGTTTCACTGAAAATTGACCTCTTTGGTGCTAGAATTTAATGGGGAGGGGGAGGGGGGCTGGTACAGTTGCTTGGATAATTGGACCAGAGATCAAGAAAATAGATGACGTAGTCTGAATTTGTCCTGGAAAACTATAGGTGTACAGTAGTTACTTGTAAAGCACGAGACTCATAAGAATGAGCACCCCATAGTAAAAATGGAGTAGGAGAGTATGAGGAATTAAGGGGTTTTCTCTCACTAAGATTGCAGTTATAGCACTGGGCAGCAGACAAATCGGGGAAAACTACTTGTCCCAGAATGCCCTGATTTTGCAGCTCATTGCTGAAATCCATTAGGGAAAGGGCTACAGCCCTTCTGCCCCATACATGGCATCATTCAGAGAGGTCCCTGAGAGAGGAGGTCCTGAGAAAGAGACTTCCACAAGAGAACCCTGGGAAATAGAGGGATTCTTATGAGACTAAGAGAGAGAACCCTTCCCTAGCCTGAGGAAAATCACTGGGAAGTCAAGAAATCTGGCAAGGACTGTTAGAAGATCTGACAGTGCGAGATTTTTGGTACATGGCTGAACAAGGTAAGCCAACCTTGCTATTCTGAAGATTGTGAACTATGTGTGGTTGTAGCTGGGACCAGCCCTTGCTTAAGAAAAACTGTTTATTCCTGAGCTGAGAAAGGATTTTTCATTACCAGAACCTGTAAGGTAAAAGGCTCAGGTCGGTACTTAATTTAAGCCCCCCACCTCCAAAAAAAACCCCAAAACCTATTATAACCACAACAGTGTCCAGGCTGTTTGTGTGAGTGGGTCCAGGGTAACCTGGACTGGACTCTGCCACAGAGAGGCAAAAGGACTGATGCTGAGTATAGGTTCAAAGTGTGCTGGAGAGATATATAATATAAGCAGCAATTATCCTGAATGTCAAACACAGTCCGTTGAGCACTTCATTGAATAATTTCAAATAAAAACTACTGGTTGGACAATTGCCTGTCCTCTTCTACTGGCACCAGAGTCTACACCAATAAAGGTTTGTGGCCTAGAACAAATTAGAATTGATAGTTAATATCACCAGAGCAACAGTGTCTAGGCAGCACCAGCAGAGGCTGTGGAATTAAATGAAGGGGCAAAGCAGAAAAGCTCTTCATACAAAGATAAATATCCACAAAACTTTCCCAAATATCTTGTTTGGTTGCATGAGAAAAAAATGATCACCAGCTTAATATCTAGATCACTGGGTCTCAACCTACATTCCCAACCTACCAGGTTTTAAGGATATCTATAATGAATATCTATAATGAATATGCATGAAATAGATTTACATACCACAGAAGAAGGTCATGCAAAACTATCTCATACATATTCACTGTGGATTTCCTGAAAATAGTTTGGCTGGATGCAGTGGTGTACCATGGGTAAGAGGGGCGGTCTAAGGGGGTGCACAGCTGGCCCACCGGGTCCAGAACCTCCCACCCTACTCTGCCACTACTACTTTCCTGCAGCAGTAAACTTTAAATCCAGTCGTCGCAGGACCTTCTTGCACCTCCCCGTGGCTGCCGGTCTACCCCCTTCGACGTCACTTCCTTATTCTGGAGCAGAGCCAGCAGCCGCAGGGAAGTGCAGCAAGGTTCCACTATAACTGCGTTTAAGTTTACAGTTGCTGCTGCTGGTTCGAAACGCATACAGCAGTGTTGAGGAGGTGATAGGGCAAGATACTGGATGGCATTGCGGTGGAGGGCAATGTTCCCTCTAAGCTGCGCAGGTGCACGGCCACACACTTTTCTTCAGAGCCCAGTGCAACAGCTCTTGGATGCTATGCACCAGGAGCAGCACTTCCCGTCTCCCTCCCACCATCAGGATATATTTTCCATGCAATACACATCCGTCGAATCCATCTCTGCAGCTCTTTCATCCTTTGGGCAGCCGGCAGTGTGAGTGAACACATGCTGTCTTCAGCGGCCTGGAAACTTTCCCTCTGCTACTGCTTCCTGTCACTTGTCTTCTCATAACCGGAAAGCAGTAGCAGAGGGAAAGCTTACAGGCCGCCGAAGGTAGCTTGTTCACTCAAGCTGCTGGCTGCCCAAAGGATGAAATAGCAGCTGCCATGGAGGGGAGGAATGCAGAGGGGGGGTCGGGTCGCTGGGGGATCACATGGGGGAGGGGGTATTAGAGAAATGCTGGACCGAGAGGATGGAGAGGGAAAAAAGATGCCAAACCTCTGGGACAGGGAAGGGAAGGGGAGCAGGGCCGGATTAATGGGTAAGCCCAGTAGGCACGTGCCTAGGGCCCAAAATTGTCAGGGGGGCCCGCTGAAGGAGGGCAAACAGACGAGTGACTAACCTTGCCAATTTTTTTTTTTCAAACGGCAACAGCGAGCCCCCCTGGCATTGATGCAGTGGCAACGCGGGCCCCTCCCCCCCCCCAGCATCAAAGGCAATGCAGCCAGCTCTGCTGCAGGAAGATCCTGCGATGGCTGTCTGCCAGTCCATCCCCCATCCAGAGCCGGCAGACGCAGTCATCGCGGGACCTTCCTGTAGCACAGCCGGCCGTGTTGCCATTGATGTCAGGGGGGGCAGGTGTTGCCATCGATACCGTTGCCATTGCCATTGCTGCCAGCTGTTCTGCATTTGTTTGGAGGGAGAAAGAAAGGAGCATGGAAGGGTGGTGGAGGGAGAAAAAGGGGCAGATGCTGATGGAAGTGGGGGGGAAGGGAAAGGGGAGAGAGACATAAGGAGGCAGATGCTGATGGAATTGGGTTGGAGGGAAAGAAAGGGATCAGATGCTAATAGACTTGGTGTATAGGGAAAGAAGAGAGAGACATAAGGGGGAAGGATACTGGATGGAATTGGGTTGGAGGGAAAGAAAGAGGGCAGATGCTGATGGAATTGGTGGGAAGAGAAAGGGGAGAGAGACATAAGAGGGTAGATGCTGATGGAAGTGAGGGGAAGGAAAAGGGGAGAGAGACATAAGGGGGCAGATGCGGATGGACTTGGTGTGCAGGTAAAGGAAAGAGAGACATAAGGAGGAAGGATACTGGATGGAATTGGGTTGGAGGGAAAGAAAGGGGGCAGATGCTGATGGAATTGGTGTGCAGGTAAAGGATAGAGACATAAGGGGGAAGGATGTTGGATGCAATTGGGTTGGAGGGAAAGAAAGGGGGCAGATGCTGATGGAAGTGGGGGGAAGGGAGAGGAGAGAGTGAAATGCCAGACTATGGGGGTGTGGGAGAGGGAAGGGAAAGAGAGGAGAGAGAAGCCAGACCATTGGAGGAGGGAAGGGAAGAAGATGGATGCCACACCGATGGGGGGGGGAGAGATGGAAGGGAGAGGCAGACAATTTCTATTAAAGGCATAGAAAGAGAGCAGATGCCATATGGAAGAGGCAGAGAGAGGGCAGACAGTGGATGGAAGGAAGAGAATGATGAGAAGATGAGGAAAGCAGAAACCAGACAACAAAGGTAGAAAATAAATTATATTTGTTTTATTTATTTCTTTTTACTAAGTGAGAAATGTATAAGTTCAATAAAATGATGGGCACTAAATTTTCTTCCCGCCATTCCCCATGCCTCCTACTCCTAATATAAATTGGTGGGCTTCCCAAAGCCCTTCCAGCTGAAGATCTCTTCCTTTAGGAAGGAAGGGGAGATTTGTTCAAAGATGTTTAGAGGTTGCATTGAAGAAAAACTGTACACTGGCACTGGTATGGTAATCTTTGTTGTTTTGAATTTAAAAACAAAAGAATTAAAGTAGAAATAAAGAAGAAAATGGGTAAATAAATGGGGGTGGGGCATTGTGGGGTAGGGCAGGGGGGCTCGGTGTACTTGTGTGCCTAGGGGTCCTTGATGAATTATTCCTGCCCTGAAGGGGAGGACAGAAATGCCAGACCATGGAAGGGAATAGGAGGAGGAAAGAGAAGGAGAGAAGAGATACCAGACCACAAGAAGGAAGAAAAGGAAGGAGAAAGATGGACTACTGGAGGGGGAGGTAAGGAGAGAGAGAAATGCCAGACCAGGGAAGAGGGAGAAGAGAAAGACAAACAGATGCCACACCACAAAGGGGGAGGAGAGAAGGGAAGAAGAGGAGAGTAATTGAGGCCAGACTTGGGGAAGGAGAGGAAAAAGATATCAGACCACTAGAGGGGGGAGAGAGAGGGAGGAGATGCTGCACAGGGATGGAAAGTAAGGGGAGAGAGAGGGAGGAAATGGTGCGCCAGAATGGGAGGGGTGGGGAAGGGATGAGAGATGGAAAAAAATGCTGTTTAAGAAAAGATGGGAATAGGGGAGAAAAAAGAGAGGGAATATGGTATACATGGATGGAGGAGATGGTGTACATGGATAGGTGGGAAGGGAAGATATGGACCAGTAGATAGAACTGAGAAGGAAGAAGAAAAATTGAAGAAAGCTGAATATTGAAAGTTAATGCCAAAGATGGACGTAGAGTAGAAAGTGAAGGATAAAGAAACAGCAAATCGATAAGAAGGGAAGTCATCATGCCGCTGTATCGTGCGATGGTGCGGCCGCATCTGGAGTACTGTGTCCAGTACTGGTCGCCGTACCTCAAGAGGGACATGGCGGTACTTGAGGGAGTACAGAGAAGAGCAACTAAACTAATAAAGGGAATGGAAAATCTCCCATATACCGACAGGTTGAAGCAGTTGGGACTTTTCTCACTGGAGAAGCGGAGACTTAGAGGAGACGTGATGGAGACCTTCAAGATCCTGAGGGGCATAGAGAGAGTGGACAGGGACAGATTTTTCAAATTAGGGACCACCACAAGTACAGGGGGGCACTCGGAGAGATTGAAGGGGGACGGGTTTGGAACAAACGCTGGGAGGTTCTTTTTCACTCAGAGGGTGGTGGATACATGGAACGTGCTTCCAGAGGCTGTTGTAGACAAAAAAACATTAAATGGTTTCAAAGAAAGTTTGGATAGATTCCTAGAAGAAAAAGGGATTGAAGGGTATAGATAGGTATAGACCACTACTCAGGGGATGGGCCTGATGGGCCGCCGCGGGAGCGGACCGCTGGGCAGGATGGACCTGTGGTCTGCCTCAGCGGAGGCAACTTCTTATGTTCTTATGTTCTTAAGGCCATGGAAATAGAGTTAAGGGCACAGACAGAAGGAAGTGAAACCAGAGACTGGGAAAACATGTAGAAAAACAAAATCGTCAGACAACAAAGGTAGGAAAATTATTTTATTTTCAATTTAATGATTGATAAATGTTGGTTTTGAGACTTTACATCTGCAGTCTAAGCATTTCTTTCTATTTCTCTGGTGTTGTACTACATGCTTGCAGAGTCTGGCATTAGGGTTTCATTTGTGTATATAAGGACTTTTAATTTGTGGTCCTGTATTTGCATAGGGTTGATCTGTGTTCTGCATGAGTGATCAAGGCCAGGTGTTCTGGTAGGAATGAATGACGAGAAACGTTATTGGTGTGTCATGGCCCAAAGTAGGAACATATTTGTCGGCTCTCTTTCACCCCTTTTGTACTCAAAACAGCCCTCACTTTATGGAAGCAGGGAGGAGAGAGGGGGCAGATGCTTTATGGAAGAAGGGAGGAGCGAGGGGGCAGAGGCAGGCTTTTTTTCTCGCCAGCCGCAACAATATTAGCTCTGATGCTCATAGGAATTCTATGAGCGCTGGAGCTTTTACTGCCACAGCCAGCGATAAAAAAGCCTATCGTGGCTTCATAAAATGGGGGAAGAGGGGTTATGAAGCCACATTAGGGTTTTTATCGCCGGCCATGGTGGTTAAAACTCTGATGCTCATAGAATTCATATGAGTGTCAGAGCTTTTACCGCCCTGGCCTGCAATAAAAACCCCTAATGCAGCTTCAAAAAAGGAGGGGTATATTTGTTAATTTGTAAAATGATGATTGGTATTACTGTTACCGCCAGGACCGGTGCTATAAACCGCGCTATGATTTTGTAAAGGGGGGGGGGGTAGTTAGTGATTACATATTCCATACTGGGTGAAGGTAATTTCTGGTTCTCTGTTAGCATTGACTGTGCAGGATCAATCTCTACTAGTCTGGCTTGTTTAGTTTTGATGTTTTACTGCTCACTGCAGTATGTAAGATGTTGCCTTTTCCTAGGTACACTCTTGTTACTAAAAATCATGTTTTTCATATAGATGAGGGGGATGTCAAAAAATGATGGGCCCTGGGTTTCACATATGCTAGGTACGCCACTGGCTGGGTGTATCCTGAAATCTGGGTTGAGAATCCCTGTGAAATAATTGCCCATGCCACAGGCCTTTTACAGTATAAGGCATATGCGAGTATTAAAGATTTCTTCCTTGTGCAATCATCAATTACAAATATGTGAAAGAACATAGTGCAACATTAATGCATACAATTTTATTAGTTCAAGAGGTCTTTAATGTCTGTCATAAACATATAACAGTTAAGATTTATGAAACAATGCATGCAAAAATGAAAGGGAAAGAGCAGCAACCCACATTGCTAAGACCACACCACTGGGTGGCAGTAAAGCCACAATGACAAAGGAAACGTGAACTTACAAATGAGGGGAAGCAGAGGACCAGCTTTAAAAAGGAAAGAAAGGAACCAAAGAATTTGATCTTTTGTTCTTATGTTATGTTAAAGCTAAATTATAAAGGAACTTTAGTTTGCATTTCCTTCACAGTAACTGGCCATTACTGTGGTTTATGTCAAGAATGGAAAGGGTTTACGTAGTCTAGTTTTTATGTCTTAATGGGAAATTAACAATTTCAACATGACTGTTTAGTTAAAAGGCTATGTTTTGTGATTAAGATCACCTGTTGGACCTCTCTCTGTGCCAATTAAGCAGGGCTAGTGCAAAGATATTAGGCATCCTATGTGAACCTTCAGCTTTGTGTTCCCATCAACTAACTTTCAGCAGGTTATCATTAGCCCCTCCCCCTAGTATTTTATAATCAAATTGAACAATAATAATGACCCCCCAACACCCTCCCAGAATGACCTTGCAAAATATATAACTGGAGTTCAATTTAAAACTTTAACCTTTCCATATATCTATATATATAAATCAGATGTTTGTATGTATGTTCCAGCATAACCCGAAACGCATGGACAGATTTCAACAAGCATGGTATACATATCAATTACTATCTGGGAACAAACACCGTGGGGATGGGAAGGGGGTGACATGTAAAGAATCATCAAAAAAGACAGATATTGGTTTGACCAATTGTGTGAAGCTTGCGGAATGATGTCACACTGTGCAATGCTGTCATTGCTGTAACAATGCCTCCAAGGAAACATAATGTAATTGGCCAAGTTTTCAAAGCTACATCTAGAGCTTCAGAGACACTTCAGCATCATAAGGCCTGACTACAGGATATGAAAAGAGAGCTGCTACATCTAGAGCTTCATAGACAGTACAACAGTGTGAGGTCCAACTACAGGTTATGAAAGATAAGTGTATAATCCATAGTTTTCAGGCTCGCTGAGACAAAGAGAGGGCTGAGACATAAAGAGGACCATAGAAAGGACATTCTTGCTGCTGAGATTGGGATATCCGGGCAACACCGGGTGATCAGCTAGTATTGTATATAAATAATGAGAAATTGCAAACAGAAAAAAAAAGTGAAAGTGGCCAAATATGTAGAAGAAATCCAGATGATGACCATAGTCTCCGTGCAGACTGAAGAGAACCCCTCCCCCCCAACAGAAGGCAGAGATCTCTGTACAGACAGAAGTTGAACCCCACCTGATGACTTCAGTCTCTGTTTAGGCAGAAGATGACACCCAACGAGGGCAGCTCAACAAGGACATCCTGCCGGAGCTGACGATTGAGTCTTCCAATACTATAAAAGCAATCTATTACACATCACCTCCCTGGCCCTCTGTCTGGGGCCTGCACATCAGGAGAGAGACCCTTCACTTGGGGACCTGCCACCAGCCCCTTCCTTAAACAGAAGGCCTGATGCATGAGCAGGACCAATTCAGACACTATCTTTTTCTTTTTTTATTATTATTAACTTTCTTGTTGCAGCACTCTTGCCTCTCTTCCAAAAGTAGGGGAGACAGATAAGAGACAGAATCCTAGGAGCTCCCAAGACAGATCAATAGGCAAGAGTAGGAGGGGAGAGGTAGAGTTACCTGGTACCACTGGGTTCTGAAAATAGGGCAATTAAACTGGCACCACCATTCCAGGCCTTCTTGATTCCTGACTTTACTAGGGGAATATTCTAAATCTGTCCAATCCTGAGATCAAAAATTCTTTCCACACCATCTCAGACTTCACAATTCTACATCCTTCCATCTGCTGGAGACTGAGAAATGGTGACTAGCTGAGAGCTGCATAGGACCATTATAGAGTGATGGTATTTAACTAGTGATTCTCAGTTTCCAGCTGCTGATGAGAGAGCACAAATCCACACCTCTGAACTAGTATGGAGTAACAATGAGGAAAGCAGCACTGAGCCCAAAATAAAGAAGTGCAACCTTCCCCAGAAACAGAGAGGCTGCAGGAAATGGTCAAGAAGGGAACCTCTAGAGCAGGGATCTCAAAGTCCCTCCTTGAGGGCCGCAATCCAGTCAGGTTTTCAGGATTTCTCCAATGAATATGCATTGAAAGCAGTGCATGCACATAGATCTCATGCATATTCATTGGGGAAATCCTGAAAACCCGACTGGATTGCGGCCCTCAAGGAAGGACTTTGAGACCCCTGCTCTAGAGTGAGACTTTATGAAATAGCCTTTAAAATAAAATGCTCATTAATTGCAAATAAATTATAAAATTGAAACTGTGGGTAATGCATAATGTAGCCATACGTCCCGTTTTGAATGGGACCGTCCTGTTTTAAGATCCCCTGTCCGTTGTCCCCATGCACAGCTTCGGGACGCTGAAATGTCCCATTTTCAGAGACAGCATCCCGAAGCTGTGTGTGGGGATAATGGGACAGGTGGTTGTGGAGCATGGGCTCTCTCCCTGCTTCCCCGATGCTGACGCAGCAACAGGCCAGGTCAGGCAAGTGCAGCGACTGCACAATGGTCGGCCCAGAAGCCTTCTCCCCATTAGATAGGAAGTTCCGGGCCAGCTAGGCAGCATCCTCCTTACGTTGGGGAAAGGCTTCTGGGCCGGTCATTCTGCAGTTACTGCATTCGCCTCGCCTGGCCCTATTGCTGCATCCACGGCGGCAGCAGGGAAACAGGGAGAAATTGTTGTCGGCAGCAGTGACATGGGGGGAGGCAGGGAGAGAGAAAGAAATACAGAAAAAGTTAGGAAAGTGTGGTGGCAGCAGTGGCTTGGGGGGCAGGGAGGCAACGGTGGCTGGGGGGGGGGCAGGGAGAAAGAAAGCCTGAAAGAAAGAAGGGGGCAGGGAGAAAAAAAGGGGGCAGGGAGAAAAAAAAGAAAGACAGAAAGCAAGAAAGAAAGGATGCACAGTTAGAAGGAAGTGCAACCAGAGACTCACCAGACAACCAAGGTAGGAAAAATTATTTTATTTTCAATTTAATGATCAAAATGTGTCAATTTTGAAAATTTATATCTGCTGTCTATATTTTGCACTATATTTGTCTATTTTTCTATAGCTGTTACTGAGGTGATATTGCATATTTTAAAGTCATCTGTCGTGACCCCGAATATAAATAATAATTAACATTTCTTTCTGCATAGTGTGCTTTGTGTTTTTTTTTTAATTTTATGGTTACCATTATAAATTAATAAGATTTAGAGGGGCATAATCGAAAGGGATGTCTAAGTCCATTTATGTCCATCTCGCAAGTTGTCCAAAGTTAAAAAGAGCTTAAGACACATTTTCGAAAGATACATCCAACTTTTTTTCATTTTGAAAATCGTCTAATTATATGTTCTGCCGATCTGATCGTCCAAGCCACTAAATCGTCCATCTTTCTACCACATTTTCGTCCAACTTTCCGTCCAAGTCCAAAACGCCTAGAACAAGCCCTGTTGGACGTGGGAGGGGTCTGCAAAGTGATGGACTGCACACCCAGACATACCACCTAAACAGTGGGGTACCTTACAGGGCACTGCTGTGAACGTCACAAAAAGGGTACCATGTCTTCTCCTTCCTACCGCTCCCTTACAGGTTATGGTGAGTCCTCCCAAACCACCTCCAGAATCCCCTAGACCCACTTATCTACCACCCCAATAGTCCTTATGGCTGCAGGAGCCACTTATATGCTAGTACAAAAGGGTTTTGGGGGTGTATAGGGGAGTGCACAGGTTTCATTATCAATGCAGTGATTACAGGGGCTTATGGACATGGGTCCTCCTCTCTATGGGTCCCAACTGCCTCTGTGCTGGATGACTAGGCTTTCCTATGCCAGGCGGTCAGGTGATAATGGTCTGGAGGCAGAATTTTAAAGTTATAATTAAAATTTTTACGGGGGTGGGGGGGGTTGGTGATCACTGGGGTAGTGTGTGGGGGTCTGTTTTATGTGTTTGCAGTGCTTATCTGGTGACTTTAGGTGGGTTCCGTCTAGGCTCTGTTGTAAAATTTTCGGTTATACAAGTTGTACGACTATGTCTAAGCCGGCCCACGTCCCGCCCAACTCCTGCCCTCAACACACCTCCCGAAATGCCCCGTTTAGCTTTGGTCATTCAGCGGCACTATGAAGGCCTAGGTCGTTTAGAAATACGTCCAAAACCCAATTTTATTATCGGCACTTGGACGTTTTTGAAAAATGTTCGTCTAAGTGCCGACTTAGGCCGGTTTTTGAACGTTTTTCTCTTTCGATTATGAGCCCAATAGTGTGTACATGAAAAATGAATGGAAGAAATTGGGGATGAGGCTTGGGCGGGCCTAAGGAGGGATTGGGGGTGGGGCTTCAGCGGGATTGGGGGTGGGACTGAAAATCAGTAGATGTTCTGGAGGCAGAATTTTAAAGTAATGGAGGCTGCAGGAACCCAGCTGTGCTACCCAGTATACTGCACTGAGTGTCATATGTATGACTACCTCCCCTCTGGGAGGCAAGCATACATATGCGGTCGATGCCAGGAACTGGATAGCTTGAAGAAGGAGGTCGGGAGACTGCAGGTTAGAGTCCAGGAGCTGGAGGGACTCTGCACCAGAGGAGCAGTGGTGGGCAACTGAGGACAGCACCAGAGAAAGCCACATCACGGAACAAGTTAGAGAGCTCGAAAAGTTCATCGAGGAGGCCTGCAGGATGGTGGAGGCACAGGACCACCAGCACATCAGGAGAGAGCCAACAGTTGGACGACAGAAACCACTAGACGCCATGGGAGTAGGACCTTGCGGAGGATCTGGACAGGCAGATGAGGTGGAGACCCAACAGAGCCCGGAGGAAGGACCAGCGGACTGCGCCACTGACAGATCTGAGACCAGAGAGACAGTTGAGGAAGGGGAGATCTGCTATCGTAGTGGGAGACTCAATCCTGAGAGAAGTGGACAGTCACATAGCCAGAGGGAGAGAGGACCGACTAGTGACATGTCTCCCGGGGGCAAGAACGAAGGATGTCATCGACAGAATTGAGAGGATCCTGGAGGGAGCCGAGACGGAGGAGACAGCAGTAGTAATCCACATTGGAACCAACGACGTCAGCAGGAGGAACTACAACAGGACTACACTAACTGACCAGTTCAGGATCCTGGGGAGGAAACTGAAACTGAGGACATGGAAGATAGCTTTCTTAGAGATCCTGCCAGTACTGAGAGCGGACGCAAGGAGGCAGAGCGAACTGCAAGCAATAAACGGTTGGCTGAGGAGATGGTGCGAAGAGGAGGGTTTCCACTTTGTTCAGAACTGGACAACTTTCTTGGGGAAGAACAAGCTCTACAGGAGAGACGGACTGCACCTGAGCACAGCTGGGATGAGGATGCTGGCACGCAACGTCCAGAGCATCATAGACTTGGCTTTAAACTGAGGAGAAGGGGAAAGCCGATAATCGATCTGACCTCGACACATCGGGCCAAAGTATCAAATAAAGATACTGAGCAAGGACACTGTAAAAGAGGGCTTGGGACTGAATGGGAATTTTTGGAAAAAGGACCTAAGGACGCAGTGCAGGGGCCCAGGGCACAAATGAAACTGGCAAGCAGGATTAACAGAGAACAACGGAAGCCAGAGGGGCAACCAAAAATGGGGAAACAGGCTGAGGACGAAACAGACACACCTCAGGAAGAGGATGACCGAGACGAGGCTCGGGGACTAGCAACCCATGAGGGGGTCGCCAGGAGCGCCAAACCACGAGAAAAACCAGCAGGGAAGGCAAACAACCGTGACTTACATTGCCTATACGCTAATGCTAGGAGCCTAAGGGCCAAAATGGGAGAGCTGGAAGTCATAGCCAGCAAGAAGGACCTAGACATAATTGGAGTCACAGAAACGTGGTGGACTGATGACAATAAATGGGATGTGGCCATACCAGGGTATAAACTCTACAGAAGGGACAGGACACACAAAAAGGGTGGAGGAATAGCGCTATATATAAAAGACTCCATACCCTCAACCAGGATGGAAACAACAGCAAGGGCGGATGACTTGGAATCAATATGGGTTAAGCTACCGGGAGGAACTGGAGCAGACATAAAATTGGGACTGTACTATCACCCACCTGGACAATCGGAAGAAATCAACCAGGACCTGGAGGCTGAACTGAGGCAGGTATGCAACAGCAGAAGTGTGGTGATGATGGGGGATTTCAACTACCCTGGGATAGACTGGAGTATCGGGTACTCAAACTGCACGAGGGAGACCAAATTCCTGGAGGTCACGAGGGACTGTTTCATGGAACAGCTGGTCACGGAACCAACACAGGGAGATGCCACTCTTGATCTAATCTTCAACGGACTAGGGGGACCCACAAAAGAGGTGGCGGTACTAGCCCCACTAGGAAACAGCGATCACAACACGATCCAGTGCAGGCTAGAAATTGGATCACCAAAAGTGAAAAGAACCACAACGACAGCACTCAACTTCAAAAAAGGGAATTATGATGCTATGAGGAAAATGGTGGGTTAGAAACTCAACGGCAACGCAAGGAAGATAGAGTCTGTAGAAAAAGCCTGGACCCTACTCAAGGGCACGGTGCACGAAACACAGAACCTGTGTGTTCCCAAGTTCAGGAAAGGGTGCAAAAAAATAGAACAAAAAACCCAGTGTAGATAACAAATGCAGTGAAAATGGCGATAAGTGCCAAGAAAGCATCGTTCAATAAATGGAAAAAGGACCAAACAAAGGACAACCAAAAGGAGCATAAAGAACACCAGAGGGAGTGTTACCGAGTGGTAAGGAAAGCAAAAAGAGAATATGAAGAGAGACTGGCGGGGGAGGCAACAAACTTCAAATCATTCTTCAGGTACGTTAAGTGGAAGCAACCAGCAAGGGAGGAAGTGGGACTCTTGGATGATGAAGACAGAAAGGGAGTAGTAAAAGAGGAAAAAGAGATAGCTGACAAGTTAAATGAGTTCTTCACGTCAGTCTTCACGAGGGAGGACACAACCAACATTCCGGAACCCGAAGAAATCGTAAATGGAGATCAGGGTGATAAACTGGTCCAACTAGAAGTGAGCCAAGTGGATGTCCTCAGGCAGATAGACAGGCAAATGAGCGACAAATCACCAGGTCTGGACGGCATTCACCCGAGGGTACTCAAGGAACTAAGGAACGAAATAGCAGAGCCACTTCGACAAATATGCAACCTATCCTTAAAAACTGGAGAGGTTCCAGAGGACTGGAAAATAGCAAATGTCACGCCCATCTTCAAGAAGGGTTCAAGGGGTGACCCAGGAAACTACAGGCCGGTGAGCTTGACCTCGGTCTCGGGAAAGATGATGGAAGCACTGATTAAGGACAGCATCTGTGAGCACATCGAAAACAATGGGCAGCTAAAGTCAAGTCAGCATGGCTTCTGCAAGGGTAGGTCATGCCTCACAAACTTATTGTACTTCTTTGAGGATGTAAACAGCCAGGTGGATAAAGGGGAATCCATAGACATCATTTACCTTGACTTCCAAAAAGCCTTCGACAAGGTACCACACGAAAGACTGCTAAGGAAGCTATGGAACCACGGGGTGCAAGGGGAGGTCCATTGATGGATCAAAAACTGGCTGGCAGACAGGAAACAGAGGGTTGAAGTAAAGGGCCATTACTCAGACTGGCAATGGGTCACGAGCGGAGTTCCGCAGGGATCGGTACTGGGATCGCTCCTGTTCAATATATTTATTAACGACCTGGAGGCAGGAACAAAATGTGAGGTCATTAAATTTGCGGATGACACCAAACTATACAGCAAGGTTAAAACCACGGAAGACTACGAAGATCTCCAAAAGGATTTGACGACACTGGAAGAGTGGGCCAAAAAGTGGCAAATGAGCTTCAACATAGGGAAATGCAAGGTCATGCATGTAGGGAAAAAGAACCCGATGTTCACTTACAAAATGGGGGGATCACCGCTAGGGGTAAGTAAACTGGAAAGAGACCTGGGAGTGATGGTGGACACAACATTGAAGGCGTCGGCGCAGTGCGCCGCAGTCTCAAGGAAAGCAAACAAAATGTTGGGTATCATTAAGAAGGGTATCACAACCAGGAAGGAAGTCATCCTGCCACTGTATCGTGCAATGGTGCGCCCGCATCTGGAGTACTGTGTCCAGTACTGGTCGCCGCACCTCAAGAAGGACATGGCAGTACTTGAGGGAGTACAGAGAAGAGCAACTAAGCTAGTAAAGGGTATGGAAAACCTCTCATATACTGACAGACTGAAAAAGTTGGGGCTGTTCTCCCTGGAAAAGCGGAGACTTAGAGGAGACATGATAGAAACCTTCAAGATCCTGAAGGGCATAGGAAAAGTAGACAGGGACAGATTTTTCAAATTATGGGGAACCACAAGTACAAGGGGGCACTCGGAGAAACTGAAAGGGGACAGGTTTAGAACAAACGCTAGGAAGTTCTTTTTTACCCAGAGGCTGGTGGATACATGGAACACGCTTCCGGAGGCTGTGATAGGCAGGAGCACATTACAGGGCTTCAAAGAAGGTTTGGATAGGTTCCTAGAGGACAAAGGGATTGAGGGGTACAGATAGGAGTAGAGGTAGGTTATAGGGATAGGAGCAAGAGGTAATTATAAAAATAGTCAGGGACCACTGCTCAGGCAATAGGCCTGATGGTCGCTGCGGGAGCGGACCACTGGGTGAGATGGACCTTTGGTCTGTCTCAGCGGAGGCAACTTCTTATGTTCTTATGTTCTGTTTTGATGAAAAAATAAATGGTCATGTTAGGTATTCTGCATCCCTTGCAGTTTTCTAAATGAGGTCGAGACCAGAAGAGAGTCAGATTGGCAATGGAAGTGCAGAGCAATCATGACCATCACAGGTTGTCCACTCCAGAGCTGAATGGTTTCCGGAAGTAACTGTGTCTATGATGAGCTTCAAGAACCAGGCAAAGAGGAGGATCTGCCATGAGGAGAAAAACCCAAGGGTATAGCTCCATTCCAATACTGTTGGTACCTACCAACTCTGAGGAGTCCTTTGCTGAAATGGCTATTATGTCAAGTGGTACAGAGGCCCTGAAAAAAAAATAAAAACCCACAGTGAAAATTCCATGGTCAGTTGCTCTTAACCACTACTTGAATAAAACAATCTGCTCTATTCAGGATGAAGCAGGAATTCAGTACATCCTGCAGATTTCCACAACACTGATGGAGCACCTGTGGAGATAATTATGCATTTTCTGTAGTGGCTATCTCCACCCAAGTATTTACCTCCTTCCTTTCCCCTGTGTACTTGTCGTCCTCCTCTTTTCTGTCCATCTTCTGCCACTCTTAAGGCTGCCTACAACAGGATAAGACATGAGAGGTTTGTTTTCCAGACTTTACTCAGACAAGACTTCTGCATTTGTGCTTCATAAGTAAGAAATCACCAAGACCAGATGGCATTTACCCAAGATTTCTAAAAGAACTCAGTTCTGAACCTACAGACCTACTTCTATAAAATAAGCTGAACACAACACAAATTGGGAATGCGTTAGCACATTTTTCCTTAAATGTGAGCAACAGAACCACGGCAAGGTCCATTCCCATGTCTGTCGGCATTCATACACATTCATACCTGGAGGCACCTATTCTCCTTCCTCTGCCTTACTTGCCTAGAAGAAAAAACAGTGGCACCGAAAGGGCCTTCTATACTGAGACACCACTGTGGGAGAAGCAGGTGCCTTCACACTTTTACACACACTTGCACACTCACATCCACACACATTCATACTCAGTCATACAAACAGGCATACTCTAGAGGTGTATTGAGGCCAGCAGGGCCGAAATACAGCTCCAGGTTTATAAAATATGACATAAGCAAAATAATGTTGATTTTTCCAAAGTAATGCATTATGAACATGGATGCTAAAGCTCAAGCTGTATTTTCCCTACTCACGAGATCATGAAGCAATGGGCCAGAAATTGCCTGATGATGTCACAAACAGGGAAAACACAGCCTGAGCTTTACCATCAATCTTTAATATGCAGCCACTGGAAGGCCAAAAATAAAAAAATATATATTTGCACCCTTGGATCCTTTGGAAAGAACATGGATGCTACAGCTCTTTTTTTAAAAAAAGTATTTATTTGAAAATATTTTACAAGCTATACACTTATTACATGAAAAGCGAAAAGAAATAAATTACAGGAAAACCAGTTGTCCGCCGATGGAGTCAGAGTGCTATATTCTTTGGGAGCTGCAACAAGCAGAGTGGAATTGTCCAAAAGAGAATGATGTGCACTAAAAAAAGTGTCCTTCAATCCGTCTGGTGAAATGATGATCTTTATTGTTCAAACATCAAATTGACTCGACATGCGCATGTTTCGGCCAACAGGCCAAAGTCTACTTTTCCTACCAGAGTGGAGGTTTCTTCAACAGATTTCTGTACCGTTTCATCCAGTCTTTGGAGTAATCTTCAGACTCTGTCAGGATTACCTCCAGGAGAGATGAGGCCACTGCTTCAACCTCATATGGGTGTAGATGGGCTGGAGTAAGTCTTAACAGAGATTTTGGCAGTTGGAACCCAAGCACAGTACCGGGTAAAGCTTTGGATTCTTGCCCAGAAATAGCTAAGAAGAAAAATTTAATAAAATAAAATAAAAAATTTAAATTGAATCAGGTTGGGCAGACTGGATGGACCATTCGGGTCTTTATCTGCCGTCATCTACTATGTTACTATATGATTTTACCTTCATGGCAGAACCTTCTCCCAACTGGCACCCCTCCACAGAGTTAAGATCCGCAACCACTTTGGTGACAGGGCCTTTCTGGTACTCCGTCATTACCTCTGCCGGACACGGAGAAATAACTGGTTCCAGGGGAGAAAGAGCAATTTCACAAGCAGGTGTAGTGTCCAGGTCCTGAGCCGCCGACACCAACAAGTCCTGCATCCTGGACTGTAGCAACATTCTAGAGCTCAGATTGTGATGTCATAATGCCTCATTCCACCAGTGCCTAAGCTTCATCCTCATCTGCAAAAGCCTAAACACTTTAAAATCCTAAGTAGCAACATTCTAGAGCTCAGATTGTGATGTCATAATGCCTCATTCCACCAGTGCCTAAGCTCTGTCTCATCTGCACAAGCCTCAAATACTTTAACATCAGAAGTGTTCGAGGCTTGTGCAGTTAAGGCAGAGCTTACAGGAATGGGCCAGAGACAGCGACAAAACTCACAGGGATGGAACGGGGAAACTGAGTTCCTGTGGGAATGGGAACAAATTTGTTCCTGTGTCATTCTCTATTAGGCACCTAGATCAGTACGCCTAGCTGATCAAGGCGCCTAACTTAATTTTCTCAATTAGTTTAATTGGCGCTGATAATTGAAAGCGTCTTTTAAAAAAACAATTTAAAAGCCATTAAAAAAAATTAATTAGCTAGTAGGTGCCTACCACTTCAAGGTAGGCATCTACACCAAGGCGCCTACCAGCAAGTAGGCATGGCTCAGGCAGATTCAGGGTAGATTTTGTGTATGGTTTGACTTGGGCACCAGTAGATACCTAACTTAGATGCACTCATTTAGGCCAAGAAAACCCTGGCCTAAAAGGCAGGGTGCCTAAGAATTCAATATCTATCTGCTTAGGAGTTGCTAGGCATGATTCTATAAATGGTACCTAGTGGATGATTGACAATCGTGCTCAACAGTGCCTAAGAGTTAGGCGCCATTTATAGAATTAAGGCCAAAAAGTGTATCTGAAGTCAAGAAAACTTAGGACAAGTACGTTGGATCTCTAAGGGAGATGAAGGGATAGTAGATGGCATGGTTAGGCAGACTAGATAGGCCACATGGTCTTTATCTGACTTTATTTTTCTCTGTTTCTACAGTGGATTCAAGAAAGCTTGGGACATGCATGTTGGATCTCTAAGGAAGAGGAGGGGATAGTAGCAGTGGCATAGCAAGGGTGAGTAGCACCCCTCGCCTGCCTTCTTCTCCGACCCCTGCTCCTTCCCGACCCCCCACACCTTTTTGATTTTCCTGGCGTGAGCAACAGCAAACTTGCTGCCGTGTCATGTCAGCTATCCCTCTGACATCACTTCCTAGGCCCGGAAGTGACATCAGAGAGAGGTGACACCGATGCGAGCAGCAGGTTCGTAATGCTGCTTGCGCAGGGAAAAATTAAATAGGTATGAGGGATGGGAAGGGGCACACGCATGCAGCAAGGGGGGGGTTGGGAAAGAGCAGGGGGTTGGCGAGAAGGGTGGGTGCCTGAGCCCCTTACAAGACCGCATCTGGGGAAGACCGCCCCCCCCCTCCCCTTACTACACTACTGGATAGTAGATGGCATGGTTAGTCAGACTAGAGAGGCCACATGGTCTTTATCTGCCTTCATTTTTCTGTTTCTACAGTATGTAAATCAAAGTCCTAACCACAACCTTTTTGAAAAGCTGTGGCAAAGCGTCAGGTTCATATAAGGAGGCCCTCAAATGACACAGAGAGGAAACAGCTCTGTATGGAAGAATAAACCAAAATTTTTCTATGGTGATGTGAGAAACCTAACAGTTACAGGAAATATTTAACTGAAGTTTTATTCCTGCTCATGGAAGTGTGAAACTTAACTAAATGAAAATGTTACATATTTTTCACACAATACTGTTAAATCAATAATCAAAATGCATCTTTGTCTGAAATGCGTATTCATTGGGGTTATCTTTCTCTCTTAACAGGGTTTAGATTACAATCCGATCATGTTGTCAGTATTAATTATTCTAAAATACAGAACATGTCACAATTTTTTTTTTTTTACAGCACTGTAGTAACCAAGTTGTCTTTTGTTCAGGTTGTGAATTTTAGTGCTAGAGACAGTGGCTGGTTGGGAGCAGATTTCAAAATCCTAAACCAAGAACAGAAACCATATTTAAAATATTTTTATTAGAGGAATGGTCAGTGCCGGATTTAGACCATTTACACCATATCGTATACCCTAGAAACAATGCATAAATTGAATTTTTAACATACATTTAGCATGCATTGATATATGTATAAATAATGCTGACAAAATTAGTCATTTAGATCACTTTTATCAAAATACGCTGGCTTTTATAAAGCCGTGCTAGAGGTTTCTACCATGGGTCAGCAAGGTAAATGCTCCAATGCTCATAGAATACTGCAGCTTTGTAGGAAAAGCCCATAAATAATCATTTGTTTGCTTAAAATATTACCTATATTCATTACATATAAGCCATTTTAAAAGTACAGTTGAAAGTAATTCCATCTCTCGAACATTTAAATAAGTTTGATAAGAAGTCACATTAAATTTTCAGAGCCCCCCCCCCAAATTCTGAACTTTTTTGAGGCCCCTGCAGGGTGTGACACCCTAAGCTGTAGCTTATTTAGCTTATAGGTAAATCTAGCACTGAGAATGGTTGAAGGTGTACTGAGAGTTAACCCCCTCTTTTACTAAAGCCAGCAGTGCAGGCCGGCGCAGTAAATTATCCGATGCCATAGGAATTACTGGTAAGTGGGTGTCGGAACATTTGCAGCACTTGGCTTTGTAAAAGGGGGCCTAAGCCTATTATGGCTGAAGATACGGGGGTTATATGAACTAAACGGGGTTTCCTATGTTTGGATCTTTGAGGAGAGGCTCATTTCTGTTTTTTTGTTATTTTTTTTTGTAAGAAAATCAATTAGAGAAGGCTGTTCTTTTCCCATATAAAAACATCTCTGGGAGAGAAACAAACACAATGGAAATGCAAAAAGCAAAAATGTGTAGCTGAAAACAGGAGAATGAGAACTATTACTATTATTCAGGTACCTGTAGAAACCAATAGCCTGTCTGATAATAACATCTTTATTTGGTACAATTATTTTGCAAGATTGTACAAAGAGGACTACATTCATGCAGTATGGCCAGGTTTTTACTATTTTTTTTTTCTTTTGTTACTAAGCTTGGTGTAATAAATGCAAGCACTTTTAAAGCTGTGCTCTAGAATCACTCAAAACATGTGAAATTTTTTGAAGTTAAGGAAAACTACATTTGATAATTCAGCTCTTATTATTTATATTTCAGCATTTCCCAATTGTCTTGCATTTCCAATATTTCTGAGTTTCACTAGAATGTTTCCAAAGAATGTTTTTGTAAGCATTAATAATAAAATCAAGCGAATTTGCCCTATGCCACAATTTTTTTTTTACTTTCTATTCTGCATTTTCTGCTGTTGCATGCTTATAAACATGGTAAATGAAAGCCTTTTAGTGACACCGAATTCCTCAACTAGCGTCCCTCCAACTTCACCATCAACTCCATTCTCCCCTCCCCCCAATCCAGCTGCACTAGACGGTATATTTTAGTCTTTTTACTCACAGCTTGATTTTTTTGAATGCCCCTCCTCCACTATCTAATTTATCATTAGCACCCAGACACTAAACTAATTAAATGTTACTATCGTCCCCTTGTCATTTAACCACATAGGATCTCGACAAAATATCAGAAATCATTGACTGAGGGCTGCTACATGCATTCCTTTGAGTCTCTTCGGCTGTTAACTCTCGGCCCACCATTTTACAAAAGCAAAAAAGAAAGACCATTTTGCTTAAAATGTAACCTTTCTAATTTAAATGCTTCTTCCTAGTCTGAATTGAAAGATGATCCGTATGTTAGCTGCGCTTTGCTCTTATCTCAATCTTCACAAATCTTTAGCTGAAGTTTGTTGCAGCCTCTGGGTTATAAACCGAACCAGTTTCCGAAGGGGATTCACATAGCCCCCAGCCCCCCACTCCCTAGGGCTGTTTAGTTTGTTTTTGCTTTTTTATTTTTTTTTTTTTTTACTATTTAGTTCATTTGGTTTATTTCCACGATAAAAACAAGAGGGCTTATTTTCTTTTGAATTTTGAACTACAAGAGAGTGGGGTTTTTTTGAGGCTAGAGTAATTCGAATATCTCTTTCTGGCCTTTGCAGACTCTCTTGGTTGTAACTGCTAACTAACATCTTGTTGACATGCCAAGTGCTGCTGTTTCCTTTAGATTCCCAGTCCTTAAAATATATATACACACATATATATAATTTTTTTTCCTATGGATATGTTTTTTTGCCACTATTTTTTTTTTTTTTTTTACTGGAAAATACACATCTTTTAAAAGTTCATTCCATGAGATGCCGACACGTTTGGAAATATAAACAGATGTGCCAGCGCCTAACCAACAAAATCAGCAGAACGTACTATTAATTTTTTATTTTTTATTTTAAACTATTAAGATAATGAAATAAAGAGCCTAGATTTTAAAAATAAACTTATAGAGAAAGCATGAAAGTAAGAAAAACTGGGAAAATGTCACAAATAAGGACAGAGAAAGAGATGAGGTTTTTTTTTTTTTAAGGAATAGGATCCGAGGAGAAATAGAGAATAAGATAAAGTAAACCCATGAAGATGAAAAATTAAACTGCAAAAAAAAATAGATCATCCTACAGAACCCTTTTTCCTAAAAAGGTTTTATTACTTTCTCAGATTCAGTATTGCACACAAGATGAAAATATTTTTTATATTCACATACATAATAAAAGCTTCCAATAAATAAATTTACAGTAACTGAATAATTCAAAATATACAAAGAAAAAAGACACCAACCTAGCAATGAACTTGTCATCATAATGCGAACAACACAGTCAAGCGTACAAATAATTTTTTTTAATGTCAAGAAGGTTATCACTGAATGGGGGACCATCAGGGTTAAAGTACCCCCAACATCTGGAGACTCAGCATTGACAAGCTGCAGATGTTTTCAGCCTTTAGCTTTCCTTTCAACATGCCTTTTGTTTAGTTGAATACATCTCTCCTGAGATAAACTATCTACAAACGATGTTCCATAAGGCCATTCCCATCTCTGAAAGGGAGAGAAGTGATCACATATTTCTAACTGAAAGTTTCCAAACATTCTTTCACATTATTTCAGAATGGTAGTGTTAAGTTGTTTTTCCCCCACATAAATGTACAATGAGAAAATCCTGATCTGTGTCTTTAAAATGAAGGCGTAGAACTACCTCCCCCCACTTTGGATTGATCAGTAAAACAGGTCAAGTCTGCATTAACCCTCCTTCCTGCAGAGTTCAAGTCATTTACATGAAAAGTAAGAGCTTTCTCTGTTCTCCTGAACTACATATCCAATTATGCAGCCAGAATTTTTTTTAAATGACAACGCATGGGAAAAGACAAATGCTGTACCTTTTCCAGAAACTTTAAGGACAATTTACACAGCTGCACTTCCTTTACAGATTTCAACAGTTCACCAGAATATACCTATTTTGAAGCAATATTTTCTGTTACATATATATATATATATATATATATATATATATATTTTAGCATGTTCAGACATTTGACATGAGGCAATAAATGTGAAAGGACATCAAAAATGTGAGATAAAGGTACAGCTTGAGACAAAGTCGCTGAAGCATTATAGGGAATTCTGGTCTCTGTTTACAGTAACTTTACCATAAACAAACGGGAGGGGGAGGGGGAACCTTTGAAAACAGGTTCCAGAGTTGTCCTTTTCTTTCTTTTAAAAGAAATAGCATAGTTTTCAAAATAGCCATTTCTTCCTTATGTAGGGAATGTCTAAAATTATATATATATATATATATATATATTTTTTTTTTTTTTTAATCACTCAGTTTTCATCACCAAGCATATTCCATTTTCTGATACACATTCTTTCAATATTCAGTCTAGATTATAGGAGGTAAAATTGTTTTGGCATTATGCCAACATTGTAACGCTTCATTTTCTGGGGGGGGGGGGGGAAATCTTTCTATATAATTACATAAATATATACATTTTATTTTCAGGACAGACTTTTTCTAACTATGTAAACATCCCAGAAAACTCCTCCTCTCAAGTATCAGGAGTATGTGACTCTTCAAGGATCGAGGTATATGGGTCACTCTACCTTTTTCTTCCAGTGTCACACGTCATATTTGGTCATTTTGATGAGAAAAATAGCATTTTATTACGTTTTTCTGAGGTATGTGTATTTTACTTCATTGAAATGTATCAACACTTTAGAACTAGGAAAACAATATTCCATTGTTCCTGCAATACAATTGTATCTATTTCCGCCATCTTAATAGTTTCCAAACAGTTTGAACATAAGCACATTATAAGAAAAGCCTTTGCACAGGATAAAATATTTGAATCAAAGAGACCCGGAACCAAATAGGTTCCACACTGACAGCTTACAAATATTATAGTTTTGCATTGGAATGACAGACTTCTTGTATTTCTCATGACTATTTCAAATGTACTGAATATCTTAACAGAGCATTTTAATAATTAAAAAAGCTGTTACAATCCACACGTGTATATACAGGGTAGTTTGAAAAGTTTGGTAAAGAAGCAAGTTAAACAAAGTATCTTCCTCGAGGGCTATACATACTCTTAGTCCAGCAGTTTTGGGGTGTGTTTTTTTAAGCTATTTTTCCTATGATATTAAAAAAAAAAAACCTGGAAATTCTCTGGACTTTAGCCCTCCATGGAGACTACTTGGTTTTGGGGGGAGGGTTTTAATCAACCTTTTCAAAACCACCTTCATTATATGCACATTGTATCTGAGGCAGTGATAACTGAAAGACTGCAACAAAAAAAGAGGTATTTCAGTTTAGTTTTGTATTTCTGTCCCTTTTCTTTCACATAGGATACTGATTAATATGTCCCCGTGTCCCTAAGACTCGGAAGGCCAGTGTGTGTAAAGCAAATAGAAGCTTCTGTCTTGGTTTACTACAGTATCCACAAAATAAGTTACCAACTAAGTTGCAGAAAAAACAAAGGCCAAGCAATCTACAGGCTGAGGTGGGAAATAACTTTCAGGAAATGGGCAGTGTTGCCATGTTTCCAACCAGATCATAAACTTCAAGATTATAAACAGCAGTTAGTTACAATGCAAGTTTTTTTGTTTTTTTTTTTTTTGCTTGCTCCATCCTAAAACAGAATAAACACAGGCATTGCCAAGGAAACCAAAATAGTATTATTTAGGAATAGTTGGAGTCTGCAAATTCAATGTGTTTTGCTTTTTTTAAGCACCAATGGAATTAACCTTTGAAAGGGTATAAAGTTTAATCATAAGTCTGTTTGTTTTTTTAATTATGCCTTTATGCACCATTTTATAAGCTAAACTGAACTTTTTTTTTTTTTTGCATTGCTTCCTAAGATATACAAAAAAAAACCTGAGGGTTTTATACATCTTAAAAAGAATGCAATTTTGGGAAACAGAGGGTAAAATGAGCATGATTCACACTATATTAAAAATATATATATATTCACCTTTCTTTTCATCGGCTGGGTCCAAGGTTTCAACTTGAAATAGGGTTTAAAGGGCCAGTGTATGTTTAATGATAGAACAATCATAAATAGGTTGACATGACTTAGAAAACTACAGATTTACCAGAGGGGTTAAAGTAGGATACAGGCTTTTCAGCAAACTTCCTGGCCTTTGTAGTTCGCCCCTAGCTTTATAAATGATTCTACACTTTAGGTGAGAAAATCCTCCATGATGTGTGACTCTAATAGTCATATGTAGACGCAATAATTTCAGATGATCTTGGGGAGGAGGGGGGGGGGAACCTTTCTGCATAATAAAATAACCTTTTAGTATCTTTGTTTTCAATTTTCATAAAACATCCTGCAGAAGAACCGAAATCCCAATTTCTTTGGTGTCTTGAAAAGTAGAAAGGAGGCGGGTGGGGGGGGGGTGGGGATGTTAAATATGCCGTTTTGCATTTGTTTTGTTGTGGTCCGAACTGTAGCTACGGGAAAGCAGCCTGGTTAATTTGCAGCAAAGAAAGCGCTCCGCCCAGTCGGTGATTACTAACCACAACTCGTAAAACACTGTTGTATACTTAAGCGTAAAAAGCCAGGGTTTCAGTCTTCAGACGATGTTGCATTAGTGCTAGAGATGGAACACTGACTTGGTACAGAATATTCAATGGGAAGGGGTAAAATACGGACCTGATGGACCTCGCGGATCTAAACCCACACGGCTTTAAAAATCTGAGGTCTGTGTCCGTGCCGCTCGTAGTTTCTGTCTCTTACAGACCTCTATGACATTTTAGCTCTAACGGATCCGTCTCAGCATAGGGAGGGAAAAGTATTAGGATCCGTCAGTGCTAAAATCTCATTGAGGTTTGTAAGAGACAGAAACTACGAGCGGCACGGACACAGACCTCAGATTTTTAAGGACGTGCGGTTTTAGATCCGTGAAGTCCGCGTTTTACCCCTTCCCATATTCAATCAATTTTTGAGTAACTGTGAAACTAGAAAATCTCAGCTGATATTTTTTTCCTCCTGTATATAACATAGTAGATGACGGCAGATAAAGACCCAAATGGTCCATCCAGCTAAGTTTTCTTCTTAGCTATTTCTGGGCAAGAATCCAAAGCTCTACCTGGTACTGTGCTTGGGTTCCAACTGCCGAAATCTCCGTCAAAACCTACTCCAGCCCATCTACAGCCTCCCAGCCACTGAAGCCCTCTCCAGCCCATCCTCCCCCAAACGGCCAGTACTGGCCTTAGTTCAATATTTAATATGATTTTCTGATTCTAGATCCTCTGTGTTCATCCCACGCTTCTTTGAACTCAGTCATCCTGGGCTCTGTGCTAGCTGAGAGAAAAGTTCACAAAGGACATTGAATTCACAAATGTCCCTGTATCTGCTGTTCACACTTCCTATGTGGAGCGGAAACGACACTTCAGCGGTCCTCAGTCCTCTAAGGGATAGCTGCGAAATTTGAGACTGGGGGGCACGGGAATGGCATTGCCCCCAAGCTGCCATCTCCATATCGGGTGAGTTTTCCCAACTGTCGAAGACTTGGCGGCACCCAAGGAATACGCAGGGCACAGATCTCCGTCTTCCCCCACCACCAGAGAAGGGGTGCAAGGAAAATTTGCGATGAGACTAAACACCTTTTTAACTGGCGCTGCCAAAGCGTTCGAATTGGTGGCTCCCTTCCTGGCGTTTTTCCTTTCCCTCTTTTGTGCTCTCTCCTTGCAGGAGCTTTGTTGCCTTTCCGCTTCAGTAGCTTTGGAAAGTGGTCTCCTTTTGGAATTCCTGGCCGAGCCACTGCCTTTGAAAGCTTTGCCGGCTGCTCTCTTGGACTTGGCAGGTTTGTATTCTGCTGTTTTACAACGTCTTCGGCTTTTCTTATAAAGTCCAAGGCCCAAAGTTTTCCCGTCCACGCTGAAGCCTTTCGCATAACACCAGAGCTTCGATTGCCTGATCAGCCTGTCAAAGTGCTCCCTCCTGGGCTCCACCGAGTCCTGCTGCTGGGAGGCGGACGCCGTGCAGATCGGGCTCCCCGGTGGCATCTCCGGGGCTGGAGGCTGAACGGGCGAGGAGCTGGGGCTGGCAGCCGCCTCTTGAGGCTTCAGACCTTCGCTCTTTCTCCCGTCCCCGGTCCCCGAAGGGCTTCTTGGTTGCGACGGCTTCAAGGGGGGACCCGGCTCTGCGCAGCCCTTGCGAGCCTTTCTCCACTCGGCGTATCTCTGGTCCGGGACCCCCTGGCTCGGGGCCCAGAACTGCTGCGAGAGCAGCAGAAGGCCGGGGTCCCGCTGCTCCGGAGCCCGGGGCTGCAAGAAGCCCGGCAGAGCCGCCTGGCGGTAGCGGATGCTCTGCACCGAGTCGCCGCTGCTCTCCGACTCCGAGGCCGAGCTGCAGCTGCCGTCCTCCTCGCTACCCGAGCCCGGCCCGGCTTTGGGCCCCGAAGACTCGCTGGAGGACGAAGCGTCCCAGCTGCTGTCCGAGTCGCTGGAGTAGCCTCTCTGGGCGGCGGGGAGAAGGCGCTGCCGCCGGGGAGGGGACTCGAGGAACGGGAAGGCGGGGGCGGCGGCCCGGTGACAGTGCCCTCTTCTGCGGGGGACCGGGGAGGCGTTGATCCTGACGCCCTGGTGCGCTTCGGCGGGGGCCGCCTTGGGGAAAGGGCCCGGGGGGGCGCCGGGGCTCAGTCCCCGGCAGAAGGCGCAGAGCACCTGCAGGTCCTCCTTGGCGATGAGGGAGCACTGCACGGCCCGGCTCGGCACCGAGCGCATGGACTTCAGGGTGCGCAGCTCCCGCAGGTCGCAGCGGCGGCTCTTGATCTTCAGGGTCTCCATCTTTTTGCTGATGGTTGTCCTCGGGATGTCTTTGAACAGGTCGCTGAGCACCTGGGCCAGAGCGAACATCTGCCGCCCGTTCACCTGCAGGTAGCCCAGGCTGATGCCCTCGATCTCCTGGTAGCCCACGCGGAAGTCGCCCGAGACGGCCATGCTCTCCGGGGCCAGCTCAGAAGCATGTCTCGGAGCCCCGGCGAGTTCTCAGCCCGCCCGCCTCGCCTCACCTTTGCACTCTGCGCCCCCCCCCCCCCCCGAGCCACTGCACTACCTTCCAGGAGGTGCCACCCACGCTCTCCTCTCCTCTTACAGCTCATTGGCTAGTTTGCACTTGCAACGTCACAGTACGCCAACCTTTAACACCCCCCCCCCCCCGAATAGAATCCGGATAAATGGGGATACAGTATAAATATACGGATGGCACGGGGGGGGGGTTTCAGATAACGTATCTGTGTGTGTCTTTTTAGTTTAATTGAGCCAGTGATTTATTTTTACAAACTTAGCTTTTCTATCATCACATTTTCTAGAGTTTTTGTACAGAAATGTAACAAATGCTTTTGTGAAGGGTTTTCCTATGCCTGGTGAATCTTTCTCCTTCTTCCCCCCCTTTACCCTCATTTTGTGAAACTAAATATGAAGGGATGGGAGAAAGTAATTCCTGTTTCAAATTTTAATCTAGCTAAGCTTTTTCTGTAATTTAAAGCCCAGTAGATTAGTAAATTTTGCCTTTCAATAAAACATAATTTGTTCAACTAGACAACAGAGGGAAATTTAGATTCTATTAGCTTCTATTTTACCAAAACAAGAGAGTTTCTGTCAAATTCTGTCATTAAAAAAAAAAACCACTTGAGGATTTTTTGTTTCCCTTGAACTTGAAAGAAAGCCATCAGTGTATCGGGAAGGAAAAAGCAGAAATGTTATTTTCCCAAACCGGAAGCAACTTACAAGCGCCTTCCAGTTTTCCCAAAATCCGAAATGCACATCTATCTACTAACCAGGATTGAGGCATAGGCAACTGCCTAGGGTGACACATTTAGAAGGTGCCAAATACCCATGCTAAAGAGGATCCTGTTCCTTTTTGCTTTAGGGTCTCCAGCTTCAAAGTGGCGCAGCTCAAACGTTCTAAAATTCCCCAATTTTGCTCCAAAATGGGCCAACATCTTAAATCTGACCCTGCGCATGTCATAGAGAACTGCACATCTTATACCCAACTCAAAAAGTTTATTTTCACAGTTCCAGCTCCTGATCCCAAGGAGTAGACAGTATACACAGAGTTTGTCATGCGACAAAAGTAGTTATTTTTAAATTATACTTTATAGTTTGTTATGATTTAATATACTACCCTTCCCAAGCTAAAATAAAATGTAAAATATAAGAAAAGAATTGCAATTTAAACATAGGACAATAATCAATCATACACCAATAGACAGAATGAAGTAAAATTCACCCTTGTAACACTGGGTCTAATAGATTTAAATACTCTTTTGTGAGTATTGGACTATATGCAAAACTAATACAGAGACTGGCTGTATTTTGCAAGCGGTTGCAATGCATGGGGAAAATCACAAAACAGCAAAATGCATCACTTTTGCATAGAACTGGATATTTGCAGGGTTTTTATTAGATTATGCTCTTTTGCAAGAGAATAAATTTAAAAATTGCATTTGAATACATCATCTTCCCAGCCTGTAAAACAATCTTCAGACGATCTTCCTGAGGGGGAGGGGCAGGGAGCCGTGCCCGGGTTCTGGTACTCTGGTTAAAGGGGCGTGTTGGGACATGCCACCCCCCAGACCCTTGCTGGCATGGCAGGATCGGGGGCCGAATATTATTGGTATTGGTTTAAGGTGTAGCTCGGGAAACTGTTTTTTGTTATGTAAGTGTTAAATTAATGGTTTGTTAATAAACAGAGCTGCGGCTATTTATCCATATACGTGAGTGGTGTGATTATTGAGGGGAGTTTAGGCGAGGATGGGGTGGGGGAGAGTGAGCAGGCCAATACATATCCCGCAGTTATACTCTTTTGTGAGTATTGGACTATATGCAAAACTAATACAGAGACTGGCTGTATTTTGCAAGCGGTTGCAATGCATGGGGAAAATCACAAAACAGCAAAATGTGTCACTTTTGCATAGAACTGGATATTTGCAGGGTTTTTATTAGATTATGCTCTTCTGCAAGAGAATACATTTAAAAATTGCATTTGAATACATCATCTTCCCAGCCTGTAAAACAATCTTCAGACAATCTTCCTGAAGGCTAAATGATCAACATAAAATTATGAATTTACTGCTTGCCTACCTATGAAACTTCAAATGCACTTCAGTTTGGCCTAACTTGTAGTATAGATAGGTGGGTTTGCACTCTTTGCTGAGATAAAATTACATATTTATGAAAAATGTCATCAACATCAAACCTACTTCCTTGATTCTTTTAGCTTGTAAGTACAATCATAAATCTATTTCCCTTTTCATGAAGTATTTCATAGTGGCTGATAGTTTGCAAAATATTGCAGGATAAAGAATGTTTTAAGAAATAAACTAAGACGTCATTTAAGCTTCCCTCCTGTTCTGTTTTAGAAATTGAAAAGACAAAATCTGTAAAGCTAATATAAAAAAAATAAATCAATTAACATAGGTGAAATGATAAAATGTAGTTCACTACACAGATGGGGCTAATAAATATTTTCTCTTTTTTTCTAAATGTGCTAACTAAATTGCTTTCTGGTCTTGAAAGCAGAAAAGAGTAGCCCGAGAGCTTGTCTCGATGGGCGTATTGTAACACGGGGCTGGGAGGCCCATGTGTCGCCCACGAGGCAGGTTGGGGGGAGGGACAGTAGCAGGGGAGAGTTAGGGAGGTAATAAGGAAGGAGTGGTTAGCGCCAAAAGGCGGGTATAGGATTAGGCCTGCGGGATGATTGACGGCGTGGGGGAGTTTATAAAACCGGGACCTTGGAGGACTCGGTTTTCTAAGGTCCTCCAGGGCGTTTTTTCCGCCACCCGCCCGGCCTTGTGTTGGTGGCCACAGCAGCTCGGGAGGGCAGGTCTCCCAAGCTATTCCGGCGATGAGCGGTGGGCCAGCTGGGAAAAGTGCCTTGGGGGTCAGGTGACCCGGGTTAAAGGGCATGAGGTCATGCCACCCCTCAGACTCTTGCTGATTGTGGCGGGGTCGGGGGCAATATTTGATGTTTACGCTGGGTAGCTCGGGAGGAACTTGCTGATGTTCAATGTGTTAATAATGTTAATAGATGCAAAGTTAATTTATTTGCTATTGTGGATTAATAAAGAGCTGCGGCTATATTCCATAATATTGTGGTGTTGTTTTATTAGTGGTCGGGTCAGGAGAAAGAGCGGGTGTGTTGACAGCAGCAGGGACTATCCAGATCCCGCTGTTACGGGTCTGAATCAAGTGAGGACAGCAGACTTGTTTTTATACAAAACAAATTCCAGACAGAAAGGATTTGAGCCTTTTTAGGTGAAACCATACCTCGGCAGAAAATATTTACGCATCTAATGGGTACCTGAATCTAAGGGCTCCTTTTACTAAGGTGCGCTAGCGTTTTTAGCGTACGCTAAACCCGCGCTACGCTTCTAGAACTAAGGCCAGCTCAATGCTGGCGTTAAGGTCTAGCGCGCATGGCAATTCAGGGCGCGCTATTCCACGCGTTAAAGCCCAAACGCACCTTTGTAAAAGGAGCCCTAAAAGACACACAGAGGAGCTGAGGACGATCAGACCCATTCTGAGAACTGAAGGCTCTTCCTAAAATTTTAAGAAAAGGGTGTGCTGTGTGGGGGTCCTTCCAGTTTATCTGCTTTGTGTCTGAGGCATCAATCTTGATCTCTAGTTGGATAATCACAGTTTGATTTACAGAAGAAAGACCAAAGATATAATAAAATCTTCTGGGTTGTACGTAAATTAGGAAACCGCTATATCAGACGTCAACCCCCATCCCAACCTCTCTACACAACCAGATAGATGCAGAAGGTAAATACCATAGACAGAGGGAGAAAATGGTCATGGGCTACTTTTTGACCCACAATAACCAGTATTTCCAGATAGAGGCTTCAAACCAATACTTGCTCTCCCTCCCCCCCTCTCTCTCTCTCTCACTGATAGGGTTGGTAAGTGGGGTGCCTATAGGTCTCTCTGCCCCCCCCCCCCAATTATGGCAGTATGGAGTGAGTGGATTTCCTGTCCCTGGCTTATGAGTTCAATTGTTCTCTTTCTCCTCCTTCCCCAGTGACTTTTGACCCCTGAATGGTGGCTTCCCCTGTCACAAGTTGTCCAGGTTGCTCTACTCCCTACTCTAGAACAGGCTGTCTCTCTTTTTCTGAGAAAGAAAGAGAGAAAGAAATATACTTACACTTCCTCCGTATTCGCAGTTTTCAGTATTCGATTATTCACGTTTTTTTAGCTTGCTGGCTCCTCACCCCAAATTACATCAGTTTGCATAGAGAAATCGCTGATTCCAAGTGTTTACAGAGAAAATTCGCTGATTCATAGTAACATAGTAACATAGTAACATAGTAGATGACGGCAGATAAAGACCCGAATGGTCCATCCAGTCTGCCCAGCACTTTCTTCACCATGTTTTGCCTCTCCTTCAGGAAGAGACCAGGTCTCCCACCATGTTATTCGCGGTTTCACTATATTCACGACGGTTTTTAATAGAAAACAGCAAATAACATATGAAAAAGTTATTCGCGGTTTTTCTGTATTTGCAGTTCTGTTAATCCCCCTATCACAGCGAATACGGAGGGAGAAGTGTACTCTGTCTTTGACTCTCCATTAATAAACCGCAAGAAAACTTAAGGGGCTCTTTTACTAAATTGCATGAGGTGCATCTAACACAGTAAAATAAATTAGTCCCACAGGAGGAACTCAAAAATCTGCAAATGTTAACTGCAGTGTTAAAATATTTTTCTAATTTTTGTTTTTTTTTTAAGAGTATGCCAGGGATATAGAGCAGACAAAACTCAAACTGAAACTGGCATGTGCAGTATTTCATATATCCTGAAGCTATCTTCAAACAGTGCTCAGAGCTGTAGATGTCAGACCAGACAGCGGGTCGAGCCCAAACAGTAAGATGTCTTTATATCAACTCTCAATCATTGCACATGTTCACTTTCTGCCCCAGGCCAATAATTTCATGCGTATATATGGTAACAATCTAACTTATCTGCTCTCCTTTGGATTTCTTTGGATTCTGACGCATTTCACAACCGCTGCTTCAGAAAACCCGTAATATGGAAACTTTCACTCTCTTCATTTGGTAAGTGGTCTCGTTCTTGAATGATTCCATTCCTCTTCATCCAACATACAGGAGGGTGAGGAATGGAATCATTCAAGAACGAGACCACTTACCAAATGAAGAGAGTGAAAATTTTCGTATTACGGGTTTTCTGAAGCAGCTGTTGCGAAATACGTCAGTACCCAAAGAAATCCAAAGGAGAGCAGATAAGTTAGATTGTTACTATATACACATTAAATAACAGCGGGATCTGGATAGGCCCGCTTCTCCCTCTACCAATACCCCTTCCCCTCACCACACCCCCGAACTCCTGTCACATTACCACACAGACACTTGTTGGCGAAAACTTAGCTGCAGCCCTGTTTATTGGTATTAATAAGGCTAACAAATTAACAAGCATAACAAATGTCCCAAGCTACAGTAGAATATCAAATTATAGCCCCTGACCCAGCCATGTCAGCAAGGATCTGAGGGATGGCATGGCCCACACATGCCCCATTCTCCAGGGTTGCCCAACCCCCGGGCATGACTCCCCAGCCGGCTCGCAGCTCATTGCCCCGATCAGCCCAGTCGCCAATAGCTTGGGATACCGCTCCCAAGTCATAACACACCTAGCCCCATAAGCCGAGCTAAAGGGAGGGTGGGCAGGAAAAGCCGTATTGGAGGACCAGGTAAGCCCTAAGTCCTCCGAGGTCCTGGCTCTTATAGTCTGCCCTCCCGGATCCCCCTGCGGCTGCAACCTACCAAATAGCTGCTCTTTGCTTCAGCAGGAAAACCCCACTAACCAATCACACGCCCCCTACCCCCGAAGCTACCACAAGCCTGTCGATGGGCGCACGTGTAGGCCTCCCATCCTTGCATTACTATCACCCATCGAGACGGGCTCTCGGGCTCCCATTTAGTGCACTGGGGCAGAAAGTGAACATGTGCAATGATTGAGAGTTGATATAAAGACATCTTACTGTTTGGCCTCGACACGCTGTCTGGTCTGACATCTACAACTCTGAACACTGTTTGAAGATAGCTTCAGGATATATGAAATACTGCACTTGCCAGTTTCAGTTTTGTCTTCTTGGCACACTATCTGGTTGTTTTTGTTCCATAAGATTACGGTTTTCCCGGTGTTAGGGGTATAGAGTAGGCCTTCCTGCACTAAGCAATTACCATATCTACATTACTGCACTAACTGGTTAGTGCACAGATACCATGTGAGTCCTTGCCGCCAAATTCTATATAGAGCACTCAAACAATTAGCACTGACTAGAATGATAATTAGCATGATTCCACAAGGTGTGCATACCTTTTATAGAATCGCACTTAGCACCTGTGTGAGTTGCATAACTTAGGCACACTCATTTAAGCTAGTTAAAAACAGGCTTACATGCCTGCGCCTAAGTTGTGAGAAGATCGAGCGTATTCTAACAATGCACATAACTTTTAGAAATGTCCATAATCCACCCCTAGCTATGCCCCCTTTTCAAATTTGTGCACTGCAAATGGCACATAGGGCTAGATTCACTAACCTTTTTCCCGGGGGCGAACCGTGGCCGATTCCACCAGACCCGATCAATTCACAATGCAAACAAATTCAAATTAGGGTGATTGGAGGAACACCCCCTCCGACCGCATGGATCGCGAGTTTGCGATCCTGACACATGCGCAGATCATCTGCTTTCCCTGTAGATGTTCTGCACATGCATTTTGTGTCGGGGTTTGTTTTTTTTTTTTAGTTGCTGGTTTGTTTGGTTTTTGTACGCGCGCCGACTCCCCTGCTCTCCCCTTCCAGCTGCAATTGCCGCCTAGACTCTCCTGCTCTATGCCGCCCTTCCCCGCAGTGCAGTCCCGCTTTAAAATCACGGGCTGCACTGTGGGGAAAGGCGGCATTTTTCCCCACAGACTCAGCAGGCTTGCTGTTTGAACGGGCCCCGACTCTCCTGCTCTCCCCACCCCGGCGGCAGCAGCCTCTTCCCTTTTGCCGACTGTCAGCTGGTCATGCCCTGCTCTCTGCCACCTTCCCTGTAGTGCAAAGCCACGGGTTTAAAGTGGGGCTGCACTGCGGCGTGCAGCCTCGTTTTAAACCCGCGGGCTCGCACTGCAGGGAAGGCGGCAGAGAGGACATAGGGGAGAAAGCAGAGTTGGGAGATCGGGATTGCTGCTTGCAGGAAAAGAAACCTGAAGATCGGGGCAGAGTGCAGGGCGGCAATGGAGCAGGAGAGTTGGAAAGTCATTTGCGACTGGTCCCCAGGAGTCGCTTTTTGGGTTGATCGGCCAGTCCAGTTGGATCGGGAACTTTTTTTTTAGTGAATCGCGTCCCTGCCTACTTTGCATGCAGTTCCCCTCATTTGCATGCGCGGATCGGAATCAGATCGCTACACAGGTTAGTGAATAGTGCAGGAGGGAAATTGGGTCGCAAAGGGCTCACAAACCGATCGGTACACGATCGGTTTGCTTAGTGAATCTAGCCCATACTTTTTATAGAATCACGCTTTCCAAGTTGTGCATGTTAACTTAGTTAAATTAGTGTCAATTATGAAGTATTAATTGCCAGTTATTACCAAATAGGTCAATTAATCTATTAAGCTATGCACACAGGTCAGCAGCAAGCACTAATTTGCACGCACACTTAAGGCGCCATATACAGAATTTGAGGTTACTGCCTACAAAATGGGTTACTGTAAGTGCTCACACAGTAATTTTTAAAAATGGCCATTTGCTAATGGTGACATTAGCATATGGCTATTAATGCAGAAAATAGGAAAAAAAATGCATTTATAGGGCTGTAGTAAAAAAGTGGCCTTATCACGTGAGAAAGACCCATGCAAGTACTAAGGACACTTTTTAGTTAGTTAGGTGCCTATGACTCGTGTTCGAGTCCTAGCGACTTGATGAATTACAGATCTAAAAAGAAAAAGGCCACTTTTTACTGCAGTTTAATAAAAAGATTCCTAAGGTAACAGACATTAACTCCTTGCTGTGCTCATGGCCAAGTGTATATAGTTTACTCTGGAGTTGGAATTAGAAACATTTGGATGTGTTCATGCCTAAGGCTAAAACAAAATATTCTTGGCTGGGCACAATGGGGATTGCTTTCACTCCCCCCTATCTATACTCTATCTTAACTCTAAATGTGAATCTGCCTTTTGCTATGTTCGCCCAAATCTCATTTCCTCCGGAAATAAGTCTAGAATCTTCATATCCTATGTTTAATCATTCTATCGAACCCTGATTAGTTAGGAAAAGCTTTGATCTCACCTCTAAAGCTATCTTCGATACCAAAACCCACACTCCCAAACTGTTTTTCTGACTCTCCTCCTTCTCTCCCCCATCCCTTCTCTCGTGTATCCTCTCATTTTAATGTTGTAAACCACCTAGCAGTGTACATATTGTGTGATTGGTGTTAGATCAAGTCTTGGAAATAAATAAATATTTTGTATAGCCCACTGTGTTCTAATATATATTACAAAATGTATTTGATTTTGCTTGACTTCTTTCTACTACAGAAACGGAACCCATAACATAGCTAATTTATTCATAGGTATCACATATACAGGATGTGTGAAAACATGACCAAAGTCACAGATCCAAAATGTTGAGAATGACCAATTTTCACATCATAGGTCCAATTCAAATTTGAGTTCAGCACTTAGGGCCCCTTTTACAAAACTATGCTAGTGAGCCCCAGCACGGCAAAGGGACTGAATGGGCTGTGTTACATTTGCCAAGCAGGAATTACTACTGCAGCTTTGTAAAAGAGGCCTTTTGTTATCTAGTAATCTGCAAAGAGCACACACGCTTTGCAGAATACTAACATAGGGCTCCTTTTATCAAGATGCGCTACGGGGGTTAGCACGTCGGACAATTCATCACGCACTAACCCCCGCGGCAAGCCAAAATACTAACGCCTCGTCAATGGAGGTGTTAGTGACTAGCGCGGCAGGCGGTTTAACGCGTGGTATTCCGTGCGTTAAACCCCCTCCCTACCGTGCCTTGATAAATAGACCCCTTAGTGTGGATGTCTTGACTAATGTTGGACACTGGGGGGCTCCTTTTACTAAGCTGCGCTAGCGGGATTAATGCGCGTGACTTTTCATCACACGCAGACCCCGGCGCTGGCCATAAATTACCGCCTGCTCAAGAGGAGGCGGTAGCAGCTAGCGCGGCCAGCGGTTTAACGCGCGCTATTATGCCCGTTAAACTGCTAGCACGGCTTGATAAAAGGAGCCCTGGATTTATACTTGCTGAAATCTGGTGTAATGCCAGTGCCAAGCTTAGGCACAGATATATTATTGTATAACATCACACCGAACTTCTGGAATGTCCCCTGAGCCAACCATACTTTTCCCTTAGCTATGCCCCTTTTGAGTTGCACACTATGAAATTTAGGCAAGTATATTATACAATCACTAGAGCAAATACACATGCATATCCAATTAGTGATTGTTGATGCCTTGATAACTAATTAATTTGTGCGGGTGTCCTAAGCAGTGACATAGTAAGGGTGGGCAGAACGCCCTGGGCGCCATCTTGGTGGGGGAACCAGCATCTCTCCTTTCCCCTTTGGTAATGGGGGAGTCTCTTAAATGCACGCCCCTAATACTTCAAGCCTCAGCCCTCCCTCTGACATCACTTCCTGTTCACAGGACCAGGAAATGACATCGAGGGAAGGCTCAACCAGTGCCAGTAGCAGGTAGGAGATTCTGCTCACTGCCATTGAAGACTTAAAGAGATATGGGGAGAAAAGAATGCATCTAAGAGATTCCCCTCCCCACTACTGGGGGAGGTGCACAGCCATAGCCCCAGGTATGTTAGATAGATTTTGAGCCCACCGGGACCGATAGGGAAAATGCTTGAGTACCTGATTGTAAAACCGCTTAGATAAGCCTCGATAGGCGGTATATAAAACACCTAATAAGCTTGAAAAACATGGCAATGCCAGATACCCCCTCAATTCTGGGAGGGGGCACACAGCATGGCCATGCTAGGTACCTCTGCCCCAGGTGCAAACTTCCCTTGCTATGCTACTGATCCTGGCTGCTCAAATTTGGGCAACATTTATAGAATCCAGGGGATCATTTTTCATTCTATAGTATTTTGTAGAAATTCCTCCTTCTCCCCCCCCCCCCCAAACATATAAGAAGTAATTTTATAAAAAGGTGTCTCATGTAATACATCCAAAAAGGAACTTATTTATAAATGCAACATGCCTATGTGCCTTTATAAAATAAGCACTCAACCAGAACCAGAACCTGTAGGGCAGAAATTCCCTCTTAGAAATATACACCTGCTCTGAAGAAGGTGTAAATTGTATGTGTTTTCTATGGGTATAAGCAGTGGCGAGAAGGCCAGAGCAGTGGCACCTGGCATCACTGCACCTTGCACCCCCTACTTTTCCCTACTGCTCGTGCCCCCTGTACTTCTTGGAATGTAAGTCAGCGTGACTAGCATCTTCCACCTTCTGCTTGTGCCAGCCTGAGCTCCCATCTGACATCACATCCTGCTCCTGCGACCAGGAAACAACATTGGAAGGGAGCTGAGGCCGGCACAAGCAGGAGGTGGAAGATGCTGTTTACATTTCTAGACGTATGTTGGGATAGAGAAAAGGAGAGGCGCCAGTGCCCCCACCAATACAGCTCCTGTGGCAGTCCACCCCTACTCCCCCACCCCCTTACTATGCCACTGGGTACATGTATGTATTTTCTGCACATATTTAATAAAATACATGAGTATAATGCAACTTTGCCCCCACTCTTTTCAGACCATGCACAGTTGGCATAAAAACAGGAACTATCTTTTGACGGGCCCACTTTTACAGGTGTTTATAAAATTTTCATTATAGTTATATTTTTTGTTGTTAGTTAAAATACACATCCAGGGAGGGGGGGAATACAAGGTTTTTAATTAACTTTTTACATAGTAACATAGTAGATGACGGCAGATAAAGACCCGAATGGTCCATCCAGTCTGCCCAACCTGATTCAATTTAAATTTTTTAATTTTTTTCTTCTTAGCTATTTCTGGGCAAGAATCCAAAGCTTTACCCGGTACTGTGCTTGGGTTCGAACTGCCAAAATCTCTGTTAAGACTTTACGGATGGTAGTAGGGGGGGAAGGGTGGTATTTTTGTAGTTTGATAAATAAGTCTGAATGGTTATATATGTGTATTTTCTGTTTTAAAATATGTATAATACATTTTTGAAACAATGTAAATTTTATAGTAATTTTAATGATAAAGTTTAGATTGGGTGGGGGAGGGTATCAATATGTATGAATCTTGTAAAATTTAAGTGATGTCTACAGTGTAAAATGTTTAATTCATTCTGTTTTCACTTATTGAATGTGTTTTAAAATGAATAAAGAATTAAAAAAAAAAAAGAAAACGGAAATGTGGTCCTAGTGCAGAACTCACTCAGTGTGCCCATGATAAAAATCTACATGGGTAGGGGGAGAGTGTGGTTAAAGCGACAGCCTCAGCACCCTGAGGTTGTGGGTTCAAGCCCACACTGCTCCTTGTGACCTTGGGCAAGTCACTTAATCCCCTCCCCCATTGCCATTAGATAGATTGTGAGCCTGCCAGGACAGGTAGGGGAAAATGCTTGAGTACCTGAATAAATTTATGTAAACCATTCTGACACGGTATAGAAAATCGAATAAACAAATAAATAGATCTCGAATGATATAAAATGTTTCAGCGTCTGTCAATTTATTTGGACATTTGTATAGGGTCTATACACTTCCCTATAGACAAGAGCCCAAGACGGGCTCTTAAGTAAATGGAAACATCTTCTCTCTTCTAAAAGTAAGAAGCTCCACTCTCGGGCTGTTTCCGCAGGAAGTCATAAAGGTTATCAGATGATTGGCAGAAGCAGAGCTGGTTTCTTGCGGATATTCCCCCAGGATTCCATGATGAGGCCGCAAAGCGCTGAGACAGGAGCGACGACAACAAGGGGGCGGGGCGGCATTACGTAACAAAGAACTTCTAACCTCGAAGAACACCGACCCTACTAGATTTAAAGAGGAAGTGCAAACCAACAAGTTTTTAACTTCAAGGGATGTATTTAGCCATAGGGTTTTTAAAAAAAAAAAAATGTACGTTTAAGACAAAAAAAGAGCATTAGACGGAGCCGTCTCCACTGGAATCTCCTTCGGGGACTTGGATATTCCCCCCCCCCAAAAAAAAAAAATTTCTCTAGTTTTCGGTACTATATACTAAATATCAATACTCATGGGAAGTGTTTTTTTGCACTCTCTAAGGAGCTCGGAAACGTTCGTGGTATCTCGCTGCAGATATTAATGTTCTTTTCGGTTTTAGCTCTAGATCCAGATTGATTCCGTATCTGAATAGGATGCAAACGCACCAAGCCAGAACGCAAATATCATTTTATATAAGCAGAATGCTTAAAACGTAGTCCCCGAATTGTAAGAAAAACGGAACAGGAAATTATAAAACAAAAGGAAAATACTCTGTTGTACTTCGTTTCCCTAATTTGATCATCACAGGGAGATTTCTGTGGTCAGTAAAAGAGTCAAGCAGCGTTTATTTTTCTTATACAACAGTTTTCCTTAAAATCAAAATCAAAGAAAGTCTTTTGTAAGGACTCCTCTACTATATAATTTATTGAGCAAACAAATCCCGTAATATTACTTCCTTTTTCTGATTGTGAAACGTTCCTTTAACGTTTTTTGGTTTACTAAATTGGGGGGGAAAAAATCAGTTTTACATAATTGTTTCAGGGTTGTTGTTTTTAAGCCAAGACGCAGGGGTGTGAGGAAGAAAAAAAAAAAATGAGGGTGTGGGTTGTTAAAATATTACTAATATGACCTTTCAAGCTCCAGGTTTGACATTTGCCTGCAAAATTTTCAGAGAGCCCAAATTACTCTAGAGCAAAAAAGCAATCTAATAAAAATTCCCATTGTTTCCGCAGTCCAAAATAAACATTGCAAAAAAAAAAAAAAATAAAAGAAAGAAATATCAATACATGTAAAAATAAAGGATGTACCCAACTAGATTTGGGCCCATAAGTGAGCAATGGCTCTCTTTGCCTTGGCCCCTTCCTGGTACCCTGTTGCAGGCGCCTTTGCTGGTTTCTCGGCCTGCAAGAAGGTTGTGCATGGTTGCTGTAAAAATGAATGTTGATTGTCTGTTTGAACATTTGTATTTGATCAGAAGTCCTGAAACAAATAAATAATAATAATAACAGTTTATATACCGCAGGACTGTGAAGTTCTATGCGGTTTACAATGGTTAAAAGATGTTACAAATTAATTAGAATTAACAAGGTTAGAAGCTAGTTATTAACATCACCAGAGAAGCTAACCCTCAGAGAGTTTATGCTACCATTTTATTCCAATAAGGCAGTTTAGTTTGCCGTGTTAATCCCCCTAGAAACAAAAATCAGCACCAGTACACCGACCTTTTTATTAAATTGGCTTTTAATACATTGTAACTATGTAATGTCCCCAGGGCTGACTCTTTCATGGACCGGAATCTGGAGGGATGATTACATGAATAAATACTATTAAGTACAATGTAACTTTATCTTCCTTACGGAATTCCAAAGTCTTTTTATGTTTCTCTTTTTAAGCCGCAGACGTAGCTTTCAATTTCATTTCAAGATATGTTAAACACACAGTTATGGTACCACTTTCTACACATTTTGGGAACTGGAACCGTAGCCGCTATAGGCTCCCTCCTATATTCTTCCGGAATTAATCCAGCTACCTCTCCTCCCTTGTAACAAAGAAAACCAAAACTGTTGTAACTTCACTGGAAATGTCCAGTTAGCTCTTTTGTAATCCGCCTTGAACTGCAAGGTATAGGCGGAATAGAAGTCCCTAATATAATAATAATAATAATATATTCATGATATCAAAACTTGGAATATTCTTTGGCCAGGAGTAGATAACAGAAAGCCTGACTTTCTCCCAAGGGCATCTTAAGGATAGACCATGATCTTCGAAGAAAGAACAAGCAACGGAGCCTATTTAATTCTACTAAAAATACCCCCTGGACTATTATGCACTAATGCATCAACTAGAAATCGATGGACAGCTAAAAAAAAGTACTAGGAAAGTGTAAATACTATAGATGCAAAGGTCAAGATCCTGTTATTTCCTTCAGACTTCTAGGCATTTAAAGAAGCTATTTATTCCTACGCTTAAATTTGTTTTATCTCCAGAGATGTGTGAAAATCAGGGTTATCTTTATTAAGAAGAAGCCATTATTTTTCTATAATAAAGGACTTTTGTTTTCTTAATCGCTCCTTTTACGAAGCCGCATTAGCGGCTTTATCGCACGCATATTTTAAGCGCACGCCAACCCCCACGCTAGCTGAAAAACTACCGCCTGCTCAAGAGGAGACAGTAGCGCGAAGCACGGCCGGCAAATTAGCACGCGTTATTACGCGCGTTAAACCGCTAACGCGGCTTCGTAAAATGAGCCCTTAATGATTAAAATTTATCGTGTAATTTATTATGTGATTAAGTGATTGCATAACATTGAAAGAACAGGGAGATAAACCATGACGCTTATGTTAATATACATTTAGGGCTCCTTTTACAAAGGTGCGCTAGCATTTTTAACGCACGCACCAGATTAGCGCGCGCTATAGCGCACGCTAGCCGATAATCTACCATCTGCTCAAAAGGAGGCGCTAGCGGCTAGCGCACGCGGCAATTTAGCGTGCGCTATTCCGCACGTTGAGGCCTTTGAAAAAGGAGCGCTTAAACAGATTCCACAAACAGAGCCATTCTGTTGGAAGACGTGTCATTTGTTTCACAAATGTATATAAAAACTCCCTCAATCCCAACCTCTAGGATTACTGGTAATAAATCAATGATTAAATACCTTACTTTGAAAATCTGCCCAAAGATCCCTCTCATTGCATAGTGGTAATCATGCATTTATAATTCGACATTAAAAATTTCAGATTTGTCAGCGCGAGAGTCATTTCTGTATAACAATATTTTAGCTATTTGGAGGACAAAAATGTAGCAAGGATCTGTGTTTATGTGATCAGTAAATAAATACATGAGAAGATTTAAAAAAAAAAAAAAAAGAATACAATGTAATTTTCTATACAATATGTAAAGATTATTGCTTCTCCTTCTATATTTTCCTAATTCATCACAATTGTATATATTCAGTACAGTTTCCTCAATATTAGCTCGGATTACAGTTTTCATATGAAATTTGCTAAATCCACCTATATTCTACAAACATTAAATGATGAAATGTTTACATTGAAAAACCTATCCTTTTAGATTTACTAAGTATTTTTCATACTTATTATTGATTGACAAGGTTATTATTATTACGAATGGGTCTCCGATTTCCCACTCTTCTTCATGACCTGATGTGGATTCAGAGCTTTACCAGTTGCTTATTGACCCATGATGGCTATACAATGACCTTGCTGCCCCTATAGTGACCCCTTGACCTCGGAAGAACCCAACACAACACAACAGGGCTCAGATATGCAAAGAAGGAACTTTATTGGAGAGGGGAGAATGTAAGTAAGAAAAGGATTATCAGCAAATTGCATGCAGGATTATCCAAATAATAAATAGTGCAGGATCTTTGCAATAGATGATTCTGTAGAGAATCCCTTGTTATCTCAAGACAGGGGTGCAATAATTTATAGTAAATTCATACATACATGCCAGCAAATTTGACATTTTATGAAAACATATACACACACGAAAACATATATGCACTGAGATAAGGAAATGGTTATTTCTCCTTTACTGTGTTGCAAATTTTTCATATTTGCAAGGCAACCTTGACTATCAAAAAGATTAAAACATACTTTCACAGAAGTCGGGTCTGAAGTATATTTGGAGCTACCTAGCCACTACTTAGTAATGTAGTGTTGGAAGCAAAATGCATTGTTCAAAATAACACCGAGAGATAAGGAAATTTGCTGTTATGTTCAAACCTTTCCTTCAGTTGTGTGCCATCGCATATTTAAATTATTAACCTACCTCAGAATATATATATACACACACACACACACATATATATATATATATAAGAATTTCATTTAAAAAAGATGTTGAATAAATTAAAATACAAATATAAGGGTTGACGTCTCGAGTAGTTAACCAGTTAATATTTTTAATTGGTTTTCACTGCAGTGATGACTATGGTGAATGCTATGTCAATATGAGTTTTTATATGAAAGGTCACAAGTGGGTCTCAAAAGATTTGCAATCGCATTTTAGGTGCATAAAAGAAACATTTCTATACGTACACATATTGGGAAAGAGAGGAGATGCCTCAGCCAAACTTGCTACGCCTAGGTTCAGAAACAGGGGCTGAAAGTCCTTTTATTTTTGTAATGAGAAATGAGATCCCTGTATCTGAAATAGAAAAGATTTTTTTTTTAAATTGAAAAGTACTATATTTCCCTAAAAGTTATTTAAACCTTTCGGTTCTTGGTGACGGCGTTTGGGAACCCGGTTTTTTAATATGGGAACGAAAACCGTTGGATTTTTATTCATTTTATTTGTTCTCTAAATGCATGTTTCCTTATGTAAACGTTGAAGAAGCGTCAACCATGGGAGGCCGGACAAGCAGATTTATCTGGACTACTAAAGGTGCAGCAACAGGAACGAACCTGACTCTTCTGTGGCCAAAGTTGTATCATCCACTTTATAAACAACCTCGGGGAGCCCTGAGCTCAGAGGGAGGTTTAACTGTTTAATAGTAAAAATAACATTCCTGCACCTTGGAATTTGGGTAACTGTCGCATCCTTTGCATACCTGATGCTGATTTTCTCTTGATAAGGTTTCATCCACTGTTTTGTTAATTGCACCCTTGTCAAAGAACAACATACAAAGAAAATAACATGATGTCATAAAAAGACCTTCAGTGGCTCTTTGCTACATACACATATCTGCATGGTATTTGATGCCTTTATGTGTTTAAATAACGCCAAATGCAGGGCATAACAACTTACACAGAGAGATAAAAGCAAAAGAACAAACAACCCCCTCCCCCCAAAAAAACTACATGAATTAGCTTTTACTTTTGAGTCTGTCTTTTCATGAAATCTCTCTATAGCAGGGGTGTCAAAGTCCCTCCTGGAGGGCCGCAATCCAGTCAGGATTTCCCTAATGAATATACATGAGATTTATTTGCATGCACTGCTTTCATTGTATGCTAATAAATAAGAATATAAGCAGTGCCTCCGCCAGGTCAGACCATAGGTCCATCCTGCCCGGCAGTCCGCTCCCGCGGCGGCCCAAACAGGTCACGACCTGTCTGAATCACCAGAAGGGGCTCCCTTGCCACCTTGGTTTCTCATTGAAGTCCTATGTGCTAGCACACGCTTAGCACACATTAAAAGACTTACTGTGGGATATGCTGGCATCCCATGGTAAATTTGCCTATGTGTGGGTACACCATGGGCTAAAAATATATATATTTGTAATTTTCTTCTAAGGGGCATTTTAGAAGGTGGAGAAGTGGGCATGACAGCACTAATTACCGTAACTTAATTTAATCCCCTTCAGTTAAGTACCATCAAAAATTTATAACAAAACTGTATATGAAATAATTACAAGCAAAGAAAATTAAAAGCAAAAAGTAATTCTTTTAAGTTGCTGACCCATCCCAACCCCTCTCAAATGTGAATGAAACAGTACATTTCTGCCTGTATGATAGCTTCAGATGTTATAACCAGTCCTAGTTAGAGCAACAAGCAGGTCTCTGGATTAGCCTGGCCAACCATAGCGATAAGGATTCAGGACCATACTCTAACCACTACACTTATTGTGGAATATGTGAACCTTCCAAAATCCACTGTAATCCCTCTGTACCTACCTATAGGTGACACCAGCAAGCATAAGGACTATTGGCATGGTGTAGTCATACAGCTGGATCCAGTAGATTTTGGAGGGTTTACCATACACCATAATGGGGTTATGGTGAGATGTGTACCTGGGTCTTTTTATATGACGTTCACTGCAGTACCCCCTCAGGTGCCCCACTGCTCTTCTAGGATGTCTGGGTGGCCAGTCTATTAGAAATGCTGGTCCCTCCTACATCCCAATGGCTTGTTTTCTGCACTTTTCTTTTGGACGTGTTCTGGGGTGGTTATTTTTTTTACGGTTCAGAAAGATAGATGCATGGAGCACAAACAACATCCATTTTCAAAATAACATGATAGATGTGTTGCAGTTTTCAAAATGGGCATGTTTGGTACTGAATTTTTCTGCATGTTCCGTAAAATGTCTAAACTCAGATTTAGACGTCATATCCCAAAATACCTCATTCCATTAACCAGCCTGTTTCACCACCTCTACCATCTTTTCCTTCCCTTCTCTCTTCTTTTCACACTGCTCAAGAAGTGTTCACACATCTTATTAAATGCCGAGTCTATTTTTTTCTTAAAACTCTGTTTCTCCATCATAAAAGTGTGCCATACCTTTTTTCCTCCCAAATTACATTTTAATATTTATCAAGAAGGTTTGCTTGTATTGATGAAAATGAGTTGTGGAAATACTGTTGAAAAATCTGACTTGAAAGATACAAATTTCAAGTGAGTCCATATGCGTGTCTTAAGCTGTTTTAATGTGTGTTGTGTTAACATTGTAGTAGCATACTATGGCTCTTATTTTAGAAGCTCTATTCATATGTTGAACATCTGAAAACTGGCATTTAGACATCCATATTGTATTGATATGCAAATTACAATTTTATAAAGCCAGAATATGAACATCTAAAACTGCAGTGTGTGGTCTGGGCATGTTTTTGGGTGGGATTACAAAGAAACCAAAATATGGACATCGAACTCTGGTTTCAGAAGGAGAAGGGATGTCCATGTACAAAAAGATAGACAGCTATAAGAACATAAGAATTGCCGCTGCTGGGTCAGACCAGTGGTCCATCGTGTCCAGCAGTCCACTCACATGTAGGCCCCTAGGTCAAAGACCAGTGCTCTAAATGAGCCCAGCCTCACCTGCATACTTTCCAGTTGACTCCGGAAGAGCGTTCCAGTTTTCTACCACTCTCTTGGTGAAGAAGAACTTCCTTACGTTTGTACGGAATCTATTCCCTTTCAACTTTAGAGAGTGCCCTCTCATTCTTGGAGAGGGTGAACAACCTGTCTTTATCTACTAAGTCTATCCCCTTCAGTATCTTGATCTGGTACTTGGCATGTCTAGGTTAGAGAAAGTTGCTCTGCTTGAACAGTTCTCCATTGGAGGGTGTAAGGCAGGGGTGTCCAATGTCGGTCCTCGAGGGCCGCAGTCCAGTCGGATTTTCAGGATTTCCCCAATGAATATACATGAGGTCTATTTGCATGCACTGCTTTCATTGTATGCTAATAGATCTCATGCATATTCATTGGGGAAATCCTGAAAACCCAACTGGATTGCGGCCCTCGAGGACCGACTTTGGACACCCCTGGTGTAAGGGAAATCACAGTAGTATTTTTCTGTCTCTGAAGGACTCACAATTAAAATTTAAAAAAGAAAAAAGGTAGAACAACAGAAAGAGCTGTGGTGAGATTTGAACCAGCATGTTCTGATTCTCTGCCCTCTGTCTTGTTCTATGCCAGCTGCTCAAACCATGTGCTATTTTATAATATGGAGGCCCACCCCTATGCTAACACAAAGCTTTCCATGTCCCTTGGTTTGTCCTGTTTATAGTTTGGACCTTTCAGTTTATAAAGTGGATGTTCATGTTGGACATAGCCAGAACTTAGACATCCATTTCTCATGTACTGTATTTTAGAACAGGATCTATCAACATACAAACCTGTTTCCAAAATACCTAAGAAATGGACTAGAGCAATGGCTCCCAACCACCAGCCAGTCAGGTTTTCAGGATAGCCCTAATGAATATGCATGAAAGAGATTTGCATGTAATGAAGATGATAGGAATGCAGATCTGCCCCATACATATTCATTAGGGCTATCCTGAAAACCTGACTGGCTAGTGGTCCACCAGGACAGGGTAAGGGTTGGGGACCACTGGACTATAGTATAAGCCATGTACTGACTTGGATTCTTTATTCCTATCGGAAATCTGCCTCCATTGCATAATTTCTACTGTTATTTGAATGATTGTTTCTACTGTAATTGTTTACTGCCTATGTCCAGGTTGTTCTTATTGTTCTCACGCTGTGGATGAATTTCTTCACAAAGGTGGTAAATAAATCCTAATACATATATAAATAGTCCTTCTAAAGAAAGCAATTTTAATTTAGCTCAGGCGTCAGATGCTGCTTGGAATTTTAAAACTAAGGACTCCTTTTACAAAGCCACAGTGTGGCAAATGTGACACAGCCCCTTCAGTTCCTATGGGGCTGTGCTGGGAATCACTACTGCAGTTTTGTAAAATGGGGTTCTAAGTGAGGAAGCTTGCCTCTTTGATATCATTTTGGCTGCTTGAATTTGTCATCTGCCAGTGAGTTTCCATCTTTTCCCCTGTGCTTCTGTCATGGGCATGAGAGCTTGCTCCACTCAAGAGAAACTTTATTCATAGTGGCAATAGTTGGCTCGACACTGACAGCGTTTCAGCAGGAATTGCCTTTATCAAGAGTCTAGCAAAATCATA